>NC_059341.1:34040000-34350500 GCF_018350155.1 Leopardus geoffroyi | reverse complement strand
AGGGTGTGGGAACAAGCCCCACATTGGGCTCCATGCTGAATGTTGGTTGAGCCCACTTAGGATTCTCTCTCTCTCTCTCTCTCTCTCTCTCTCTTTCTCTCTCTCTCTCTCTGCCCCTTTCCCCGGCTCATGTGATCTCTCTCTCTAAAATAAGATAAAATAAAAAGATCAGTTGATTGTATTTATGTGGATCTGTTTCTGGGCTCTCTATTCTATTCCACTGATCTATTGTTCTTTCACCCCAATACCATGCTGTCTTGATTACTCTAGCTTTATACAGTAAGTCTTGAAGTCATGTGGTGTCAGTCTTTCAGCTTTGTTCTTCAATATTGTGTAGACTATCGCTGGTCTTTTGTTGCTCCATGTAAACTTAAGAATTGGTTTGTCAATATTTGCTGAGAGTTTGGTTAGGATTGCAGTGAATCATAGATCTAGTTGAGAAGAACTGATATTTTAACCATATTGAGACTTTATATCCATGAATATGGACTATCTCCATTTATTTAGTTCTTTTTTGATTTCTTTCATCAGAGTTTTATAGTTTCCCTTATATAGATCTTGTACCTATTTTGTTATACCTAAACATTTTGTTTTGGGGGATATTCATGTAATTAGTATTAGGTCTTTAATTTCCATTTCCATTTGTTCATTGTTAGTATATAGGAAAGCAGTTGACTTTTGTATATTAACCTTGTATTCTACAACCTTGCTATTATTGCTTATTAGTTTTAGTATTTTTGTCACTTCTTTTGGATTTTCATTACATAGATGATCATGTCATCTGAACAAGACAGTTTTATTTCTTCTGTAAAATAAAAATTCAACTGAGTAAATTTGATGACCTAATTGACTTTATTCAGTGATTCATGAATCAGGCAGCATCCCATCTAGCAAATAAAAGAAGTATGTATTTATGTATTTATTTAGAGTATGCACACAAGTGGGGAAAGAGCTGAGGGGGAGAGGGAGGGAGAGATTCTTAAGCAGGCTTCATGCCCAGCACAGAGCCCAGTGTGGGGCTAGATCTCATGACTGACCGTGAGATCATGACCTGAGCTGAAATCTAGAGTTGGAGGCTCAACTGACTAAGCCACCCAGGTGACCCAAGGAAAGGCTTTTAAAGGCAGAAAGGAGGTGGGACAAGGAAGTCATAAACAAAAGAAAGGATTATTTCAGGCAAGGTCATCTTTTTTAGGGAGGTAAATGGAGTCTATTGGGTGAATTACCTCACTAGTGCTGACTAGGAAATTCCAGACTGGTTAAGATCACATTCTTAAAGAAGGTTGAACTTGCAGTTAGGTTAGGTATTAAGTCTTGGTTGGTGACAGGGGTTTAGCTCAAGTAAATCCATTTGGGGCCTGTTGTCTTCTTTTTAACAATTCCTTCCCAATATGTATACGTTTTATTTCCGTATCTTACTGCATTAGCTAGGACTTCCAGTACAGTGTTGAAAAGCAGTGGTGAGAGATGACATCCTTGCCTTGTTCTTCATCTAAATGGAAACTTTATAGTTTCACACCATTAAACATGTTAGCAGTAGGGTTTTTTTTATAGATATTCTTTGTCAAGTTGAAGTTCCCCTCTGCCCTAATTTACTATAAAAGTTTTATGATGACTGGATGTTAGATTTTGTCAGATGCTTTCTCTGTCTGTTGACATGATCTTATGACTTTATTTTTTGGTCTGTAGCCTGTTGATGCGATGGATTACATTAACTGATTTTTTAATGTTGACCCAACCTTGTCTATCTGGGATAAATCCTATTTGGTTGTGGCATATAATTCTTTTTATATATTGTTGGGTTCTATTTGCCAATATTTGGTTAAAGATTTTGCATCTATGTTCATAAGAGGTATTGGTCTGTAGTTTTCTTATAATATCTGTCTGATTTTAGAATTAGTGTAATGCTGGCCTCATAGATTTTTCTTGTGTGAGTTTTGACAGATTACGTCTTTTATAGAATTGGTCCATTTCATCCAGGTTATCAAATTTATAGTTATGGAACACAGTATTCTTTTATTTTTTTTAATGTCCGTGGGATCTGTAGTGATGTCCCATTTTTCATTTCTGATATTAGTGATCTGTGTGTGTGTGTGTTTTTCTTACTGAATTTATTGATCTCAAATAATCAGCTTTTGGTTTTATTGATTTTCTCAATTGATTTCCTATTTTCAATTTCATTGATTTCTGCTCTTATTTTTACTATGTTTTTTTTTTCTTTTGTTTACTTTGGACTTAATCTTCTCTTCCTTTTCTAGTTTCCTATGTTGGAAGCTTAGGTGATTGATTTTGGGTGTTTCTTCTTTTCTAATATATGCATATAATATTTAATGCTATAAATTTCCGTCTAAGCATTGCTCTTACGGCCTCATACAAAGTTTAAGTTGAGTTTTCATTTTCATTTAGTTCAAGTATTTTTAAATGTCTCTGGAGATTTATTCTCTGACCCATGTATTATTCAGAAATATATTGTTTTTTTTTTTTTTTTTCAACGTTTATTTATTTTTGGGACAGAGAGAGACAGAGCATGAACGGGGGAGGGGCAGAGAGAGAGGGAGACACAGAATCGGAAACAGGCTCCAGGCTCTGAGCCATCAGCCCAGAGCCCGACGCGGGGCTCGAACTCATGGACCGCGAGATCGTGACCTGGCTGAAGTCGGACGCTTAACCGACTGCGCCACCCAGGCGCCCCAGAAATATATTGTTTAATAACCAAGTATTTGGGGATTTTCCATTTATGTTATTGTATTTTGTTGTATTCCATTATGGTCCTGAGAGCAGACATTGTATGATTTCTATTCTTTTAGATTTGTAAAGATGTGTTTCATGTCCCAGAATGGTCTAGGTGAGTATTCCATGTGAGCTTGGGAAGAATGTATATTCTTCTATTATTGGATGAGGTAGTTTATAGATGCCCATTATATCCAATTGCTGAATATAACTATGTCATTTGTGACTTTTCGGTCTATTTCTACTGGAAAGGTGTCAAAGTCTCCAATTATAATAGTAGATTAATTTATTTCTCCTTGCACTTCTATCAGTTTTAGCCTCCCATAGTTTGACACTCTGTTGTTAGATGTGTACACATTAAAGATTTTTATGTCTTTTTGGAGGTTTAACCCCTTTTTCATTATGTAATGCCCTCTTTATTCCTGATAACTTTTCTTGCTCTGAAGTCTGCTGTTTGAAATTAATACTCCCACTTTTTTTTTTTAAGATTTTATTTCTTAAGTAATCTCCATCCAACGTGGGGCTCAAATTTACAACCCCAAGATCAAGAGTCACAGACTGTACCTACCGAGTCAGCCAGGTGCCCCTACTTTCTTTTGATTAGTTGTTAGCATGGTATATTTTTCTCCATCCGTTTACTTTTACTGTGTATGTGTCTTTATATTTAGAGTTTCTTGTAGACAACATATAGTTGGGTCTTGTTTTTTGATCCACTCTGTCTTTTAATTGGTGTATTTGGACTGTTGAAGTTCAAAGTGATTATTGATATAATTGGATTAATGTCTAGCATATTTGTTACTGTTTTCTACTTGTTGCCCTTATTCTTTGTTCCCATTATTGTCTTCCACTCTTTCTCTGCCTTTTGTGGTTTTAATTGAGCATGTTGTATGATTCCATTTTCTTTCCTTTCTTAACATGTCCATTACATTTCTCTTTTTACTTTTTTTAGTGCTTGCCCCAGAGTTTGCAATATACATTTACAACTAGTCCAAGTTCACTTTCAGATAACACTGTGCTGCTTCATGAGTAATGTGAGTACCTTATCATAACAAAATAATCTTAATTCCTCTCTGTCATCTCTGTATCACTGGTGTCATTTACTTCACTTATATAAGCATGCATATGTATGTATATGTGTATGTGCATATATATACTGTATATGTACGCATACATGATTGAGTTGCTTTGAATAAACTATTATCAGGTATATCAATTAAGAATAAGAAAAGTAAAAATTTTTATTTTACCTTCACTTATTCCTTCTTTGATGCTCTTCCTTTCTTAACGGAGATCCAAGTTTCTGACTTATTTTCCTTCTCTCTAATAAGCCTCTTTTAACATTGCTTCCAACGCAAGTCTACTAACAGCACATTTCCTCAGTTTTTGCTTGTCTGAGATTTTTTGCTTGCCCTTCATTTTTGAGGGGTAATTTTACATGTATAGAACTCTACATTGGTGGGTTTTGTTCTCTCAACATCTTTTTAATATTTTAGTCCACTCTGTTCTTGCTTGCATGGTTCTGAGGTGAATTTCAATATAATTCTTATCTTTGTTCCTCTACAGGTAAGATGTTTTTAACTCTGGCTTGCCTTAAGATTTTTTCTTTGATTTTTATTTTTGTAGTTTGAAAATGATATTCCTAGATGTAGGGTGGGGTTTTTTTGGGGGGGTGGGGGGACATTTATTTTGCTAGATGTTCTCTGAGCTTCCTGAATCTGTGTTTGGTGTCTGACATTAATTTGAAGAAGCTCTTAGACATTATTGTTTTAAATATTTCTTCTGTTCCTTTCTCTTTTTCTTTTTCTTTTCCTTTTTATATTCTAATTTTGTATATTTATGCTTTTTGTAGTTGTTCCACAGTCCTTGGATATCCCGTTCTTTTTTTCCTGTCTTTGTTGTCTTTGCTTTTCAGTTTTGGATGTTTCTATTGAGATATCCTCAAGCTCAGAGATTCTTTCCTTACCCATGTCTAGTCTAATGGAAGCCCATCAAAGTATTCTTCATTTCTGTTACAGATCTTTTTGATCTCATGGTTCCTTCTTATTATTTCTGTCGCTTTGCTTACATTGTTCTTACGTGCTATCTCCTTTATCTATGAGAGTCCTTAGCTTATTTAAAAAAAATTTTTTTTTTAAAGTTGTTATTTATTTTTGAGAGAGAGAAAGAGAGAGAGGGACAGAGAGAGAGAGTCACAAGCAGGCTCCATGTTGCTAGCACAGAGCCAGACGTGGGGCTCAAACCCACAAACTGTGAGATCATGACCTGAACTGAAACCAAGAGTCGGACGCTTTGACCAACTGAGCCACCCAGGCGCCCCCCTGAGTCCTTAGCTTATTAATCATAATTGCTTTAAATTCTCAGTGTGGTAATTTCAACGTCTGTAATGTCTGGTTCTGATGCTTGCTCCATCTTTTCAAATTATGTTTTTGCCTTTTGGTATGCCTTGTGATTTTTTCTTGATAGCTGGACATGGTGCACTGGGTGAAAAGAACTGCTGTAAAGAGGCCTTAGGGGAAAGGTGAGGGATTTTTTATAGTCCTATGATTAGGTCAGTCTTTTTACTGAGCCTGTGGCTCACTGTAAACTTCACAAATGTTTTTCTCAGTTTTTTCTTCCTGCATTAGGTGGGATGAGATGGCTAGAGTGGGCTGGAGTTGGTTATTTCTCTGCCGATAGGTTGTTTAGGCTCTGATTAACTAGTTTCTCTTGAGGACAAAGCAGAGTGCCCTGATGTATTTCAAGATAGTTCTTTTTCCTCCTCTTCCTGTCAGAAGCATGAGGGGATTTTTCTTTGGTATTTATTGAGAGCACCTGGTTAATCTCCTGGAGGTAAATCTCACAAAATTGCAGGGGTCTTCCTATGAGGGAGTCCTCCTGGAGTTTTAGACTCTGTGTTGGCCACACTGAGCCTCCAGCAATTCATCAGTTATAGTTCAGGTTTGCCTACCTCAGTGCTCGTCCCCTGCACAATTCCCAGCCTGGTAAGCTGTGATTCCCCATATTCTTCTGTGTGTCTCTCCAGTCTTGGGGGCAGTAGTTTGCCCAGTGCCATCACCTCTCTACTTACAGATCCTCGAATAGTTGTGGATTTTTCAGTTTGTTCAGCGTTTTACTGGTTTGGGTAGAGTGGTGACTTTCAAGCTCCTTACATGCAGAACCGGAAACTGAAAGGCTGTCTGAAGTTTTATCTCTCAGTTTTGTCCTCCCTGAGCCTCCAGCAGTTAGACAGCTCCAGTTCATTTCCCTAACTAGGCACTGGTTCCTGGGGAGGTTACTGCTCATGAGTTTCTCCTCTATTAAGCTGCGATTCCGTGTTGCCTGTTGGTCACTCCTGTCTTGGGGGCAGTGGTTTGCTCTGTGACCTCAGTTCTCTTACAGATCTAAGCAGAGTCACAGATTTCTCCGTTTGGTCAGCTTTTTTACTTGTTGTTAGGGTGGAGTGGCAATTTCCAGGCTTCTTACTGGTCTCCCAGAAACCAGAAGTTAAAATGACATCAAGCTGAGGCTTTACAAGGATCTGTATCATTTTGTTTTTAGTTACTTTATCCATGGGCATTATTCCTCAAACTGGGACATTAGTCATATAGTTACAATTTCTATATCTTAGATGTGAAAGATTCTCAGTCTGCTTCTGATCATTCCTAATTACTGATACTCACCATCATGTGAGGTCAAAATATAGTTCTATAATTCCTTTGAAATGTCTGTGTGGAATAGAAACTGAGGCTCCTGTTCCGTGGAGCAATACTTGTAGGTATCACCAGTTCGTGTACTTTGTCTTGGTTTTCCTTGAGAAGGAGTATGGCCTAGGAGTGTTTATTACTAATTACATGGCCTTAGATGAATCATTTCCCCGAATATCCTTCAGTTTATTTATAAAGTCTAGTTTCTAAGGCAATCATTAATAGTGTCAGCCCATTTACAATGAGTTGGTGAAGATTAATTAAATAAGTTAATTTCTATACTTTTTAAGCCCTTCAGAGATTAATTTTCAATATGCAGTAAACCTTACTTGATGGCGGCATATGTTATGGTAAGCACGATGCTAGATGCTAAGTATACAAAAGTTAAATAAAATATAGGTCCTACTTTTGAGCTCAGAGCTGGTTGAGAGGATATAAATGTCAGTAACCACATGTAGCATGTTACATGCTATGAGATACATGTTCAGAGATACAAGGAGGGGGTGATTAATTGGGGTGCAATTAGAAATATAAATTCAATTAGGAATACACACCTTAATTGTAATTAGCAGTTAGCTTTTCAGAGTTAAACTGGATTATAATTTTTTATTACTGCTTATATTGACATTAGAATTACAAGATAGGGCTTTTTATTTTCTTTTTTTACCTGCCAGAGAGTGGTGAGTTAACAGGATTGGAAATCACAAAATGAATTTGTGGCCCCAACTCTGCCTTGTGTTTTGGGGGGAATTCATTTAACTTCTTTGAACTTCAGTTTTATCAATTAGAAAATAGAAAGATGAGGTCTCTATCTCACAGAAATAATGTTATAAAAGTGTTTTGTGAAAATGTTACATTTTTACAAATGTCAAGTTTTCAGATATGTCTTTAAGAGAGTGTATTTTTTTCCTCTTCCTGAGTCTGATGATTCCTTTGCGTTTTGACTCTGACTTTTAATTGCTCTGCAGTGCACGTAGGGCACAGATTCGTTGGCATATTACGATTCTCCCTGACTCATCCCTTGTTCCCTCCCTCCTCTTTCTCACTGTCTTTCATTTCCTGGGATTGTGTTGCTACATTAGAAAGAAGTAAGTCTGTCTCCTGAAAAGGGCAGTACAAATCCACTGTGGTAAGGCTTCACTTTTATTTTCTCCTATGTCATGTACTAAACTAAATACTTATGAAAGATTTAGTTTTAAATTACATAAGAAATTATTGGTGAAAATGTCATCTGATGTCTACCATAATATTTAATATTTAAGTAGTTCGAATAAAATTTTTGTCTTTTTTCTCTTTGACTTAAAGCTTCGTGTTTCTATTTTAAGAATAGAAAGCCACAAAAAGGTTTTTGTTTTTAATCAGGGATATTTGAAGACTGTCTTTTGGGAACTTTTAGGTAAGAATTTGTTAGAACAGAGTTTTTATACTGTGGGAGGTGACACAGTTTGTGATCTAAAATCAATAAGTGGATTTTGCAACTGAAATGATTTTAGTGTAATGAGGATAAGTACTGTTTCATGAAATCTGTATGTTTTATATGTGAGTGTGAGCATTTACTGCATTGTGCTCCAAAATATATTTTTTGTGGGTCTTGGTCATCATATTACGTGGAAAATTACTTCTCTGGAATTTCTTTCACATTTTCCATTTTCTTATTTTCTTATTTTAGATTTGTAGTGATCTAAGAGGCTTTTAATATCCTGTTTGAATGTTAGAAGAGCAATTATCTGTTTTTATTTTTTAAGGGGAGTACTTGAGAAATAGATATTACATGATGACTGAGAAGTAATGATAAAGGTTTGTTGGTATTTCTTAGGGGAGGTGAGTCCCTAGATGAGTTTATGAGGGAATGGAGTTCTGCCAAAGCATCTTCAGATGGGAAAGTTAAGTCTGTAAGGAGCTCAGTTTATCAGCAGCTATGACTCTCAGGGTAAAATACTGCTTGAAGTGACAAAATAATTTGTAACTGATGTGAACCAAAGGTGGGGGCTGCGGGGGGAAGGAAGCAAAATGTAGTCGATACAGGTAGAATAAAGTAGCTGCCGCACATTTTAAAAATGGTTCTTTGAATGATCTGCAAGCTGTTTTTACTTTGTTCCTATCACCAAAACCAAAGTTACATTTATATTTCATTTTATATTTATTTAAAAATATTCCCCCTTGTCTCCATATTTCAGGTTCTTCTCTCTTTCCCTTTTTATTTGAACGGTTTATTTGCTTGGGTTTTATTTGAAGGGTTTTGTGTACTGCTTGAAGAAAATTCCAAGAATAACCTTTTCTATTTGCTTCTTGCTGTAAACTTGCTGTATGGTAACCAGGGGACTTCAGCCTAAGAGTTGGGGTTAAGTAGTTAAGTAATTGATAAAAAGCATGGTCCCTAGAGGTAAACTGCCTGAGCTTAAATTTAGTTCCATGACTGAATGGATTACTTATCCTCTTCAGTTGATTCAGTTTTCTCATCTGTAAAATGGAAATAATAATAAGGCTTACCTCACAGAGTTGTGAGGTTTAAATAGATTAATATAAATAAAATCTTCAGAAGGGCAGATGATAAGAGTCACATAAGGGCTACCTATTGTTATTGACATCCAGTTCTCTTTGCAGGCTAAGAGGCCTTGGGGCAAGTTACTTAATCTTTCTGGGCTTTATCTTTTTTTTTTTTTTTTTAAAGATACAATTCTCTGATTCTTTGTGCATATTTAAACTCTGATAGTTGATCCAAATTAGTTTTATGTTTTTGAGCACTTGAAGTTACTCCTTTTTGTTTTTTTAATCAATGGAACTAAAAAATATTTCCAACAATATAAATATTTTGTGCTAAAAATGATTTTAGATTGTTGGAATGGCTCTAATATTACCTGTAGATGTTAGTCTCTCCAGTGCAGTAAATTTTATGTAAAGTATTATCCAGAGAAGTCTTTTATCTTTCAGTGAAAGCCTACTCTTCACTAATAACAGGAGTTAAGAGAGAGGCCTTTATTTTTATATTTTTGCTTTATATGAATTGGCCCCAGAAGTAAAAGTGTCAGTGTCAGTCTTTCATTAATGCTTCTCACATAAGAGCACAAAATTTTTGGTGAATCTCCATTAAAATGTCATGTTCCAAGTACAGAAATAAGTTATAAGATAGCGAAGGCCATAACAGCAAGGAACAAAACAATTAAGTCTGAATTGACTTCTGAGCAATATATTATTCCAAAGTTGTAATTTGACAGTTATTGATCAAGGGAACAAAGAGTGTTCTTAACTCTTTTGTTAGCTTTAAGCTGTTAAAAATAAAGCAAAATGTTTACAGTAAATTCTATTTCAGTTTGTTAACTTTTCCCTTATTTCTTCATGATGGAAGTTTTGAAATTTCCATTTCATTTGTTTTGGTTTACAGCCCTAAAGAAAAAGTAGCAAATGTCTTTCTGAGGATTAAAATTTTTACCTTCTGTATTATGGTTCTTTTGTTTTTGCTTTTTTAATCAGTTTTTGCTATGAGAGTTTCTGTTTTTAGAAGTACAGATAAGTTAACTTGTTGAGAATTCTTATCAATGAGCACTTAAGACTGCTCTGACCCTTGAATAACCCTTCTGTTTGAAGAGCTCTGTAATTGTAGGCTGCTCTGTGAATCCAGCTGTACTGTACGTCTTTTGAAGCGGCACAAAAACAGATTACAAAATTTGTAGAGTGTGAACAGAATGAGAGCAGATGTGATTCTAAGACTAAGAATAAACAACGTAAGAAATTACATTCCTTATCTTCTAAATAATTCAGTTGGGAGGTAGGGGTGGTTAGAAGCAATTTTTTTTGAGGGTTTTAGATGAAAATGTGAAAATGTCCTTGGAAAGTGAACAAGAATATATTGTTCTTTGTTTTTTTAACGTTTATTTATTTTTGAGACAGGGAGAGACAGAGCATGAATGGGGGAAGGTCAGAGAGAAAGGGAGACACAGAATCCGAAACAGGCTCCAGGCTCTGAGCTGTCAGCACAGAGCCCGACGCGGGGCTTGAACTCACGGACCGCAAGATCATGACCTGAGCCAAAGTCAGATGCTTAACCGACTGAGCCACCCAGGCGCCCCAAGAATATATTGTTTTAGGTTGCTTGTAGTGGAGTAACTGATGTTCTTTGACTATTTTCTGTAACTTTGAAATGCAATTTCTTTGAGAAAACGGTAGTTTTACTTGCTTCTTGGGGTGGCACACTGTGATTGGTTCATTTAGTGGCATAATTCTGTTAACTTTCTTTTCCAGTTTTTTCCTCTTCACTTAACAAAAAGAGCACAGTTTAGTGTTTGTTTTTTTTTTTTAAGTTTTATTTATTTACTTTGAGAGAGAGAACGAGTGCAAGCCAGGAGGGCAGAGAGAGAGAGAATCCCAAGAAGCTGGCTCCTTGCTGTCAGCTCAGAGCCTGATGTGGGGCTCAAACTCAACAAACCGTGAGATCGTGACCTGAGCTGAAATCAAGAGTCGGATGCTTCACTGACTGAGCCACCCAGGCGTTCCAAGTACCCAGTTTTTAAATGTTGAGTTTCAATAGTGAAGAAAAAAAGATTTAATCTTAAGCAATGCCTCATTACCCTTCTTTTTAGCTATTTTGCAAGGCTTTGAAGGTTGAGGATTATAAAGCTGCTGAACCATACTTAGTTTCTCATTTGGAGATTTTGAGAAAGCAAATAAATAAACAAGTGTACTAAAGTCAATAGGGATAATTATGAACTTTGTGTTACTTTATACTATTACTATTCTTCTTTACTACCTTTTTCCCCTCCTTATAAACTTATTCTTTATATGAGCCTTTATTTCTGGTTTTCATAAATGGAACTCCTTGAAGAGATGATTTAATAAACAGATAAACTTTTGAGTATATAAATTTTGTGGTAGGGCACCTGGGTGGCTCATTCGATTAAGTGTCTAATTTTTGGTTTCAGCTCAGGTCATGATCTCATGGTTCGTGGGATCAAGCCCTGTGTTGGGCTCTCTACCCTGACAGCTCAAAGCCTGCTTGGGATTCTATCTCTCCCTCTCTCTGCTCCTCCTCCCACTTGCTCACACACTCTCTCTCAAATAAACATTTAAAAAATATATATATTTAATAAAGAAAATTATATGGCAAAGAGAAATCCCTTTGTAATAAGTGTTAGAGGATTTGCATGACTAATTAGAATTGTGTTCTGGCAAAGAGATAGGTAAATACAGCTTTATTTTATTTTATTTTATTTCATCTTATTTTAATTTTATTTTTTTCTAGTAATCTCTACACCCAACGTAGGGCTCGAATCCAGCTCTGTTGTTCTCTCTTCTTTCTCTCTCTTTTTTTAAGATTTTATTTTTAAGGGTCACTTGGGTGGCTCATTTAAGCATCTGACTTTGGCTCAGGTCATGATCTCACAGTTCTTGAGTTCCAGCCCTGCCTTGGACTCTCTGTTGTCAGCGCAGAGCCTGCTTCAGATCCTCTGTCCCTGTCTCTCTGCCCCTCCCTGCTCCTGCTTGCTCTCTCCCTCTCAAAAATAAATAAACATTAAAAAAAAACTGGGGGACTCCTGGGGGGCTCAATCGATTTAGTGTCTGACTCTTGATTTTGGCTCAGGTTATGATCTCACAGTTTGTGAGTTCAAGCCCTGCTTCAGGCTCTGTGCTGACAGTACGGAGCCTGCTTGGGATTCTCTCTCTCCCCCTCACTCTCTGCCCCTCCCCCACCTCTCTTTCTGTCTCTCTCTCAAATAAATAAAACTTAAAAAAAAAAAAAAAGATTTTATTTTTAAGTAATCTCTACACCCAGTGTGGGTCTCAAATTTACAACCTTGGGATTAAGAGTTGCATGCTCCACCAACTGAACCAGCCAGATACCCCTGTTATTCTCTGTCTTCTAAGAAGCTTTCCATGAGTCCCCAAATAAGTTTCTCTTCTTCTGTGTTTGTCTCCTTCACTAGGTTTTAAACTCTATTTTAAACTCTTTGGGGACAGAGATTATAGTGTTTTGTCACTACCATTTATATAGCACAATTCCCAACAATGAGAAGCAAACTACTTTCAAGAATAGGAGAGATCCAGTATGACTCCCAGGTTTTTGGTTTAGCTGACTGGTGAAATGTTTTTTTATTTTTCATCTCTAAATTGGATTGCAGCATCAAAGAGACAGGAGGCTTTGGTGAAAAATAATGATTGCTTATATTAGAGTGATAGCAGAAAATGTTGAGAGGAAGGGAAAAATATATCTTGATATGTTAGGATACATTAAGAATAAATGTTTTGAGATATAGTTAGCACTTTATGATTAGATTAAATAGAGGGAGAGGAAGATGATGAGGTAGATGGTAGCCAAAATAAAGTTACTAACTATGGGATAAGATAGAGAAACGATATAGAAGTGTTATTTGTAGTTTGTATTCTTCAGTAGAACAAGTAGTATCTCCTGGCAATCAGTAATTAATGACTTCTGCTGTTGGTGGGTATACAGTCTTTATGTGATGCATTTGGTTGCAAAGGGACTCTGTTGTCATTCATTATTGATAAAGTCCCAGAACTGTTGAGTGGTTTTATATTACCATTGTACTGATGAAAATCTGAGAATTCAAAAGAGGTGAAATCCCATAAGATTATAGTTATGAAGGTCTCATTTAGATGCAGTTTAAGCCTGGGAAAGGAATCCATATGAAGAACAGTACTAATGGCAGATCTTATTAAAAATAAAAAATAAGATTATTAACTAGCATAGACTACTGGTTACTTTAGTACTTTACCTCCTCTGTTTTCTTTAGTCTCAACCTTTTTTACAAGCATCCTTGCCCCCAATTAGTTATATTATTTTATTATTTTTTAAAAGTTTATTTATCTATTTTGAGAGAGAGAGAGAGAGAGCAGGAAAGGGGCAGAGAGAAACAGAATCCCAAGCAGGCTCTGCACAGTCAGCTTGGAGTCCAGCGCAGGGCTCAAACTCAGACTGTGAGATCATAACCTGAGCCAAAACCAAGAGTCTGATGCTTAACCCACTGAACGACCTAGGCACCCTTGTTTTTTGTTTTGTTGAAGAGTAAAAGATAAAAGTCCTAACAGTTCAATAATAAAAAGACAATAGAATTTTAAAGTGGGAAAAAGATTTAAATAGACATTGTTCCAGAGAAGATAAACAAATGGACAATAAGCAAATGAAAAGATGTTTAGTATCATTGGTCATTAGTGAAATGCAAATAAAGACCCAAATGAGATACCACCTCACATTCCTTAGGATGGCACTGATAAAAAAAATGAAACGGTCAATAACAAGTGTTAGGATGTGGAGAAATTAGAACCCTTCTACATTGCTGGGGGGAATATAAAATGGTACAGTTGCTTTGAGAAATAGTTTGGCAGTTCCTCAGTAAATTGAACAGAATTACATGACCCAGCAGTTTCACTCGTAGCTATGTACTGAAAAGAATTGAAAATAGGTGGTCAAACAAAAACTTATATGTGGGTATTCACAATCACCAAAGGGTGGAAATGTCAACCAACTGATGAATGTCAACCAACAACTGATGTCAACCAATTGATAAAACCCAAATGTCAACCAACTGATGAATTAATAAACAAAATGTGGTATATCCATTTAGTGAACTACTGCAAAGCCACAGAAAGAAAGTGCTGATATACACTACAACATGGACGAACCTTGAAAACATGTGAAGTGACAGAACCTAAACATGAAAGGTCACGTATTGTATGATTCCATTTATATGAACTTCCCAGAATAGGCATATCTAGAGGCAGAGAATGATTAGTGGTTGCCAGGGGAAGGAGGAGGGGAGAATTGGGAGTGATTGTCAAAAGCTTTCTCTTTGAGATGGTGGAAATGTTCAGGAATTAAATAAAGTGGGGTGATGTTCGCACATATTGTGAATATACTAAGCACCACTGAATTGCACACCTAAAAATGGTGAATGTTAGGTTACGTAATTTTATGAATGTGTTTATCATGTATTAATACTAAAAAAAGAATAAAAGATTAAAAAAAAAAACACCAATTTCTAATGGTATTCTAATATGCCCTGCCCTTTGTTTTAGGGGCATGTACAAAAGATATTCAGGAGATCCTCTTCATCTGACTCAAATTATTTCACAGCTCATGTTGAGATTGTTGAATGTCCACTAATCTCAAGTTTCTAGGAGGCAGCAGACCACAATTTATATGTAACAGTCTTTTAAAAAAATGGAGATAGAGTTATTTATTATTTTCAAATAGATTAAAAAAATTTTTTATACAAAGTCATGATCATTGTAAAAAATTTATAGAATACACCCTTTTCTTATAGTTCTGTCCCATAGAAATAAGCTGTATATTGGTTTGATGTATACTATTGTAATTAAAAAAATGATTTTTTTTAATGTTTATTTATTTTTGAGAGAGCGCAAGCAGGAAAAGGGCAGAGAGAGAGACACAGATCCGAAGCAGGCTCCACGTTTTGAGCTGTCAGCACTAAGTCTGACGCAGAGTTCAAACTCATGAACTGCAAGATCATGACCTGAGCCAAATGAGCCACCCAGGCACCCTTATACTATTGTAATTTTCTGAAGAGAGGTTTTTACTTTCCAGTTTTGTGATACCTCTATTTAGGAGAGATGAGGATGTTAATTACCTTTTTGTACCCAAGGAAGGGTATTGTTTCAAATTGCTTTTAGTTTTAAAATTTTTTCAGTCTACGTGACTCTTTCTCCCACTACCACCAAAAACAGTAGCAAAAAAACAATGACAACAAAAACAGTAATAATGAAAAAACAGCATAATTTATTGATTGCTTACTATGTACAAGGTTCTGTGCTAAGCATGATAAATACTATATCTAAGTTTTGTTATAAAACTTACCAAGGCATTCATATTCCATTTATGAATAAATTGAAGTTTAAATGGTTAAGCAAAGGGGCGCGTCCAACTTTGGCTCAGGTCCTGATCTCCCAGTTCATGGATTTGAGCCCTGCATGGGACTCTGTGCTGACAGCTCCGAGCCTGGAATCTGCTTCAGGTTCTGTGTCTTCCTCGCTCTCTGCCCCTACCGCTCCCCCACCCCCACCCGCCGCCAAAATAAATAAACATTAAAAATTTTTTTTTAATGGTTAAGCAAGCAAGGCCTTCAGATATACACATCTGGTATGTGTGGAGCTGGGGTTCAAACGAGTTCTTTTTTCCTACAAATACTGTATTTTTAATTACTCCACTGTTGTATCTCTCTGCGTATGTTCATTCACAGACTATCCCTGATGACCTCTAGGGCTTCCTAAGGAGATTGAAACAAGGGTTGAGGTGGAATGTGGGGCAGTTAGAATCTTGATATTATGATCATGTTATTTGTTTAGTTGCTTTTCTGGTTTCTTTTTATGTAGGGCTAATAGAGGGACTACTGGTTTATATTAGAGCCTTAATGTATGCAGAAAGCTTTCAGTTTTTTAAAAAAAATTTTTTTAATGTTTTTTAATTTATTTTTGAGACAGAGACAGAGCATGAGCAGGGGAGGGGCAGAGAGAGGAGGAGACACAGAATCTGAAGCCGGATCCAGGCTCTGAGCTGTCAGCACAGAGCCCGACGTGGGGCTTAAACTCACAGAGTGTGAGATCATGACCAGAGCTGAAGTTGGACGCTCAACCTACTGAGCCACCCAGGTGCCCCCCGAGAGCTTTTAGTTTTGATTGAAGAATAAAATTATCTACTTCCTATGAATAGCAGCTATAATCACAAAATAAAATAGGAATTAATTTGCTTTACATACTCTATTCAAACTCTCTGCAGCATTTATGAGTGTTACCCAGACTTTTTGTGAAGCTTTCTTTAGGTCTTTATGAACATTACCCTCCATTAGTTCTCTCTTCCTCTAGGTTCCGCTATCATCCTGTGCATATACCTGTCTTAAGGCTTTCTGTATCATACTGAAATAATTCATATGTCAGTCTTCACATCTAGACGGTGAATTGTTTTTTAATAAACTTTTTATTTTAAGTAGGCTCCATGCTCTGTTGAACTCAACGACCCTGAGATCAAGAGATGGGTGCTCTAGCAACTGAGCCAGCCAGGCGCCCCTGACATTATTTATTTTTATTGCTTTTGTGTCAAGACTCTTGCTAAAGAGAGAAGCAAGAGTCTTACATTTCTGGTGTTCCTCTGACCACTGCTCTCAAGTCATTTTATTTTATTTTATTATTTTTTTTTTTTTTTAGGAATTTTTAAAACTTTAATACAGTTCCCAATCAGTGTGCTGGGTTCATTTCAGCTCCTTTACTGCCAAACCTGGGGGCAGGGACTGCTTCAGTTTCTCTGCCTTCTCTTTGTCTGTGATGACCAAAGTGTAAAGGTATCTGCTGCATCGGACTTTGAACTTCACATTATCCTTATTTTTCTTGATCTTGACGGACTTGGCATCCTTTCGCCTGGCCGTGAGCAGAAAGTCCTTGATTTCTTCAATCTTGCGAGGCATGGTTACGAGGGGCGCAGGCGAGCGCGCGGCAGGCAGCACCCAGGAGACACTCGCGGCGAGCAGCAAGAAGGGAGCTCAAGTCATTTTAAAGTGGAGCTGTGATTGTCCTTGTGTAGCTAAAACACTTCATTGACCATTTCCTGTTGAATAAAGTCCATATTTCTTAGTTCTCTGTCAGGTTTTCCAGGGTCCCTTTCCTAATGGAAATTTCTATTCTTCGTGTACATTGTACACTACTCAGACTGGGTTACATACTGTTACCCTTTTTTATTATTTATTAATTTATTTTTATTTTTAAAAATTTATTTATTTTTGGGGCGCTTGGGTGGCTCAGTTGCTTGAGCGTCTGACTTCGGCTCAGGTCATGATCTCGCGGTTTGTGAGTTCGGGCCCTGCGTCGGGCTCTGTGCTGACAGCTTGGAGCCTGCAGCCTGCTTCGAATTCTGTATCTTCCTCTCTCTCTGCCCCTCCCCTGCTCATGCTCTGTCTCTCTCTGTCTCTCAAAAATAAATAAATGTTAAAAAAAATTTTTTTAATTAATTAATTTTTTAATTTCTATCCAAGTTAGTTAGCAAATAGTGCAACAATGATTTCAGGAGTAGATTCCTTAATGCCCCTTACCCATTTAGCCCATCCCCACCTCCCACAACCCCTCCAGCAACTCTGTTCTCCATATTTAAGAGTCTCTTATGTTTTGTCCTCCCTGTTTTTGTATTATTTTTGCTTCCTTTCCCTTATATTCATCTGTTTTGTATCTTAAAGTCCTTATATGAGTGAAGTCATATGATACTTGTCTTTCTCTAATTTCGCTTAGCATAATACCCTCTAGTTCCATCCATGTAGTTACAAATGGCAAGATTTCATTCCTTTTGATTGCCGAGTAATACTCCATTGTATATATACACATCTTCTTTATCCATTCATCCATCGATGGACATTTGGGCTCTTTCCATACTTTGGCTATTGTTGAAGTGCTGCAGTAAACATGGGGGTACATGTGCCCTTTCAAAACAGCATACCTGTATCCCTTGGATAAATACCTAGTAGTGCAGTTGCTGGGTTTTAGGGTAGTTCTATTTTTAATATTTTGAGGAACGTCCATACAGTTTTTCAGAGTGACTGCACCAGTTTGCATTCCCACCAGCAGGGCAAAAGAGATCCTCTTTCTCTACATCCTCACCAACATCTGTTGTTGCCTGAATTGTTAATGTTAGTCATTCTGACAGGTGTGAAGTGGTATCTCACTCTGGTTTTGATTTGTATTTCCCTGATGATGAGTGATGTTGAGCATCTTTTCATGTGTCAGTTGGCCTTCTGGATGTCTTCTTTGGAGAAGTGTCTATTCAAGTCTTTTGCTCATTTCTTCACTGGATTATTTGTGTTTTGGGTGTTGAGTTTGATAAGGTCTTTATAGATTTTGGATACTAACCCTTTATCTGATATGTCATTTGCAAATATCTTCTCCCATTCCGTTGATTGCCTTTTAGTTTTGCTGATTGTTTCCTTTGCTGTGCAGACTAGAAGTTTTTATTTTGATGAGGTCCTGATAGTTCATTTTTTATTGGGTTTCCCTTGCCTCTGGAGACGTGTTGAGTAAGAAATGGCTGCAGCCAAGGTCAAAGAGGTTTTTGCCTGCTTTCTCCTCAAGGATTTTGATGGCTTCCTGTCTTATTACATTTAGGTCTTTCATCCATTTTGAGTTTATTTTTGTGTATGGTGTAAGAAAGTCCAGGTTCATTTTTCTGCATGTTGCTGTCCAGTTTTCCCAGCACTTGCTGAAGAGACTGTTTTTATTCCGTTGGATATTCTTTCCTACTGTCAGAAATTAGTTGGCCATACATTTGTGGGTTAATTTCTGGGTTCTGTATTCTATTCCATTGATCTGAGTGTCTGTTTTTGTGACATCCTCTTTTTTATATTTATACACTTTTGCGGGTATTGTGTCTTGTCCATGGTTTTCACCATACACTCTGACCCATTCTCCTGATAGCCACTGTAAATGCTGGTTTCTCCACAAAGCTCTCAGGCATCTCCCTGACTGCTGCAGCCTCCACCAGAAGAAGTTGCCATCTCTCCAGCTGAACTCTTACTAGCACTTGGACTGTCGGATAGCATTGCCTTACTAAGTGATAAATTCCTTGAGAGCAAGTTTCTTGCCTTTGTTTTCTCTGCTATTTTGAATTATTGCATTGTATATATATACACATCAAATTGAATATAAAAATCACATTTTGGTTTTTTAGTTTCAAGGAAATTGGTCAGAGGACTATCTTGTTAAAAATTCTTCCTCTGAGGACACTTGTTGGGATGAGCACTGGGTGTTGTATGTAAGCCAATTTAAAAATATATTATATTCATAAAAAAATGAATAAAAGAAAAAAGTTCTTCCTCTTCATTGGTCTACAGGTAAATGCATTCAATCCAGAAATTACATAGCTGTAAACAATGTATTTATTCCTTCAGTTTGGGAAAGAATTTTTATCCAGATTTATATTTATTTTAAATATATTTACCATTCTTTGTATTGACTCTCTTCCTTCTCTTCTAGGGCACTGTCTTTAACCTTGAATCAGAGGAGGAGGAATACCCTGGAATCGTTGCAGAAGATAGCAATGACATTTATATCCTGCCCAGTGACAACTCTGGACAAGTTAGTCCTCCAGAGTCTCCTACTGTGACCACTTCTTGGCAGTCAGAGAGCTTACCTGTTTCACTCTCAGCCAGTCAGAGTTGGCACACAGAAAGCCTACCAGTGTCCCTAGGTCCTGAGTCCTGGCAACAGATTGCAATGGATCCTGAAGAAGTCAAAAGCTTAGATAGCAATGGGGCTGGAGAGAAGAGCGAGAACAATTCTTCTAATTCTGACATTGTGCATGTGGAAAAAGAAGAAATACCTGAAGGTGTGGAAGAGGCTGCTGTGGCGTCTGTAGTCTTGCCAACCAAGGAGCTGCAGGAGGCATTCCCTGAAGCACCTGCTCCCTTGCTTCCGCATATCACTGCTACTTCCGTGCTGGAGGTGAGGGAACCTGACACAGAAGCGATTGCAGTTGAGAAAGTCAGCCCTGCTACATCGTTGTTTGTGGAACTTGGTGAAGAAGAGAACTTGATGAAGACAAAAGCAGCAGCAGTTGAATCTGTTGAACTAGAAGAGGAAGTGATCCCTGCACTGGAACCCACAGAAACACTGCTGAGTGAAAAGGAGATGCATGTAAAGAGAGAGAGTCTTCAAGAAGGGCCCTCCCCTGCTGCAGAAGAGAAGGCCTTCCCCCTGTCTGAGGGCAAGTCTATACTGCTGTTTGGAGGCGCCGCCGCTGTTGCCATCCTGGCAGTGGCAGTTGGGGTAGCACTGGCTCTGAGAAAGAAATAGCAGATCTTTCAGAAGAGAAAGAAGACAAAAAATATGTAAAGTCTTAGCTGTACTGACTGAATTGGATCCACCAACAACTGATTGGACATTTGTGGAACACTCTGGGATAATGGGGGACTTCTGCTCAACAAGGCATAAATTGATCCACATAGTAGGGCTTGAGGTAGAGGGCATTCACGTTTGTCTGTTAAGTTCCAAGGACCGTGGCTCATGCTCAGTTCAGAATCTCTTGAGTAAAGTACTCCCTCTAGAACAGGGCTTCTCAACCTTGCCATCAATGACATCATGATTAATCCTATGTTGTAGGGGGCTGTACTGTGCACTGTAGGATGTTTAGCAACATCTGTGGCCTCTACCCACTAAATACCAGTAGCACCGTTCCCCCAGTTGTGACAACCAAAAATGTCTCCCAACATTGCCAAATGTCCCCTGGGGGCAAAATTGTTCCCGTTGAGAGCCACAGCTTTAGAGGGAGAGGGTTAATTTAAGAGAATCTACGATAGAAATTCCTAGGCCAACAGGGCTTAGCTGTGGGCTCCTCAGCTACTGATTTGTTCCTGCCCTTGGAAATTCATCTTTCCTGACCAACATGCTGTGTTTTGCAGCCATTCCTTTGTGGATCTTCTTTTTTCCCCCACCTTCTTAGTCCTGTAGCGTGAGGGTGCTCTCCCCTTATGTCTCTGCTGCCTCTCAGGTACTGCACTGTTCCTCTTCACCCCCACGTTCTTTGTTAAGATCCCACGGGAGAGCATTTGCTCTGTGCCCACTAAGTCCCTGATGCTTCCTACGGCTCCACCTTGTTAAAGATGTTACCTTTAGTAATCTTTAAAAAAAATAAATATAACAGAGACCTAGGGCTCCCTGCCTGTGAATGCAAAGGCAAGTAACTGGCTAAAGAGGGACATTTGTCTCATTTAGAAGCAGAAGGATGACTTAGATGGCCTGTCAAAGTCTCTTCTGGCCCTTTTGTGTATGGCCACCCTATGGAGCTTATGGTTACTCGCTAGCAGCATCTCTGTTGCTGGATGGTCACTGTCTAGAACCTGCATTAGTGTGTTTTCCCTTTATCTGGCCTAGTCTTCTTACTGGTCAGCCAGCTTCTCTGTGGTCTTTTGCCATGTGATAAGGATGTTAATACTTGGGCTTACAGACCAACTGAATCATAACTCTTATTAAATACAGAAGGTCTCCTAAATACCATTGAAATAAAAAGTAGTAAAAGAGAAGCTTGACTTTCTTGAGGCCACCCTCGAGATTTTAGTTTGGCTTTCAGAGTTCAAGAATTAGACTTCTTCCCTGAACTCTTTACAGTCCAAATGCCAGAGTGATAAACGAAATGATTCTAATCAGTATGTGCTAGTTGAGAATCAGTGTAATTTTCTTTCATCTGGCTGATCCCATCCCTAAAGCAGGGGGGGTGGAACCATGTCTTTTCATGCCTGAGGATCACAGTGTCACTATGCAGGACACACATGCTTGATACAGGTCATCTCAGATTTATCTTAGTAAATGTAACAAATTACTTTTTAGATCCTGAAATTTGTAATAAAATTACTTTACTATCCTGATCACCAAAACTTGACGTTTTAAATGTGCTTTCTTTTTTAAATTTATTTTTTAAAATTAAATCTTCTCCCTAAAGCAATACTATTTAAAAGCTGGTCAAGGAAAGGTCTGAAGTGTGTTTGTCTATTCAGCTTTATCATGCACTGTATCTGTATGTTCTGAGTTGTAGCGTCTTAGGGAGTGATATTTTTAAGGGTTTTGGTGCACCTTGATTAGTGTAGCTAGAGAAGAGGTGGGAGGATGGGAATTAATGTAGTAAAGATGGTTTTCACTCCTTGGACTCTGACAGTTGGCTCCGACATTGGGGTTTCTCTGTATTCTAGTTCCTACTTTTGTGCTTGCATAGGATAAGAGCACACTGGTGAGTTATCTTGATTTTTTTTTTTCTCTTTTATAATAAAATATTTTCCTTCCAGTGTTGACACTTTTAAACTCCGGAGCCCAAACCCATTAGCTGAACACATTTAAGCACTAATAGAAATCGGGTTTACTTCTGAGCTACTACAAGGAGATCTGTGGCTTAGGATATTTGGGTCTGTGTTCTCCACTAAAGGAAAGACTGAGACATGTGATAGGATGCTGCCACCTGCTGGTTTATTTTCCTATCTGTTGAACATTAACCCAAAGTGATTTGGCCAATTGCCTCTTGCTGGGTAATGGTTAATACTCTTTTCCATTGGCTTTCTCTAGGTTGAATCATTGATAGTTCTGAATAATAGTGTGTCAGGGTGCCTGATGCTTCTTCACTTCCTTATCCTCTGCTTCTGGCACTGGAGGGGAAATACCCTAATGAGGACCGCTGCTTACAGCAGTTCCTATTTTTTGCTTATTAAAAAAATTATTTCTCAGCCTCCCACCTCCCTCGTTTTTGGTGGGGCTGGTAGTCAGAGGCCATTTCTTCTCCCCCACGCCTCCCCAACTTAACATTACATCTAAATCTAAGGTAAAAAGGCAGATTAGGGATAAATCTCACTTGCTTATGGAACTCAAATGTGGAATTGAGTATCACCATTTATCATTCCTCATTCTTTAAACTATTGAGCAAAAGTTTGTATTAGTAAGTTTTCTAGATTTCTTCTTAATTGCTTTATTGACTGTAATGATTTCTGAAAACTTGGTAAAAAACCAATGAAGGTTTCTTGAGAAAAATACCAGAATTAAAGAATGCCACTTTATCGTCTTTGTATTAAAATAATAATTCTGAGCCAATAGAAATCAGTGTCTACAGTGTGCCTTACAGGGACTCTTGTATCATCATTGGCCTCTAGAAAGCTTTCTAGAAAATGAAAAGCGACTGTTGACCATCTGGTTCACACGTTCACCACACAAAGGCATCCTTGATACCTCCTCTCGCCTGTGTTTCTGTACCATCTCATATCAAAATGCAGCTACTTGACTGGGTCTGTCGTGGGAGAATAAACAATGAACCCAGGAATGGAAGTACAGCTACCATTAATTTTTTGTGGAAATCAATTTCCCCAGCCTTCATGCTAATTCCCTCTAATAATACAAAAGTAATGCCTGCTCTTTGCCTTTTTCTCTAAAAGGCATGATGTGGACAAATGTCATACCCACAGAATTTTAAAATTATTTTGAGATGTCTTATAGAAATAAAAGGTACTACAGGTAAAATTTGAGTTGGTGATCATATTTCATAGAGGGCCTGTAGACTATTTGATTACAGAAACAGATTCTGGCCTCTGAACTGATTTCCTCACAAATCCCCTTGTCTGCAGTTTCGTTTTCTGCGGTTCAGTTACCAGCAGTCAGCCGTGGCCCAGAAGTAGATGATACTTACTCCCATATCCTGAGGTCAGTAGTAGCCTAATGGTTCATCACAGTGCCTGCATCGCTCACCTCACTCATCTCATCGAGTAGGCATTTTGTCATCTCATGTCCTCATGAGGGTATTAGTATAATAAGATAGTTTGAGAGGAAGACCACATTCACAGAACTCATCACAGTATATTATCTTAATTCTATTTTCTTGTTAATGTCTACTATGCCTAATTTATAAACTAACTTTACCATAGATATGTATGTTTGGGGAAAAAAACATACATAGGGCTCAGTATTCTCCGTGGTTTCAGGCATCCACTGGGGAGGATGAGGGGGCGCTACTGTATCTCATTTAAAGCCTCAGCAACACCATACCAGAAAAATGTAGCTTTTCTGGAGGAACGAGATCTGCCATTAGTGACAACTTCCCATTACAGCATTCGTCACTGAGGAGGTTCAACTGTGAGATGGGTTTCAGTTTAGGGTGCATATTTTTCTGTATTAGAGTATCCTTTTCCTTAAAAAGTGTGGGTCATTATAATTTTAACAATAGTTGAACATTTACAATTTGCCAGAGATTGTTCTTGTGCACCATCATGTACCTTATTCCACCTTCACAGTTGCAATGGATATTCATAGTCCTCATCCCCAGCTTACGCTGTGAAGAGACCTAATTGGAGTTTAATGACTTTTCAAAAGCCTAGCATGGGAGAGGAAAAGGTGACTGGATTTTTCTGACTCCAAGTCTAGTGCTTTTTTCGGTTTTTCCCATGTTTATGACACTGCCAAGCAGGATTGGTAGGCTCTCTACAAATGGTTGTGCCAATCATGGACTGCACAAGTGCAGCCAGGCGCACCAGACTGTGCCCTGGAAGAAAGGGAGTTTTTTTCTTGATTTGTACAACGGTTCCATCTGGCCTAATCTAAAATTTGAGCATGTTCTACAGAGATAGAAGTGAAGGTTATGTCCAGAGTTATTCCGAACTTGTATGATTTTCTCTTAGTGAATGTGATGCCTTGTGGCTAAAGAATGTGCAGTTATTGTTGGTATGGATCTTTATCTTTTTTAGTGTGTCACATAAGTACTTCTGCTTATAAACAAGAGTAAGGCAGTCTGACACAGGAATCATCACCAAATGACTTGAAGACAGCGCCTTGATGCTTTCTCTTCCCTTTTCTCTACCTTTCCCCCTGCCTATGCCATGGGTTGTGAAGTGGGATGAGATGAAGTGGGGGATACCGCCAGTCATTGGCCTCTCAACATTCGAGAGGTGACTGACTTGAGAGCTGGCAAGGTACAGCCACAGACACATCTTGCTCAGAAGCTGACACTAGATAACTTTCCAGTGAAACATCTCAGTTCCACAGTACACTGGGACCTTGGCTGTGGGATACCCGTTTCTTAAAATTTAGTCACTATTTCTTAGTTACCTCATACATAGAACTCCATAGAGAGTAGAAATGGTCATGAAACTAAAATATTAAGACATCCTGGTCTTCCCTTTATTTACATAAGACTAGCCTCTGGCTGGCCATGTTCCTGTGAATTTAAACCATCAGGGCCCTCCCCATGTTTGTTTACACTGCAGTAACTCTAGCCAGGCAGCTGCTTCATAGTAAGCTCAGGTAGGAGATGTTCTCAGGGATATTTGCAAGGCCTTGTAATAAGTTAAAAAGTAGCAGCTGGTTTAAGGTGATCTTTGCCCCCTTCTCAAACTTCTAAGGGGAAATTTTATAGTGATCTTGCTCAGTGAGTGTTTTTTTGCACCACCAGAAGAAATTGGTTAATCAGTGTATTGTTATGAACAAAAGTTTTGACATTTTACTACTGTTTGTTCCAGGAATAAAAGGAAGTTGAAATACAATCTTCCCTGTTAACGGCGTCTGGAATAACTTGGGTCCTGATTTTTAGCAAGACGATTGTATTACATAGGTTGGTCCTTGGCCAGCACCAAAGGAAAAGATAGAATTTGTGTATTTTTCCAGCTATCTTAGGCTTTCATTTCTCTTTTCCTTTACATTAAAAGTGCCTCTCTCTACCTCATTCCTTGACTGAGTTCAATTTATTATTGGTTCTAATGCTCTCATCTCCTCAAAATTACTGGAATTAAATGGTAATTTTGGTAACACAGGCATTTTACTTAAGTGCATGTATTTACTTTCTCTGTATGAATTTCCATTAGCTCTCCTAACAACTCTGATTTGCTCACCTTATTTGTGGTTTATTCTGGCTCCTCCTTTTCCCTCCTGTTATCTGCCTTTTGGCCAATCTACTCTTCATCAGGGGAAAAGAACAAAATTCAAATCTATGAATTGTGCTGTTAGAAGCAGTGTGTTGGGGAGAATACATTGGAGGTTAAAATAAAGTGAGATCTGAAGATAATTGATGGATGAGTCTTTGTATTCACATGGTAATCTTAGGCCTTGGACTTCAGAGGGATTTCAGATAATCTTGGGGTCTTGATAGGTACACACTTATTTGCTTTGCCTTCAGGTTCTGAAAACATGATCTTAGCATTCAAAGGACACTCCATATTCAGGTTCCCAGTCAGCAGTGGAATTGTTGGAAAATAAAAGGCTCTGGTGCTATGACCCTTTAAGGTAGCCCTGAGCATCTCAGCAGTTAGTGCTGGATCCTAAGTGGTGAGATCAGGAATGATCTGACCTTCTGACTATACCAGATAATCCACCTGACTTTCAGATATGCCAAGCAGCTTCTGGAGAAGAAAGCTTTTTACTTTTTATTTATTCATTTAAGAATCCAGCCTTGTTAAGCTGCTAGAGGTGAGGCAAGAATTTTTTTTTTAATGTATTTACTTATTTTAAGAGAGACAGAGTGTGAGTGGGGGGAGAGGGGGAAGACCACAGAGAGGGGGAGAATCCCAAGCAGGCTCCAGACAGCACAGAGCCCAATGCGGGGCTCGAACTCACAAAACTGTGAGTTCGATCATGACCTGAGCTGAGATCAAGAGTTGGACATTTAAGTGACTGAGCCACCCAGGTGCCCCAGACAACTTTTTATCTTTAACCAAGGAATTTCCATTGCTTAATTCAAATATTTAAAAAAACAGGATGAAACACATTCTCTAAATTAAAAAAACTTTTGTTATATCCATGACGAGTAAAATCCACCAACTTCCAGGATAGGTCTCAGTCATTCTGGCTGGGATGTGCTCAAGACTGGGAACATTCGTTTTTGATACAGTGGACTCTTTTCATAATGCTGGTTTGGGGACAAGAAGGTGATAATTTTGCCTCATGGCTGAGAAGGTCTAACTTGGTCTGAAGAAATTTACACCAACACATATGTATAAGCTGTATGAAAATGGTGGCCTACTGTATCAATTTAAGCAAAACTGGCAGATAAAGATGTGAAAAGTTGTATTATAAGAGATAGTCTGGAATTATCTGTCGTTTTTAGAGCTCTTTTTTTCTTCCATTAGAGTTGACTTCGTAAATTGTTCCTTTCAGAAGAAAGTGTCCCCCCACCCCTAGTGAGAATCTGATTGAACTGACTGATACACGTATGGATGAGTGGGTATGTATATGTGTGATTCAACCTGTTTCCACTGTGATATGAATCCTTCAAAAAAAAAAAAAAAAAGTCCACTCCAAAACATAACAGCATTACCAGTTTATTTCCAAATGGTGGCCTTCTTACTGCACGGCTTTTAGTATTTGCAACATACTGCAGATAGCAGATTGAGGCCCAGCCCTAGTGTGGTATGTATTTAATGCTGAACAATGCAGTCATATTTCTTTTCTGATTAAACTCTCAAGGAACAGAAAAGTGTTTTTGGTAACAAGAAAGTATTTCTTAGTACCTATTACTCTTGTTCATATCCTTTCCCAGAGTGTTCTATTCATAGTAACAACGGTATTACTGGTAAGCCTAACATTAATGTGTGTGATATGGACCCAGCATCCACCACTGTACCTTTAAACAGAATCCTAGGAAACGCTTATCACTGGAAACAACAGACCAGTATTGCACTGTTTCTAAATGTAAGCTCTCTCTGGTTTATTTTGGCACTACCTAAGTGACTTACTTTTATTATTACTTGCATTCTGACTGTGTCTCTAAGAAAGGGAACCACCTCAACTGAATTTTTAAAAGTCTAACTATTGTTTTATCTTTATGGCTAGAAACCTGTTTTCTTCAGATGTCACTTCTTGGGCAAGGGTAAGCTGAGGGATATGGGAGGAAAATGAAAATGGAAGATTATTAACAGACATTCCCCCATGGGCTGTATGTAGTAGCTTCTGGTACTGCATCAGCTTAAAATTTTTATCAGAGCCTTGACTTCTTGGAAAGAAAAGGTGCATTTGGTTACCTGATTTTGGAAGCTGTGGCTGACGTGGGTCCTTAAATGATCTCCACACCTTTCAATTGCCTGTGGTCCTTCTTAACTCAAAAGGAAATCACGTTGAAAAAAATCATGTTTTGAGGCCTGATTTTCCCATTGTTTGAGTACAGAACTTAAGTCCAGAACCTCTTGTACTGTTTGGTTTTTAAATGGGAAGACTGTTGGGGCGCCTGGGTGGCGCAGTCGGTTAAGCGTCCGACTTCAGCCAGGTCACGATCTCGCGGTCCGTGAGTTCGAGCCCCGCGTCAGGCTCTGGGCTGATGGCTCAGAGCCTGGAGCCTGTTTCTGATTCTGTGTCTCCCTCTCTCTCTGCCCCTCCCCCGTTCATGCTCTGTCTCTCTCTGTCCCAAAAATAAAATAAATGTTGAAAAAAAAAATTTATAAAAAAATAAATGGGAAGACTGTTAACTTCCTTAGTATCAAGGTGTGCCCTACATTGAGAAGAATTTTTCATTTGTGAGGGGTAAGTTCATCCGTCTCCAGACCTTACTCTCCTCATATTGCCTGCTGTCAGACCACACCCCAAGGTTGCACTTTAATAAACGGTATTTTTTTTTAAACAAAAAAACATGGGTTTTTTTCTTAAACAAAAAAACCTTTTTTTCTGCCTTACAATCTGTTCTTAAATTTAATTTTCAAGTGAAGACCCGTACAGCTGAAATAAGATAAAGGCACAGTGTGTAGTGGGTTTGGAAGATGGTATGAAACTCATTCAAATCTGTGCAAGTTGACATTTTCATTCAAGTATGTTAAGGTGAAGTTTCTAAATGAATCACTTGCTTAAAACATCATCTTTAAAACAGTAAGAAATAAATAGCTATTACTTCGTGCCTATCTTCTCTAAGAACTTTGTTTACATAGCCATGGCTCCATCTCCACTGGAGGCAGGTGTACTGTTGCCACCATATCAAGTTTTAACCAGTTGTACTTTTGCAGAGTTGTCCACTCAGTCCATCTCCTGCAGCAAGAAAGGAAAACAGACAGAATTAGCCAGTCTGATTCACTAACCAGGATTTAGTACTTAAGGACTCTGGTGCCACAATCAATAGATGTGAAGCCGGGGTTGTGCAAAACACACTCTCTGGAGCCCTGTCATCCTTACATCGCTGCATCCTCCTTTTTGCTACATGGGAGCAATTGCAAAGACATAGGCTTTCAAGGTGCTGAGATCTGGATATTCACATCTATTGAATCACTTCTGGTGCTAAGAAGCATCCTTGTCCAAGGAATGAAGATTCTGTTTCAGCCCTTCAGTATTCGGGAGGCTGTTAATACAGATAGCTGTTGACATCTTGCCCACTTATTGTCCAGCTAGATGGTTGTTGGTGAAAGCTGTTACGAACTTTCTCAGGCTTACCTTCTCCCAACAATTCAGCTTCAAGATTTGTATTCGTTCTCCTGTTTTAAAATGCTGCCATAAGTGAAGACCATGGCACACAGAGAAAGGCATCAGGGGTTAGATGCCTGAGTAATGCCTCTGACACACAAAATCCCAAACATTCACTAAACTTACAGATAAGATACAACCACTTAATTTCCAGTTAAAGTGAAGCAACAGACTTTACTACCTGTCTGGCCCTTCTTCCTAGGCAGCATCATGAAGAATTGTGACTTTTAATATCTTAGTTTTAATATCTTGGACAGGTTTTCTGGGCAAGATTTTAGATAGTTTTTCCCCCTTTTTGACTATCCATTTTGGCATCTCTCCCCAACATCCTTTTTGGTAAACATGTTTTTAAATGTAAATTATACTTATGTTTGTGATGAGGTGGAGGTGAAGGCAGATGAAGCCCAGCTGGGGACACTCCCGCCACATTCTCTCATGCTCTACCCGTAACCTACACTGTATGACTTGGATCCTAGCAAGAGTAGAGTGTGCAGTGTGCTCTGATAGCAGGGTGTCTTAAAAATAAAGTTGATGAAGCTCAAAGGGGTGCTCATCACCACCTTCTACAACACAACTTTCTCACAGAAGCAAAGCCACACCTTCTACCTGAGTAGCAACGTCCCTTTCGTGTGGTCTGGTCACCAGAAGCAGGGGAGAAAGGATGAAAGAAGCCCGGCAGCAGAGAGCTCTGCTGTGTTTCCAGACCTTAGAAGGAGCAGACAGAGACCAAGAGGATTCAGCGAAATGCCAAGGAGCTGACATCACTGGTTCTTACATTTCTGACTAAGTTCCTCACATATGTGAGTAGGTTCTGGTTAATAAAGTTCACTGTTGTGCGAAAGACATCACGGAGCAAGGACGGTGTGTGATCGGCCACCTTTTTGGCCAATACCATGGCCAACATGAGCACGGTCTTCTCCCTCTCCATGTCCTTCGGGTAAGTCTGTAGGACCTGCTCCAGTGCAGCAGCAAGGTGCTTCCTTCTGTCCTGCAGGTAGACACAGGGTCACGTGAAACTTCATTCACTAATATTCTGCCCTCGGAAAGGAGAACAGTCCACCAATGTTAAGTAGGAAGAAGCATGCTTTCATTTTGTGGGAAGAACTTATTAAACAGCTGAGGAGGCTGGAGGAGAGTGAGAAACAATTTAATTTGGAGAGGCAATGGAAAGGGTAGGCTGAGCTCAGTCCCCATAGCTGGACACACATTCATCAAATACATCTTGAGTGTGTGTGTTCACATTAGACAAATGAGTCATTCCCTGCCTCTAAGGCACTTAAAATAAAGAATTAATTAAATACCCAAGACGTCTTAGACCTATCTTACCAGTGCAGACCTAGCTACCGGAAGGAGATGAAGGGGGCTAAACATGACATTCTCACTACATGGCAGGGGCACACCACAGACCACCAGACTCTTAAGGACCTTCAAGCTCATCAACTCATATGCAAAATTAAGTCAACATTGTGGGAGAGGACCCGAGGCAGAACAATACCACGGCTATGACAGCGGCTGATCCAGAGGGGACAAACCTTCCTGGAGGCAGGAGGCTGCCCTGAAGGACAGACACATTTCTGGGTAGTGAGGGGTGTTTGCATTTGCAGCTCCAGTCAAAAGGATGGAATCTTTCCTCTCCTCCAAACTCATGTAGCCATAGATTTGACAGCCTTGGGGCATCTCTCCCACTAAGTTTCTTCAGGAAGGCTAGAGGAGCTAGTTTACAGTACCCGCAAGGGACAGAAGCTCTATACTGATTTTAACCATGAAGTTAAGAGTAGCGGGCTAAATAAAATGTCACTCTTGTCACATGTGGTAAGTGACCTGATGTTCTCACTCACATTTTTATTCAACTCTCTAAAACTGAGGAAAGAATAAGTCCTGGAAGAGTCATATACGTTTTGTTAATCTTTTTTGGAAGGTTTTATATCAAACTCTTAACTCTGACTTAAGGTTCAGGTTTCCTAAATACCAAGTAAGTTAATTCTTCTGAAAGACAATTAACCATGCTATGATTCTATTTCCAATTGTTTTGTAGGCACTGAATTACCTCACTGGACACTGGTTTGTCTGATAAGAGACAAAGGACAGACCTTGGTGTTTTAATTAACAACTGGAAACTAAAAGGCAGTCTGTGGACTGAGAGAAGAGGTTTTCAGACATAACTGATAAAGAGTTAGTACCCAAAATCTATAGAGAACTTCTATAACTCGAAAAAACAAACAATCCAATTAAAAAATGGGCAGAAGACATGAACAGACATTTCTCCAAGAAGACACAGTGGCCAACAGACACATGAAAAGATGCTCAACATCACTCATCATCAGGGAAATGCAAATCAAAACCATAATGAGATACCATCTTACACCTGTGAGAATGGCTAAAATCAACAACAAAAAACACAACTGGTGTTGATGAGAACGTGGAGAAAAAAGGAACCTCATGCACTGTTGGTAGGAATGCAAACTGGAGCAGCCTCTGTAGAAAACAGTATGGAGATTCCTCAAAAAGTTAAAAATAGAACTACCCTACCATCTACTAATCACACTACTGGGTATTTAACCAAATAATACAAAAACACTAATTGAAGGGATATTTGTACCCCTATGTCTACTGCAGCATTATTTACCATAGCCAAACTATGGAAGCAGCCCAAGTGTCCATGGATAGATGAATAGATAAAGAAAATGTGGTGTATACAAAATGGAACATTACTCAGCTGTAAAAAAGAATGAAATCTTGCCTTTTGCAACAACATGGATAGATCTAGAAAGCATAATCCTAAGCTAAATAAGCCAGTCAGAGAAAGACAAATACCATGTGATTTCACTCATATATGGAATTTAAGAAACAAAACAAAGGAACAAAGGGGGAAAAAGAAGAGACAAACCAAAAAACAGACTCTTAACATAGAGAACACACTGATGGTTAACAGAGATGGAAGTGGATTGGGGGGATAAGTAAAATAGGTGAAGAGGCTTATGAGTACACTTTAACGTGCTGAAAACTGAGTAATACATAGAACTGTTAAATCACTATATTGTACACCTGAAAATAATATAACCCTGTATGTTAACTACATTGGAATTAAAAAACAAAAACAAAAACAAACACACACACACACCTGACAACTGAAAAAGTTCTCACACTTCCTGACTAACCCAGAAAGGGCACTGGTGAATATTCTCACTTACTTCTTCTGACAGGTTCACATTCATAAACTGCATTGCCAGGTTATTCACCACTCTTGGGTGGATGCTGTGATCCATCCTATCCCCGATTTGGGCGAGCTGCCTGGCGATATCTTGGATGATTTCCTCTTGACTCTCAGAATCTGAATGTTCAGGCAGGGACACAGAGACACAGCAGATTCAAAAAATGGTCCTGTTTGACCCCTCCTCCCAATCCATCCCATACCAGAAAAAGAAAGGGATTCTGCTTTGGAACAAAGCTAGTTCCTGCTTCCACAGCTCACCATGGTGGGCTTGCTGACGGCACATGCTCCATTCTACTAGAGCCGCTATGTGAGGACCTGGGTGCAGTCAGGGGAGCAGGGGTGGAGTGCTGGGGCCAGGAAAGGGTCTAAATGAGCAGAAGACTGGAGAAGTGGGCCTCACCCTGCAAAGAGTCAACATTTGTCCACAAAAAAAGAGAGTGATGCAAGGGCATCCATGACTTGCAAGGCATCATGACTCTGAGTAGCCATGGCATGAATCTGATGGCAAGCTTCACAGCTGCCAGTTCTAGACCCCATCATATAACAGGTGTCAGCCTAAGAAGGTATTAGGGCAGAGGCTCTGCTGTTAGACTGAGTTAGAGCCCCGCATCTGCCACCAGAGAACACAGCTCCTTCTCTCTCTTCCTTTAGGTCTACTCAAACGCCACTCTGTCCGAGATTATTAACACTGCCACTTGCACTGCCACCTGCCCTCTCCGTCGCCCTCCCTTTTCCTTCCTCAGCACTCACTACCACCATATATTTTACCTGTCCGTGTTCTTTGTCTGACTCCCTTGCCAGAAGGTAAGTTTCCTAACAGCTCCAATTTTTAAATCTGTTTTGTTTACTGCCAAATATGCAGCACTGAAAACAATGCAAGGCACACGGTAGGGCTCAACAGACAACTACACAAATTAATGAATGTGTAAATGAATGGATCCTGTACCTAGCTCCTAGTAAGTAATCAATAAATGCCAGCCATTGTTATTTCTCCCATTAAATCTTATATTCTGTGTTTGCACCTTCCCTCCGGGTTCTTATTTACTCAGGACAGAAATCTCAATCTCCCCAGTCCTTGCAGGCATCCTCAAGCAATTGTCAAATCTTATCTCACAGATACAACCGTCTGTCCCACCATTACCACTGCCACCACCTGGGTGTGGATTCTCCATCAGCTCTCATCTGTAGCCTCTTAGCCTTCTCACTGCTCTCCAGGCCCTTCTCCACTCTCCACAATATACTTTGGCAAGCAAGGCACTGAGAGGGTGAAGTGTCCTGGTGTGCCCCTGGAGACAGTTCCTCCTTAAATTTTGTGCCTTCAGCATTTCACCTGCCCTAGACTGCCTACTGTGGTCTTGACTGTGATCCTTGAATCTCTGTGATCTCTGTGATCTCTACTCATTCATGTGCTTACACCTTGCTCAAGTGACAAGCTATAACCTAGCTTCCAAACACCTTGGACCATAACTTCCACTATTCCCTCCAAACACTCTAGCCAAACAACTATTCACAGTACCTTTTACAGACCCCAATCTTTTCATCTTCAAGTGTCTGCTTAAGCTGTTGCCATTCCCTCTTTCCAGTTTCCAAAGAGCCAAAATGTACCCCTTCCTCCATAGCCCAGCTCAACTGCAGTTATAGCTGTGAAGTCTTTCCTGATCCCTTGTGGAGGACCCATGCTCTCCGTAGCTCCCACTATACTGACTCTGCCTCACTGATTTCTCTGTGCTTTTCCACTTTATTGCGGCAACTTCAGGAGCCGTGGCGGATTCAGTGTCCAGCTGAGTAAATGAATTCACCAATGAAACTGTGGTGTACAGAGCCTCTAGTTTGCCTTTTGCTTCCAAATCTCATCAGGTACTTAATCTACATGCTAGTTTTCCACCAGCAGTGAAGTTAAGTGTACCTTTGCAAATGCCATTTGAGTTAAGCCAGGCTTGTGGGGTTCCATAGTGTAATGGTTAGCACTCTGGACTCTGAGTTAAGCCAGGCTTTGCAGTCTAAGGGCAAGGAATGGTGCAGAAGAGCAAAAAGACAGCCCAGGGGACAGCCTCTGGTTACAGTTACTCCGGCCATAGCTTCTGACAGCAAAGCCATTCCTGCCCTTCACCCCCTCCTAAGCCTTCCCCAAAGGGGGCCAGTTGCCCTTATTCAAATTTAGAGCTACCCAGGAGATACAGTAGCTGGATTCTAAAGCACAGAAGTCTTTGGCACACCCTGGCTAGTGGGGGAACTCTGCCATATCCCCCATCCACTCAATTCAACATAGAGCTGGAGGTCCAAAAGCTGGATCAGCTGTTGGTCTCCCCCATGGCCACAAGAGGGCAGTGCAATCTCTTATGCCAGGAGATATCTGGGCGGCAGGAGGCAGGATTTCAGTCCTTTGGCTAGGTTGTGAGGACTGGGTCCAAGACCTTAGAGTCCCTTTGGCAGTGATTCTAACCAGGACATATACCCCAGAAACACCTGAGAGTCTTCCACCCTAGAACATGTTGGTTCAGACAGCTGCAGTCAAGCCCAAAGACTATGCATTTTGAAAATGTTCCTCATGGAATTCCAATGTGCACACTACTGAGAACCACTGTTTCGGGCCCAAATCTGGGAGTGGCTGATCCTTATCTTGCTTCCCAGCCCTGCTCCCTCAGCCTTAGAGTTCAGAATGGCCTCCCTCTGTGGAGACCTCACCAGTGACAAAGAAGAGTAAAAAGTGAGGTTGGAAGGGCAGCACAGGGATGTGGGTGAGGAAAAGTGAAGAAAGCCTCGAAACCATGATATACTGGGAGGCAGCAGCAGAGGACGATGGAGCCCAGCTTAAGGAAACAGGCCTGGCCCGAGACCTGGTTGGACTGTGTCCAGTAGTTGCCTGACTTGGGGTTTGTAATTGACCCTTTTTTGGGCCTCAGTTTCCTCACTTGGAAATTAGGTTCAGAATACTTCAATGCCCTAGTTATGTTGTAGATAATCATGCTGTAATACATATGAAAGTGAAAGTGTGAGGTACTATACAGATTCAAAGAATCATTATAAAGAAACTGAGTGGATTTCAACTGATTGGAAACTAGAGAGTCTTGCTCCACTGGAGTCATGAGGTACAAACCAAACAACCATATGACACAAACATATGCAGTGGACTGAAACCACGTAGGTGGACACTGAGTCCAAAGGTTCCTTCCAGGACTTAAGTTCCCTAAAAGTTAGTGGAGAGAGAAAAGCCCAGATTTGGGGCAGAGGAGGCTATGCTAGGTACCTGTCTCCTCGCTATCCAAGAAGCGGCTGCACCGGTTGCCATCTGTCTGGAGCCCATCATCGTGGTCCTCCTGCAGGAAAGCTGGTGGCACAGGCAGTTCACGGCCCAACACCTCTAACTCTTTATGGAAATTATAGTTGGAGCAGTTTTGGAGGAAGCCAAACACCAGCAAGTTTGTGATGCGCTCATCCTGGAGGCTTGAACCATTGCTGACCTAAGATGAAAAGGGAGTCAAATCAAGGAGACCTGTGGGAAGCTAGTCCAGGACCAGAGGCCCTTCCTACAGCTGAGCTTGGCAAAAGGGCTCTGAAGGTAGCTGAGCCTGAAACAGCCTCACTGGCCCAAGATATCTGAATAACCCTGTGCATACAAGAGGACTCAGTGGGCAGAGGCCAAATCTGCAGAGCCTGCTTTAAGCAACACCACCTGTAGATTCCAAAGAGGAAGCTCCAATTCTGCAGAAGGTGGTTCATCTACCATATGCTTGACATCCTGAAAACATTGAGCTGGGGTGAGCTTACTTTCGGAGGAGGAAGGTACAAAGGCTGTTTTAGGTAAGTCAGCCAATATCGTCACTTAGATATCATCCTTATACATCTACATGCTTATGCTAACTCTCATGTGTCTTTTACCAACTTCAGCCCACCTTACCAGCTACGCATCCAGCAGTTAAAAATTCTTTCATAATCTTCTTTGTGGGCCAAGATGGTATTGTGCAACCAGCAAATTTTCCATAAATACTGGGTAATAATGACCACAGATAACATTTGCCTTTGGGTAGGCTTGGTTTGCTTCATATAGGGGGATGGCTCCTGCTCTAATGTGAGAGGCTGGTGGTCTCTGCCTGCCAGCTCTCCATCCGTTAGCAACACTTGCAGGGGAGGTCTGGGGGCCAAGAGGGACATCTGTAGTCTGGGAGCCAGGAGGGACATTTCTAGTGTGCCAAGTGCATCTGGGATGGTGTTCTTGGCAAACAAAGGTGAAAACTCGCAGACCTGGCAGCCAGGGGTGCTCAGAGCAATCAAAGACCTAGGATGAAAGAGGGAATCATCTGGAAGCCTGGGGATACTGAGATTTGCCCAAATAAATGTAAAACACACATACTAGACTGTAAGAGAAGCTCAACAGAAGAAGATGAAGGTGCTTGTAATATTTATTTCTGTCTTCTAAGTCCTGAATATTTTTCATTAGAAAAAAATAAGAAAACTTTTAGGACAGTTTTTAGAGGGCAAATGGCTTTAAATAAATAAAATGCACAAAATAAGGAGCTAACATATTGTTAACCAGTTTTTACTTCTCCAGAATTATCCCTTAAAAGGGGGAAAAATCCAGGGCACTTGGGTGGCTCAGCTGGTTAAGTGTCCAACTCTTGGTTTCAGCTCAGGCCATGACCTCATGGTTCTTGAGGCCGAGCCCCATGTCAGAGCAGAACCTGCTTGAGATTCTCTCTACCCACCCCCCTGCCCCTCCCCTGCTTGCTCTTTCTCTCAAAATACATAAATAAACTTAAAAAAAAAAAAACGGGGGGGGGGTGTGTATCCTTATAATTACTGTATAATGAGGCCAGGTGGCACAAGACAGCTTAGAAACTCAAGAACATCCTTCATTTCTTCCTTAAGGAGATGTCCTGCCCAGAAGAGAAGAAAGGAAGGCTGGGGCAGGGTTGTGGGTTGAATTACCACAAACTCAAACATTTAGTACAGGTGGTTGGAAAGCAGTTTGACAGACACTGTTAGATGGGCATGTCAGACCAGACTACATCACAAATCAGAAAGCAGGCTCAGGAAAGAAAAGAAAGAAAAGAAAGAAAGAAGAGAAAGAAGAGGAAAGAAAGAAAAGAAAGAAAGATAAAAGCAAGCGGGCTCAGGAGCTGACAGCATTAAACAAAAAAATTAATGTTTATTTTTGAGAGAAAGAGAGAGAGCACACAAGTGGGGTAGGGGCAGAGAGAGAGGGAGACACAGAATCAGAAGCAGACTCCAGGTTCCGGGCTGTCAGCACAGAGCCCAACTTGGGGCTCAAACCCTCAGACTGTGAGATCATGACCTGAGCTGAAGTCAGACGTTTAACCAACTGAGCCACCCAGGCACCCAGGAGCTGATAGTATTTAATTCCAAGGACAAATAGAGCTTGTGGCAAACTGAGTACAAAACTATGACCCTTTTTGATCTTCTAGTGATAAAAGTTGAAATGGATGTCTCAGAAGATGCAAGATTTGATAGCTATTTATCCTTTTAAATCACAAGAAAAAGTATGTTATGAAAAATGATCAAGACTTAGGAAACCTTGAAGGACATAGTACAAAATTGATTTAAAGGAAGCAAAAATAACTCTCATGCTATAAAATCAGTTTCGGGGGGCGCCTGGGTGGCGCAGTCGGTTAAGCGTCCGACTTCAGCCAGGTCACGATCTCGCGGTCCGTGAGTTCGAGCCCCGCGTCGGGCTCTGGGCTGATGGCTCAGAGCCTGGAGCCTGTTTCCGATTCTGTGTCTCCCTCTCTCTCTGCCCCTCCCCCGTTCATGCTCTGTCTCTCTCTGTCCCAAAAATAAATAAACGTTCAAAAAAAAAAAAATTAAAAAAAAAAAATCAGTTTCGGTGCAGAGAAAAAAATGGAAAGCCATCAATGTGTTTTGATAAATTGGGATAATCCAGGTGCTCAAACCTGGCAAAACCAGCACCGTACAAATAGTTAAAAAATAAATAAAAGGCAACCCCCCCCCCAAAAAACTCCAAAATCCAAACCAATCTCTTATTTTGTTTTTCTAAAAAAGAAAAAAAATCAAAGAACACTAAAATGTGGATGAACAGTACCATAATAGTAAAACAAACAAACAAACACAAGATATTATGCTAAGCCAGACACAAAGGAACAAATATTGTTGGATTCCACTTCTCTGAGGGACTCAGAATAGTCAGATCCACAGAGACAGAAAGTGGAGTGGGGTTTGCCAGAGATGGGGACAGGAGGATGGGAGTTAGTGTTTAATGGGAACAGAGTTTCAGTTGGAAAGATGAAAAGTCCTGGAGATGGATGGTGGTGATGGAGACACAATGTGAATGTGCTCAATGCTAATTAATGAACTGTGTTCTTAAAAGAGGTTAAAACGGTAAATTTTATCCTATGTATATATTTTACCATAATTTTTTAAAAACTGGAAAACTGGAGTCCTTGGGTAGCTCAGTCAGTTAAGCTTGGTTTTGGCTCAGGTCATGATCTCCTGGTTTGTGAGATCTCTGTGCTGTGTGTGGAGTTTACTTAAAAAAAATAAATTAAGTAAACAAAAATATAGCAGTAGACCTGCCCTACAAGAAATACTAAAGGAAATCTTAAAAAATAACAACGAATGAATGCAACAAGAACGGTGGGCGGGTTTAAACGGCACCAAACGGAAGGGAATTCTGAACACTGAGAACAGACTTTCATCAGGACAAGAGGATCTGCAGAAATCTCCTGGTCAAGCAACCACCATCTCTGCTGAGCCCGCCATGTCTCAGTCCTTCCAGCTAGCAACCTGAAAAACCATGTGGTTTCCATCCTTTAGAAGGATATTTAACAAGCATATATTGAGAACCTTCCAGGCATCAGATGTTGCTATGCTTAGGGATTCAGAAACTGTGGGCCACTAAGTTTAACCATCAAATCCTTAGATTTTTTGCAGTTACCTCTCACAATAGCTGGTGAGAAGAGAAGGCTGATACATACAGTGTAGACACAGAAAAGCCTCTGGTGCTAGGGGCCTCTACAGAATTTGGAAAAGAAAGGAAGCAAAAAGACTATAGTAAGAAAATAAATAAAGAGCTTTTGATTGGATAGGCTATGATTTTCTCTTCTAGCTAATTAAAAGGTAAGTACAGACAAGGCAGTTTAGGTACCATCCTACTGAAGCCAGGGGAATGGCCTATATGACCTTAGGGTGATCGCTTCCAAGAATTCTAGAGTTTCTAAATGATCCTGAATCAGAAAGCCGCCTTGCCCTTCCAGTGAGTGATCAGGCACAAGGTGGAGGGAAGAGAAGAGGAGAGAGAACAGGTATTTCTTTTTTTACTGTGCTACAGCAAGTTGTGAATGTGAGGCTCCTCTCTGCAGCGCTGTCAAAGAAGGGGTCAGGTAGGTGCACATTGACTGCACACACACAAGGAACAAGCTGGCCCCAGTCACCCTTGCTCCCCCTCCCAAAGCATTCCTCCAGGAGAAGTGCATGGGCTGACCTGAGAATCCATGGCACAAGCAGCCTTGCAGGGCTCTGTCTGGTTTCCGGCTTTGTAGGTGTCCCAAGTCAGCAACCTGGAAAAGGACACACATGCACACAGGGTAGTCAGCTGTTCCCTGCAGGGACACCCCTTTCCAGGACCCTCAGGAAAGAATTGAGGGAGTCATCCTGGACCCTGGCTCAAAGGCGCCCTGGCCACAGTGGCCAGGCTCACACCTCACCCATCCCAACCACACTCACTCAGGCTGCTCCTTTCTCCACAGCATGGAACCTGGGCAGCAGCCCAAGTGAGTGGACTTTGGAGTTTTCCTCACTATAGAGACTTGCCAAGGCATGGAGAGCTCCCCCAAATCAATCCTCCAACCTCAGAGCTCAGCTCTCCCGCCCCAAGCTCACTGATCAGGCAAATAGGGCAATGTAGCTTATGAATTATTTTCAGGCAAATACTTACACTAGTGCACTTTTTACAAGAATAAAGTTAGCTGATAAGTATACCTAGAAGTTTTAGGGACTCTTTTATTATTACTACGACCACTGATATGACTACTACATAACCATTACTTCAGCGTGCAGCCATTCTCAGAGCATTCACGTTATCCGTTCTGTTCCACACAACTATGCTGAGAGGCAGGCGGTGTACAGTGTTGATCCAGGTAGGTGAGAAAATTAGGTTTGGGGAGTAAGAGACAGCGAGGCAGACCATTTCTCTCCAGAGGCCACATGATTTCAGTGGCATTCATCCAGAAAGAGCTCTTGTAAATTGTATATTAAAAAAAAAAGAAGCCTTGAAATAAAATGTTTTCTAACATTTGGTGGTAAAAAAAGGAAAGAAAGAAGAAAAAAGAATATATTTGACAATTACACAAAAGATTAAAGGTCCTCTATGGCACATATTCCAAACTAAATAACCCATCATAAACAATTGACCAGACAAAAGGCAACTGGGAATTGAGTTCAAAAAATTATGCCCATGAAGTAGAATACATATAACGTGAGAAAAAAAAAAAAAAAAAAAAAAAGGATGAGAGATCTAGGTGTGCATCAGTAGAGAAAGATGTCCAAGACAGACCAAAGTTTCTAAAGAACAGTCTCAACAGTATAATCCTATCTTAAAATGTACTTGCCTGCGTATGTGTGTGTTTACACACAATATTAGTTTTAACCAAATGAAATAATTTTGTAGGGTAAAAAACAGCCAAATTTGGCAATTTTATCTTGGGTCCTTAAACAGAAGAGATAAAAAACAAGAACAGACAACCAATTCCTCTTTAGGAAGCACGGGTGGGGCTCCCACATGCACGTGAAAAGGAGGCTAGGACAAGACCAGCATGGAGGACATGCCTTCCACACCAGGCAGCCGTGCACATTTGTGGGACACAGTTACTCTCGATCTGCCCATGCCCCTGTCTCAGGTGCTCCTGTTGGCCTTAGAGATCGTGCAAAGCTGGAGGCTGCACCCTAACCCTCACACTGGGAATCTGGCAGAGCCCATGGCTGGGTATGGCTGAGTGGGAGGAAAGGGGGCCAAGAGCAAAGGACTCAGGTGTATTTGGACACAGGGAACCTACGGATGCTGGCTTATCCACAGGCCCTCCATAGGGAAGGAGGCAAGAGCTGGTACCATTATCAGAATCGGGAAAAAGAATAAAACAGAATACGCCCCTCAGGAAAAAGGCCACAGAAGCCAAATGATGTCCACAAGCCACTAACAATGTAAAGGTGCAGTGGACTGAATGCTGGCCTCCACCTTGTTCTCTCAAGAAGTAACTTTAGAAAACTATGTGGGGGAGATAGCACTCAAGAGATAATTAACATAAACATTTAATTGATTTCCTCCAGACTTTGATACTGTGAAAATAAAAGGAAACCTCATTTAGAATGGCTGCAGCAGGCCAGCAGGGGGCGCTCTCACGCCCCATGGCTCCTCATGAATTGCAGACCCAGAAGGAACAAAGGTACCTTACAAGTCTGACACTACTTTACTATCGTTATTACCCCAGCAGAAGGAAGAAAGCTTTTCCTCTTCCCCCAGCAACAGCCCAGCCAATGAGGAGCCACCATAATTGGAGCTCCTGGTTCATCCAATTGGGCTTTTTGTTTTGTTTATTACAGCCCTCCCAGCTTCCAATTTCCTCTGGAAAAGCACAGTCCTCTCCTTTGCTCTGTGAACTTGCTATGGTTTTGCCATAGTTTGCTTGTTCTAAATTACAGTTCTCTGCTATTCCCAAATAAATCCACAGCTGCTGGTGAAATCACTGGCAGTTCGATTTTTAAGGTTAATATTATTTAATGATCAGAAGTGGGAAATTTGAGACGACCCCAACAGCTCCACAGCTGATGAGCAAACAGGGACCGGGTGCCCACAAAGCCAAGTGGGCTCACTGCTTTCTCAGTGACCCCAAAGTTTGAGGGTAAGTTCTCTCCTGGATTTCAGGCTCTGCTCTCTTTATGCCCAAGCTCTCCAGGCTTTAAGTGGGATTCATTTTAAGGTCTTGTCCTTTCTGAGAGTATGAACTGACTATTGCTCTTGGAATTGTGCTGGCCATCAGTCTGACTCCTTTGGAACTAGGATGTTCCTGTCAAAACTTTGCTGTTTAGGAACTCTCCTTTTTGCTCTAGAGAAAAAAACCAACCAAACAAAAAAAATACCCAAGAAAGGGGATCCAAGTTGTACAAATGCTTTGAGGATGCCCCCTTCTGGGGCCCTGGCCAGTTTTTTGTTTAAAAACTGCACTCCTTACTCATGTACATTTCTTTTCTTTTTTTTTAATGTTTATTTATTTTTTGAGAGAGAGAGGGAGCACAAGCGGGGGAGGGGCAGAGAGGGAAACAGACTCCGAAGCAGGCTCCAGGCTCTGAGCTGTCAGTGCATAGCCCGACGTGGGGCCCAAACTCATGAACAGTGAGATCATGACCTGAGCCAAGGTCGGATGCTCAACCGACTGACCCACCAAGGCGCCCCTAAAATGCAGTATTTAAAAAAATTTGTTAATAAGCAACAAGAAATGATATTTTCAAGTGAATCAACAAATACTTTAAAATTTTGTTTTATTTTTTTTAACTTTTTTTTTTTTTTTTTTGGAGAGAGGGAGGGCAGAAGTGAGTGAGCAGAGAGACAAGGAGACAGAGAGAATCTCAAGAGAGACAAGAGAAAGAAGGAGAAAGAGTATGGAGCCCAAAGTGGGGTTCAAGCTCACCCGACGTGGGACTTAAACTCACGAATGGTGAGATCATGACCTGAGCCAAAGTCAGATGCTTAACTGACTGAGCCCCCCAAGCACCCAAAAATTTCTCAGGTTTGGGGCGCCTGGGTGGCGCAGTCGGTTAAGCGTCCGACTTCAGCCAGGTCACGATCTCGCGGTCCGGGAGTTCGAGTCCCGCGTCAGGCTCTGGGCTGATGGCTCAGAGCCTGGAGCCTGTTTCCGATTCTGTGTCTCCCTCTCTCTCTGTCCCTCCCCCGTTCATGCTCTGTCTCTCTCTGTCCCAAAAATAAATAAACGTTGAAAAAAAAAAAATTTTCTCAGGTTTAATTTCAAACACAGAAAATATAATAGATAAAACCCACTTAATCAAAAGCTTTTGGGGGTCCTCAATAATTCCTGTGTGTAAAAGAGTCCAACAATCCAGTTTCTCTGTCATCCTCATTCAACAGAGAATAGTCCATAAAGACCAGCACCTGATGAGACCACACAGCCAAATCCTCCATCACTGCTGTCACCAATGGGAATAACTGATCTGCATGTGCAAACCAAGCCAAAACAAAACACAAAGTCAGGAGAGTGACAGAGACAGACAGAGACAGACGGAGAGAGAGGGAGGGAGGGAGGGAGGGGGAGAGAGAGGGAGGGGGAGAGAGGGAGGGGGGAGAGAGGGAGGGGGGGAGAGAGGGAGGGGGGAGAGAGGGAGGGGGGAGAGAGGGAGGGGGGGAGAGAGGGAGGGGGAGAGAGAGAGAGGGAGGGGGAGAGAGAGGGAGGGAGGGGGAGAGAGAGGGAGGGAGGGGGAGAGAGAGGGAGGGACGGAGAGAGAGAGGGAGGGACGGAGAGAGAGAGGGAGGGACGGAGAGAGAGAGGGAGGGACGGAGAGAGAGAGGGAGGGACGGAGAGACGGAGGGAGGGACGGAGAGAGGGAGGGAGGGACGGAGAGAGGGAGGGAGGGACGGAGAGAGGGAGGGAGGGAGGGAGGGAGACAGGGAGAGAGACAGGGAGGGAGGGAGGGAAAGAGACAGGGAGGGAGACAGGGAGGGAGAGAGGGAGCCGGGGAGGGAGGGAGACGGGGAGGGAGGGAGACGGGGAGGGAGGGAGACGGGGAGGGAGGGAGACAGGGAGGGAAGGAGACAGGGAGGGAAGGAGACAGGGAGGGAAGGAGACAGGGAGGGAAGGAGAAGAGAGAGACAGAGACACAGTCAGTGAAGTTAAAAGCATGTTCTATTTCAGGGCACCTGGGTGGCTCAGTCGGTTGAGTACCCAACTCTTGGGCACCTGACTCTTGATTTTGGCTCAGGTCATGATCCCAGGGTTGTGGGATCAAGCCCACGTGAGGTTCCACACTGAGCATGGAGAGAGCCTGCTTGAGATTCTCTTTCTTTCTCTCTGCCCCTCCCCCCCCCCCCAACTCACGCAGTCTCTCCCTCTCTGTCTAAATAAATAAATAAATATTTTTAAAAAAGTTATGGGGCACCTGGGTGGCTCAGTCAGTTGAGCATCCAACTTTCGCTCAGTTTATGATATCACGGTTCATGAGTTCAAGCCCCACATTGGGCTTGAGGCTGCAGCACAAAGTCAGCTTCAGATCCTCTGCCCTTCCCGCCCCTCCCCCACATGCGTTCTCTCAAAAACAAACAAACAAACAAACAAACAGACAGACAAACAAACAGACAAACAAACGTTCTGCGTAGCTACTGCCTCTGGTAGCTAAGAAAAGACCATGTGAATTCACTGGGCATGCTTTTCAGTAGATGACCTCCAAAACTGCTAATGCATAATTAAAAGAAAAAAAGTGAAACCATGACTCTCATACAAATATAAAATGATAAAATGGACACGTGTCAAAGATTTCATTTACCTCATTAATTAATTAATGAAGCAACTAGTAAGAGGATACAACCAGTTTCTAGAGAATGTGGATTTATTTTTTTTTAATGTTTATTTATTTTGAGAGAGAGAGAGAGAAAGAGAGAGGGAGAGAGCACAAGAGGGGGAGGCGCAGACACAGAGGGAGACACAGAATCTGAAGCTAGCTCCAGGCTCTGAGCTGTCAGCACAGAGCCAGACGTGGGGCTCAAACTCACAAGCTGTGAGATCATGACCCGAGCCGAAGTCGGACGCTCAACCAACTAAGCCACCCAGGTGCCCCGAGAATGTGGATTTCTAAAGTATCTGCCAGTTCTCACATCTACTTTTATGAATATGAAACCACTAGTCTAGAGCTGTAAGAAAAAGTCCTTCAAGTGGGGTGAAGTCCAGTTACTTGGGGTGGACAGGGTCCAGGCATAGCCAGAAAGATGGCCCTGACAGCCCTGGGTGGCTCAGAGCCAGACTTGTTCCTCTCCACAGTCCCCGACAGGACCTTGACAGCTTCCCTAACCCGCTGACGAGTTCTTTTGGGTTTTGACTCTTATGGGTTCTAATGTGGGCTCTTTCTAACAACTCCCAGCAGGGAGGATGTTGTCACCCTCACCCAGAACACACTTCTGTAAAAGGCACACTTCTACTCCCTTGGCCCAACTGGATTCCTCCTTGGGAAAGGAAGAAGCTGGCATTTAGGATACTGGTCCCTCTGCCTCTGTGCCTAGGCTGAGTCTAAGCTCTCAGCCCCTCATTCTCACCCACAGACACTCAGGAAAATTCCTCAGAAATTCTAGTGCTCTGACTACTCTTCCCCTCCCCTTCCATCTCAAAGGCCTGGGAACCACTGATCTAACCCAGTGGTTTTCAACCCTGGCACACTGAAATCAACTGAGAAGTTTTGAAACATACTGATCTGACATGAGCTTACAAATAGAAAAGCCCAAGGAATCCACTAAAAAAACTACTGGAACTAATAAGTGAGTTCAGCAAGGTTGCAGAACACAAGTATTTGCAAGATCAATTGTACTTCTATATGCTAGCGATAAACAGTCCAAAAATGAAATTAAGAAAATAACCTTTATAACAGTATCAAGAAAAGGAGAATTCTTGGGGTGCCTGGTGGCTTAGTTGGTTAAGTATCTGACTTCGGCTCAGGTCATGATCTCACAGTTTGTGAGTTCGAGTCCGTATTGGGCTGTCTGCTATCAGCATAGAGCCCGCTTCCAATCCTCTGTCCCCCTCTCTCTCTGCCCCTCCCCTGCTTGTTCTCTCTCTCAAAATGAATAAATAAATTTTAAAAAAATGTTTATTTATTTTTGAGAGAGAGAAAAAGACAGAGTGTGAGCGGGGGAGGGGCAGAGAGAGAGGGAGACACAGAATCTGAAACAGGCTCCAGGCTCTGAGCTGTCAGCACAGACCTGACACAGGGCTCGAACTCACAAACTGTGAGATCATGAACTGAGCCAGAGTCAGGCGCTTAACCAACTGAGCCACCCAGGTGCTCCAATAAATAAATAAACTTTAAAAAAAAAAGAATTCTTAGAAATACAATTAACAAAAGAAGTATAAGATTTGTACACTGAAAACTACAAATACCATTGAAAGAAAGCCACACAATGCTCACATATTGGGAGAATTATTATAGTTTAGATGGTGATACTCCCCAGAGCTGACTACAGATTCAATCCAATTCCTCTCAAACTCCCAGCTGGCTTTTTTGCAGAAAGTTAGAGATAGTTCCTATAATCTATATGGAAATCCAAGGGGCACAGAATAGGCGATCTTGAAAAAGAACAAGTTGGTGGACTCACACTTTCCAATTTCAAAACTTACCACTAAGCTACAGTGATCAAGACAGTGTGGAATTGGCAAAGGATAAACAGATGAATGGAATAGCAATGACGGTCCATAAACTCTAATATTTATGGTTAATCAATCATTGACAAAAGAGGCAAGACCAGGGTAAAGAGTTGTCTTTCCAACAAATGGTGCTGGGACAACTGGATATCTATAAGCCCCTACCTCATGTCATATACAAAAATTAACTGAAAATAGATCACAGAATTAATGTAAGAGCTAAAACTATAAAATTCTTAGAACACAGGTATAAAACTTCAAGACCTTGGGTTAGGCAATGATTTCTTAGATAGGACACCAAAATTATACGTTATACAAGAAAAAACAGATAAGCTGGACTTGTTGAAAATTAACTCACAGGGTGCCTGGCTGGCTTGACTGGTAGAGCATGCGACTCTTGATCTCAGGGTTGTAAGTTTGAGCCCCACACTGGGTGTAGACATTACTTAAAAATAAAATCTTTGGGGGTGCCTGGGTGGCTGAGTTGGTTAAGCATCCGACTGTGGCTCAGGTCATGATCTCATGGTTTATGAGTTTCAGCCCCACCTCGGGCTCTGTGCTGACAGCTTAGAACCTGGAGCCTGCTTCAGATTCTGTGTCTCCTTCTTGCTCTCTCTCTCTGCCCTTCCCCCTCTCACACTCTCTCTCAAAAATAAATAAGTGTTAAAAATTTTTAAATAAATAAATAAATAAAATCTTTGGGGCGCCTGGGTGGCTCAGTTTGTTAAGTGTCTAACTCTTGATTTTGACTCAAGTCATGATCTTGTGTCATGACAGTTTGTGAGTTTAAGCCCCATGTTGGGGCTCTTTGCTGACAGCGTGAAGCCTTCTTGAGATTCTGTCTCTCCTTCTTTCTCTGCCTGTCCCCTGCTCTCTCGCGCTCTCTCAAAAGAAATAAACTTTAAAGTCTTTAAGAAAAAAAAGAAAATTGGGGTGCCTGGGTGGCTCAGTCAGTTGAGCCTCCAACTTCAGTTCGGGTCATGATCTCACAGTCTGTGAGTTCGAGCCCCGCGTTGGGCTCTGTGCTGACAGCTCAGAGCCCGGGGCCTGTTTCAGATTCTGTGTCTCTCTCTCTGACCCTTCCCCGTTCATGCTCTCTCTCTGTCTCAAAAATAAATAAACATTAAAAAAATTTTTTTAAAAAGAAAAAAAAGAAAATTAACTCTTATGCTTGAAAAGGTACCATCAAAAAAGTGAAAAGGCAACCTACAAAATGGGAAAAAATATTTGCAAATCATTTATCTGACAAGGGACTGACAATAAAGGATTCTTAGAATAATGATGAAAAGACAACCCAATTAAAAATTGGGCAAAAGATTTGAATAGGATCCAAAAGATACACAAATGGCCAATAAGCACATGAAAAAATGCTCAACATTATTAGCCATTACAAGAATGCCAGTCAAAACCACAATGAAGCCACGAGGATGGCTAGAATAAAAAGATGAATAATAGCAAGTGAGCAAGGACATGGAGAACCTGGACCCCTCGTACACTGCAGGTGGGAAGGTAAAATGAAGCAGCCACTCTGGGAAAGTTTGGCAGTTCCTCAAACAATTAAACAGAGTTTTATCAACTGACACAGAAATTCTACTCCTAGGCATATAACCAACAAAAATGGAAACATGGGTCCACAGAAAAGCTTGTACATGAATGTTCATAGCAGCATTATCTACAACAGTTAAAAAGTAGAAATAACCCAAAAGTTCAACTAATGAATCCATAAACAAAATATGGTTATCTCTATTACAATGGAATATTTTTTTGACTGTAAAAAGGAATGAAGGTCTGATGTGTGCTACAACACACATGAACCGTGAAAATACGCCAAGTGAAAGAGACAGGCACAAAGGGTCACATGTCGTATGATCCCATTTATAGGATAGACAGATTCACAGAACAGAGAATGGATTAGGCTGCCAAGAGCTGCGGGGACAGGGGGACTAGGGCATGATTGGTAATGTATGTGGAGTTTCGGGGCTATTGAAATGTACTAAAATTAGATTGTGGTGATGGTTGGAATAACTCTGTGAATATACTAAGGACCATTTTAAATGGGTAAATTTTGTGGTACGTGAAATATCTCAATAAAGTGTTTTAAAAGAAAGGCAGCCTGAAGGAGGATGTTATAAAGAGGCAGGAGCCTCTTTACCAGATGATGCAGGCCGTCCCTTCACACACGTCTAATGCTCCACCCAGGTCCACAGGCCTCTCTCCTAAAGTCTCCTGCTTCCCTTCCCCTGCCAAACCCTGGGCTTCTGATAGACATGTGCACCCTGGGTGGAGCAAGAAGGCATCCCAGAGTCCACTCCAAAATGTGTAAGTCGGCCTTTATCTGTCCTACAGCCTCTCCCTCCAACACCCCCTAACTGTCTTCCTCTTACAGCTTAGTCACAGAAAAGAAAATGGATGTTACCAAGGCTAAGTCAGACCCCAGACCACGGCCACCCTGGGACTGCTCCCACGCTGCCCTTCTGAGCCAGAGCTGGCAGGTGAAGCAACTGAATGGAGCAGGAGGGCGAGGACAGCCAGCAGGGCCTTCCATGGTTAAGCAACAGCCCTCCCACCTCCCAAGTTCTAGCAGGTTTTGTCTCCTCACCTACGCAATAGGATGATTACCTGCATCTGGAGCAGTATAGGGTGTGAAAATATAATCGGTGCAATCATTTTACATACTGATAAACACCACTCCAATGAGATGTTGTGACCACCAAGGGTACTGGACTCAGCTCCCCAGTCATCCAGGAAAGAGTCTAGGAGGTTGGATGTTGCCAAGCTTCCTAGGAGATACCCCAGGGAGAAGCAGGGCTTTTTGAGATGTGATGGACACCTGGCTGCCAGCTGGTCTCACAGTCAGGAACTCTGTGATGGGGGTCGAGGAGGTTGACAAAGAAAGTGTGGTGGGCAAGAGAGGCATTCTCCTCAAGGCTGTGCTGTCACCCAGTCCCAGAGGCCCACCAGCCTGCCAGCCCATTGACTTCACAGCCCTGCCCCCACCCTCTCCAGGACAGGGTGAGAAAATACCTGCTGGAAAGTTCTGAAGAAGTTCTAGTCAAGGGTAGTTTATCTCCTCACTCACAGCAGGGTCTGCCTTGATTCCAGGGTGCCCAGCTGGTGCGGAACCTGGCCTTGGTCCTCTGCACCCCGTTCCTCCCCCACCACTACCACACATACAGAGGTGGCTGGGCCAGAAGAAAGGGGGGGGCAGTCGCAAACACAATGCCTTCTCCCACCAGAAGCTCAGGATTCCCCCAACTGAATCCCAAAGGCAGCCTCCTCCTTTCTGTCTCCAAGGAGCTGCCTGCTGGTGCAGGAGCCCCTCCCAGCCCTTCTGATACAGATCTGACTACCCAGATGGTGATCCATTATAAATAATGTCTTCCCTAATGCCAAGAGGGGTTGCTGGTGCTGTGACTCATTTATCCAGTTGGCCTTGTCCCAAACAGGCACACAAATGCCTGAGACCTCAGGCCTGGTGTTATGGTCACAGGACCAGTTACTCAGCTCTGGATCACTCTCCAGCTCTTACTCCCAGGAGCGACCCGTATACCACCTCCCAAGTGCCTTCATGACTCAGCCCCTCTCCTCCACCCATCTGCTGCCTCCTCTCCCCTGCTCCCTTACTCCTATCATGTCCTCCTGCTGCCTCCAGGTCCTAACTGAACTCTAGTCCCCCAGCTCTGACTTCAGTTAGCTCTCCTTGGAAAGACAAATTGAAAGCCCAGAAAAGCCCCAAACTCCCTAAGTCCTTGGGGCCCAGCAGCATTTAAGAGGCTCACAAATTCCCGGGGCGCCTGGGTGGCTTAGTTGGTTGACCATCTGATTTTTCTCCAGTCATGATCTCGTGGGTCATGAGTTCAAGCCCCACATGGGGCTTGCTGCTGTCAGTGCAGAACCCACTTTGGCTCCTCTGTCCCCCTCTCTCTGCCTCTCTCTCTCAAAAATAAACATTAAAAAAAAAAATCTAATTAAAAAAAAAAAGAGGCTCACACAAAAGGGATCCTCTAAAGGGAGAGAGAGAGAGGTCACAGCTGGTTCTCAACCTGCCATGTGACCTCACTTTCCGCACATTTGTAAAAGGTGACACTCCCTGCCTCTTGAGATTCTTACCCTTCACTTAGGCTTACAGGGGAGGGGAGTGCAGGGGAGGGGGGGCAGTGAACATGAGGGTGTGGAGATCTAAGTAGGAGCTCCTGGGACATGGCCATGGCCCAGTCCTAGACCCAGGACTGAGGCCACCTGAAAGCTTGTCTAACCACAAGCACACGTGAGAAACACCCCACCACTGATGTTTCACATCTATGTATTCATTCACATCACAGAATTCACATAAGAATTAAAATGAGAGTTATGCAAATTAAGCCAACTACATATGCACAGATGCCCACTAACAGAAAAACAACATCATCACTGCTGGCCTCAGATAAAAGCTCAGACCCCCACTCCCCCAACCCCCCCCCCCCCCCAATGCTGTGTTCGGAACTCCAAGGACTGGCCAGCCCCTGACCCAGGCCTCAGCACTCACTTTCCTAACTCTGAAGAAAGGGACTTTTTTAAGCACATGAGCATATAAGGCAGATGCTGACCTGCCCCACTGGTCAGCATAGCCATCAACATGGCAGGAGCTTAGTAAGTGCAGGCTTGGCGATCCCATTCAGCTGGGGCAGAAGCCCAGCCACAAAGTATTGCAATCTCTGTGGTGGTCCTGACATCCTGGGCCCAGAAGGCAGGCCTCTCTTCATACAGTGGCAGCCCCACTTCTGCGTGGCCCACATCCTTCCACTAGGCCGCACGATCTATGGGGCAGGGCAGTTTCAGTCCAGCCACTCCGTGTGTCTGAAAGTAACCGGTCCCCTTTTAGAGACTTCTAGGACTCAGAGGGGTCATAACACTCTACCTCCTGGTGCCCTTCTCCAACACCCAAGCTGATAGAATTACCAAGGGGAGAGGGTCATTTAAAACAAACCACTTCATTTTTTTTATAGCTACTAAAATTTTTTTTAATTTAAATTTTTTTAAATTTACATCCAAATTAGTTAACATTCCTCATTTTCTAAGTTGGTAGCTTCTAGGACCCTGGACACAAAAAGTCAACCAAGAATTCGATGGTTGCTTTATGGTTCGTTCAGACATCAAGTTTGCTTTTCATTTGAAACTTCCCCATTTTGACCACAGCAGGCAGGAAGAGAAGAGGAGGGGAAGGTGGGGAAAGAAAGGATTGAGCCCCAGAGAGAGGAAACTGGGGAGCCTGTCGGGCGCAATCCCACCCAGCGGGTCCATGGTGCTGCTCCCTGAAGCTTCCTCCTGTCCTGCGGACATCACCAGCTGCCTGCACAGCAGAGAAGTCCCCAGAAAGGCCATGGTCATTCTCTCTGCTCCTTGCCCCTTCAGGTCTCACCGGTGTAGAGGTGCAGAGGGTAGATGGGCCGAATTTGGGAAATGAGGTAGGGAGTAGCCTGGAAATCCAGGCAGTGCAATATAATACTTAGAGCTGGGATTCTGGGGTCTGACTCCCTCAGTTGTGACCCTGGCTAAGTTACTTAATCACTCCATGCCTCAGTTTTCCCATCTGAAGAATAAAGATGATAACCTAGTCCTTGATTACTGTGATGTCCAAGTGACCTAATACACATAAAGTTCTTTGTGCATGTATCTAGCCCACAATGAGCTCTGTATGTTATCACCATCTTCAATCAGCTTTTTCAAACCTGTCAGTGGCTTTGGGCAAGGACTTGTATGGCCTGTGGGGGTGGCCAGCCAGGTGTCCCAACCAAGGGGCTGCTAATCGGATCCTATGCATAGGAGGCCCAGTAGGGTGGGCAGCTGGCCTGAGGGAGCATCCAGGCCAGCACTACACCCCAAAGCTCCAGACTGACCAGAGGTGCAACCACAGAAAGGACTTCCAATGGCCACAGCTCTAGAGTGAGGCTTCTCAGGAGCTGGGAGTCCAGAGCCAGCATCCTGGGTACTGCCACCAAGGAATACACAGTCCCTGATCAGCACCAGAGAAAAAGAGAACGGCTCAAATGTCATTAACTGCCCTTCTGCAAGCCAAGACTCCTGCACTAGAAGACTTCATCCTCCAGAGTCTTGCTCCTCCACACGTCCTCAGCACTCCTGACAGGCCATTCTCATTTGCAAATGAGTGGAACCTGCAGTTCCTCCAATTAGTCTCCCAGGTTGGCTAACACTGTGAGCTTTTCTGGGCAAGGCCTCAAAGCAGGGCATGCAATGCCCCTTTCCACCTAGAAACACCTCTTTCCCACCTAGGCACACCTACCCCACATTCCTGCATTGCCCTGAGTACACTTTCCCATCTTACCCAGCTGGCAAGCTCCTATTCATTCTTCAGAGCCCACTTCAGATGGCCTAATGTCTACTTTTGTTAGACAAAACTAACAGCAACCCACTCGAAGCCCTTTGCAGCAAACACTATCAAAGCCTGCATCCTGATGTATGACAGCTGCCAGTCTATATCTCCATTCCCAAGAGACAGCACCCTGTTCCTCATGAACCATACTGCCCCCATGCCCAGCACAGCATAGGCACCTCAGTGCTCAAGGACACCCAAAAAAAGGCTGCCTTTAATCCCCACCCATGAGGTATTATACAAGGCCTCCTGCGGGTGCTGACCCTGTACCTCTTCCCTGTGAGTTACTCTTCCCTCTGTGGGCAAGAGGGACAGAACTCACACATTGCAAGTGGCAATGAAAGCCTTCACATCTACCCTCTTCCCAACAATGCCCTACTAGGGCTCTGCCCAACTGAACTTTTAAAACCAAAGGAGTCCTCCTACTTTCCTTTTAGCTCCAAAACGAGATTATCTTCCAGGAACAGTCATTGATGACTCCCAATGGACTCTGAGGGCCCCGGTCCAAGGTCTGCCTCAAGATGGCACAGACCAAAGCCCAGGAGAGCTTTCCCCATCTCAAGACCTGTCATGCACCCCAGATGGGTGGAGATGGAATGTGGAAAAACCACATCCTTTGGCAGGTTCCCTTAGCTCCCCTTTCTATAGAGACAGACCAGCTAAGATGCATCAAGTGAGGCTTGAGCAGACAGATAAGCCTGGCAGTGGAATTAGGCAGTTGCGTGAAAAGGTGGGGGCACTATGTGCTGGGTACCCCGCCTGCTCCTCAACCCTTCCCAGGCCAATCCAATCCCAGAAGACCTTAGCTGTGTTCAAGCCCATCCCCCGCTGTCCCTCCAGGCCCCCAGCACGGGCTGCATATTCTTACTATAGTATGAATGAATAAATAAACACCCCGCTAGCCCAGCCACTTGGTAGCTGGGGGCTTTAGGGCTCTCCCAGGATCCCCTGGAGTCACTAAGTCATTCAATAAACTGATGTCTACCACGAGCTAGTATATGCATGTAATTTCTAACAGTTCTAAGGTTCTCTGGCCTCAGGAATCAGCCAGGCACTGGGAAAAGTGCCCTAGACCAGAGTCCAAGGTCTGTGTCTGGATTTGGGTTCCGGATCTGGTGCTGAACAGGTGTGTGACCTGAACCTGTCCCTTCCCATCAGTTTTCTCAGCTCGGAGGTTGGACCCGGCAGCCGCTGGTCTCACTGAGAACCGTCAACGGAACCGTGGGCGGAGGATGTCTTAAGTCCTCACCCACCATCCTCTCCACCGCACTCCGGCCAAGGCCCCACAAGCCTAGGGCCAAACCCGAAGACTCGCTTGGAGAGGAGACAACAAAGCCTTATCCAGCCTCCTCCCCAAGCGGAGGACCGCTCTGGCCACAGGAGAGAATCAAGGAGCCGCGCACGGGCCCCCCTCCTGCTTTCCAGGTTCCCCGTGAGCCCCTCCTTCCTCCGAGCGGGATGGGGGAGTCCTTCCGGCCGGTGTCAGGGCCGCGAGGACCCAAGGAGGGGGCCCAGGCGGTCGATAGGCTGGGTGAAAGGCTGACCCGACGCCGGGTGCCGAGGGCCGGCAGGCTCTAACCCTGGGGTCCCGCAGGCTGCCCGCGGAGCGCTCCGGGTGGAGTGGCACCTGGCAGCCCGTGCCTCCACTCTCGCCCTCCAGCTCCAACCCTCAGCCGCAGGCGGTGCGGGGCTGTGCCTGGGAGGGTCTGGCCGGCGGCGAGCACCGGCTCCCGCACCCGGTAGGCACGGGCTCCTAAACTTGCAGCTTGGCGCAGACGGACGCGCGCGGTAGGGGGGCTATTCACTCACCCAGCAGCCGCGGCAGGAAGCCAAGAGACGGGCGGCGGGGGCCGGGGGCCGGGGACCGGGGACCGGGGACCAAAGACCAGGGACCAGGCAGTCTCCGAGGCGCGCGGAGTACGCAGCCGCGGCTTGCCCACTTCCTTTATTTCCCGCCGGCACGGCCCCGGGCCCCGCCCGCCCGCCCGCCACGGCTGGCCCCGCCCCCGGCCCGCCTCCAGCTTCCCGCTACCGTGAAGCTCAGCCCCGGGGTGCCGGAGTGGGGCCCGGGAAGCTAGAAGGCTTTTGCGTTGCGCTCGTTCCAAAGCCGGGGTGCCTGGAGCCGGGCGAGGACCCTGACTCCAGCTAGGCCCATCAGCCGATGATACAGTGGCCCCAACATAGCAACATTTCCATCTTCACACCGTTCTCCATGTCAAGGTAGCTATCTGGGAAGGTTAGCCACTCATTCCGGCTATGCTGGGATAATTCCTAATGTTCCTTGCGTGGAACTGCTTTTAGAATCCTCCCGGACTGTCTTGGAATGGCCTCGGGGGTGGTAGTTCCCACTAATAATCTCGTGAAGCCATTCACCAGTCCATGTGTCCAGATAGCCCCACAACTGCACAGCCAGAGGAGAAACACACGTGACTCCAACAAAAGGGAAACAGAAACGGGAAAGCAAGTTTCTGAAAAGCATGAGAAATGAAGTAGGGTCACGGAAGTTGCTACACCTGAACAAAGGAATAGGAACTGAATTTTTTAAAAGAAAAAAAAAAAAGACTAGGAGGAAATAAAACCAAAAATCATCACAAGGTTATATTTTTATTATTTTTTTTATTTTTTTTTCAACGTTTATTTATTTTTGGGACAGAGAGAGACAGAGCATGAACGGGGGAGGGGCAGAGAGAGAGGGAGACACAGAATCGGAAACAGGCTCCAGGCTCTGAGGCATCAGCCCAGAGCCCGACGCGGGGCTCGAACTCACGGACCGCGAGGTCGTGACCTGGCTGAAGTCGGACGCTTAACCGACTGCGCCACCCAGGCGCCCCACAAGGTTAAAAAATCAGTGACTTATTTTACTTCCCACTTTCTTCTGTTTTCCAGTTTTTCTTTAAGAATGTTTTTAACGTTTATTTATTTTTGACAGAGAGACACAGAGGGTGAGTGGAGGCAGGGGAGGGGCAGAGAGAGAGGGAGTCACAGAATCCAAAGCAGGCTCTAGGCTTCTGGCTGTCAGCACAGAGCTGGACATGGGGTTCAAACTAACCAACTGCAAGATCATGACCTGAGCCTAAGTCAGAGGCTTAACCAACTGAGCCACCCAGGCACCCCTTCTTTTTTTTTTCTTTTAATTTTTTTTGTTTATTTATTTTGAGAGAGAGCACGTGCGAGAGGGGCAGATTGAGAGAGAGAGAGAGAGAGAGAGAGAGAGAGAGAGAGAATCCCAAGCAGGATCTGAGCTGACAGTGCGGAGCCTGATATGGGGCTCAAACTCACAAACTGTGAGATCATGACCTGAGCTGAAACCAAGAGTTAGATACTTAACCAACTGATCTACCCAGGAGCCCAGATAGAGTACTTATAAGTGCAATCTACCTGAATAAATTCCTCATAGCCAATTTTCCTTTTTTTTTTTTTTAAGTTTATTTATTTATTTTGAGAGAGGGAGAGAGAGCGAGCTAGTAGGAGAGGGGCAGAGAGACAGAGACAGAGAGAGGGAATCCCAAGCAGGCTCCACGCTGTCAGCACAGAGCCCCACTTGGGGTCAAACTTAACGAACTGTGAGATCATGACCTGAGCCTAAGTCAGATGCTTAACTGAATGAGCCACCCAGGTGCTCCCGTATCTTCCAATTTTTCTAAAATGACTGTGGCATTAATTTTACAACGACTAAAAACTATTATAATGAAAATCACAGAAAATAGTTTGTTAAATTTAGATAATGTTATCTGTATTTCAAGTTAACTTTTTTTTATCAGAGCTGCATATCCAAGTGATTAAAGTATAAATAGCAAGTAATATTTTTAAAATGTTTATTGTTGGGGGGGAGCAGAAAGAGAGGGAGACAGGATCCAAAGGTGGGCTCCACACTAACATCAGAGAGCCACTGTGGGACTTGAACTCACCAATCTGAGATCATGACCTGAGCCAAAATCAGACACTTAATGGACTGAACCACCCAGGCACCCCCCAGGTAATATTTTTAATGGGGCTGTCTCTGAGGTTTCTGGCAGCCAAAGCAATAGAGGTTAATTTCTCAATTCCATAAACAAAGAATGGGGCATACCAATTACCACTTCAAGATAGCCCAACCTTATGATGTACCTAACTTTAAATGAAATTCCTGGGTTTTGTGTGCAGCTTATCTTGGCTCTGAAGGAGGTATCAAGGGGACAATCTATAAAGTTTCAGCAAGAGTAGGTTTCTTCCAATAAATAGATTTCCTCCAATAAGGACTGCTATGAAGGCACAGGATACCTGAGATCAGAGAACAAATGACACATGGGTAGTGCCAGCTGGATGCTTTCTCCCTGCCAAGGAAGATACAGTGCCATGCTAGAGTTGGAGGGGCCCGGGCTGTGTGTCACAGACAATACAGACATCCCTCATTTGGGCAGCTGGCCTACCTAAGCTATAAGTCACTTCTGCCACCGATACTTTAGCACCACAAGTACATTTCTAGGACTGTAAATGTGTTTCTCGTTCTGTATGTGGACCAATCAGGCCACAGTATGCTCCCCAAGAAGCAGTTCCCAGGCTCGGGAGGAGTTTAGCTTCTAACCAATGCATATAACTGGTAATCCTTCCCATCTTGACACTACTCAACTCTCCGATTACCCTCAACACTTCTGACCGCTAAACTTTGAATGATGGATGACATACTTCTCTGTCTCCTTAAACAGGATTCTAAACATAATTTCATCTTTTCCAGGCCTCCAGTCATCTTCACAAGCGTGGCCTCCTGAGCTGTGAAATGCTGCTCTTGCTCTGGGTGGCTCTCTGTGCTCCCTCTCCACAGATGTACATCTGCTTGCTGATCCATGACGTCCCCAAATATCGTGGGCACGGTAATGCTGCTACAAACGTTGTCCTACAGACATACGTGTATGTATGTTTTCACTTCTCTTGAGAGTAATACCTAGGAGTGGCACTGCTGGGTCACCGGCTTGAGGAATGTGCAACTTTATTACAAACAGCCAGTTTTTCAGAGCGGCTGTGCCATCCTGCACTCCGCCAGCAGTGTGTGTGCATCCCAGCAGCTCCGCGCCCCCCTCTGGCTCACCTCTGCACCACCAGCACCCTGATCCAAGCCACCATCTCCCTCTATCATTGCAATAGCCTCCTAACAGGCACTCCCTGTACCCTTCCTCCTTTTATAAAAGTCAGATGGTGTCACTCCACTCTTTAGAGTCCTCTAAGTTTTCCCAAGGTCTTTTCAGTAGCTTCCAAAGTCCCATATGAGCTGCACCCTCTTTAAGCTCAAATCCTACCACTGTCCCCTTATTATTCTCCCTCAATACCAATGGCCTCTGTGCTTTCCCTAGGCCTGGCTTTATTTCCTCCACAGCACCTATTACAACCTGAAATATTACATAGTGATTTGCTCCACAAGGAGGACAGGGACTTGTTCTATCTATACTCTTGTCTTGGTCCCCAGACAGTGCTTGGTACTGCTGGGTGCTCAACAGGTAGAATAACTATGTCAACAAGAAAATCATCAGGTGCTGTTAGGTGTTATGCAGAAAACTAAACAGGGCACTGCGAGGGCAAGTGACTAATGGGTGGCTAATGAGCTTGGTCCTCTGATGCCTGAAAGTCAAAAAAGGGAGCAGATGTGACAGGAAGAGGAGGAGCACTCTGGACACAGGAAGCCATCTACTGTAAGCATGCAGCCACCGGAAGGAGCCTGATGCAGCTGGTGCGTAGTGGGTGAGGGAAGGAAGTGCCAGGTGACAGCAGGGAGGCTTGGGGGAAGGCTAGGTGAGGAGTTGGGATTTTACCCTAAACATTGTAGGGGGCCACTGACATAGTCCTGCAGGGTGGGATTTATGCCAATTGGCTGCCAAATTCTTTGCATCTCTTATTTAGATTTTTGCAGTCAGGGTAGCTTCTCTCTGCTTCAATCCCCCAGTTCTCATTCACTGCTTCTATTAGGCTGTGGGCTTTTTGTTTTGTTTTGTTTTTAGAGAGAGAGAAAGAGCATGATTGGAGAAGTGGCAGCCGGCGGGGTGGGAGGGGGGAGGGCGGGGACAGAGGATCAAAAGTGGGGCTTTGGATGGGGGGGCTCAAACTCATGAACCTCAAGATCATAACCTGAGTGGAAGTCAGACACTCACCTGACTGAGCCACCCGGGTGCCTTAGGCTTTAGGCTTTAAAATCTGTAAGCATTGTTTATAAATTAAGAGAGCTTTTGACACTCGATTTCAGCTCTGGTCATGATTGCAGGATAATGGGATTGAGCCCCACATCAGGATTGAGATTCTCTCTCTCCTGCCTTTCTCACCCGGTTGTATGCTCTCTCTCTGTCTAAAACAAAACAAAACAAAACAAAACAAAACAAAAACAAAACAGAGAATGTGATGCTTCTCAAAAAGGCAAGACTATAGGGTCAGAAAACGTAGCACTGGGTGCCAGACACTGGAAGGGGAGGGATGCTAAGGGAAGCCAGGAAGGGTGGAATATTTCTATATCCTCATTGCAGGTTTGTTACTCAACTGTATACTTTTGTCAAAACTCATAGAATTCTACACTAAAAGGTGAACTTCACCATATGTAAAAATAATACCTTAATCCAAAAATAAAACAGTAAATACACAAATAAACCGGAAAGAATGATGCTCTTAGTAAGGAAGACAGAACACAAAACACAATGAGGTTTTGGCTGAAAGTATGTAGGAAGCTAAGCAAGCAGTCTGATCTAGGTTTCACTTTTTCCTGAGGCTTCTCACTGTTGCTTCCGGCTGCTGGGCCGCTCCTCCTCTGAAACCCCAACCCCCTTTCTTTTTTTTTTTAAGTTTTTTGTTTTGTTTTGTTTTAGTTTTTTTAAGGGACAGAGAGAGAGGGAAACACAGAATCCGAAGCAGGGTCCAGGCTCTGAGCTGTCAGCATAGAACCCGATGTGGGACTTGAACCTACGAACTGTGAGATCATGACCTAAGCTGAAGTCAGACTCTTAACCAACTGAGCCACCCAGGCGCCTCCCCAACCCCCTTTCTAAGTTCCCTTTATTGCAACAGAAAGAGGATAGCATTTTCAAAAACATCTTTAAGGAATACTGTTTGAAAATGATTATTTCTGAAACCCATTGTTGGGCTGAATTGTGTCCTTCTCAAATTCATATGTTGAAGCTCTAACCTCCCACTCTCTCAGAATGTGAGTATATTTGGAGATGGGCTCTTTAAGAAGGTAGTTAAGGTGAAATGAGGCCATTGGTGTATGCCCTAATCCAATATGACTGATATCCTTATGGGAAGAAATCAGGACACAGACACCTAGAGAGTGAGGGCCATGTGAAGACACAGGGAGAGGGCAGCTGTCTACAAGCCAAGGAGAGTGGCCTCAGAAGAAACCTTGATCTTAGACTTACAGACTCTAAAATTGTGAGAGAGTTGGTTTCTGTTGTTTAAGCCTCCAGGTATGCATATTCTGTTACGGCAGTCATGGCAAACTAACACACCACCTTCAGCTGTGAGTCACCTGTACCCAGTCAGGGGGGGCCAGGTTTCTTTCCCTTTTACTGCCTATGTTCCTTACCACAGGAAGGAACCTCTGGTCCTGGGGGAGGTCACACCTGTCTTATCCTGCTCCAAGGTCAAGAGCAAAGCTCACCTTTTTTTAGAAAAATTCAAAGCTTTCCCTCCTTCTCAGGCCTGAATCCCTGAAGACCTCCTTGGAGGCTGTTTCTGACAGGACTTGGTGATGGCTGACTCTGGCAGAGTGCTATTGGGCCTCCCTAAACTGTTATGACCTGACCTTTCCAGGCTCTGTCTCTGGGCGGGTGATATTCAAATCCACACCCAGTCTCACAGGAAAACTGAACCCAGGCCTAGACCCCTCCAGCTTCAGACACCTGCACAGCCCTGTGTATGTCCACTGCACTGGTAGGGAGGGACTCAGTGGCAGCTTTGTTTAGAGCACTGTTTATACTCTTTCTTGTTCAAGGCTGAATTTGGAAAATCGAGGTTACTGGCCACCTGACATCCAGATGCCCAAGGTATTTTTGTGTGAAGACAACTCGGGGCTGAAAATTGGTTTGGGGAAGATGAACTAAATAACATCTACTCTATCTCATGTGGAATCAGGGAGGAAGACAGACTACTCTCCCTATGGCACATCTCAGGGATCTTAGAAAGTCCTGTTGGCTTCCCCTTCCCCAATCCTGTCTGTGCTTTGATTAATGCAAAAAAGCAAGTCTCCAGGGGCACCTGGCTGGCTCAGTCAGAAGAGCGAGTAACTGTTGATCTCAGGGTTATGAATTCAAGCCCCACGTTAGGTGTAGAGATTATTTAAACAAATAAACTTAAAAAAAAAAAAAAAGATCTCCAGCAGAGGACATATGAACTATGTAAGCTTGTATTAAAAGTCATTTATTTATAAGGAATGTTTTTCTTGTATGCTTCTTTTTAAAATATTTCAAATGCATTGCATTGGATGAATCATGTTCCCTAGTTTTTGTTGTTGTTGTTGTCATTGTTGTTTTTTAAGTCTATTTATTTTGAAAGAGTGAGAGAGTGGGAGCGAATGAGTGGGGGAGGGGCAGAGGGAGAGGGAATGAGAGAGAGAATCCCAAGCAGGCCCTGTGCTCACAGCACAGAGCCCAACATGGGGCTTGATCTCATGATGGGAGATCATGACCTGAGCCAAAATCAAGAGTTGGACACTTAACCAGCTGAGCCACCCAGGTGCCCCCATCTCCTTAGTTCTTAGCGTGTGGTCATCATCAGTCCCCTCTCCTGTGTTGTTTCTCATTTATTTCTTCTCTTCCCCCCCCCCCCTTTCCATGTGCGTCACTTCCCTCTCAGAGGCAGCCTTTATGACATGTGTATCATATATCATTTGTTTGTATAAAGTCTTGTAAAAAAAAAAAGTATACTGTTGTTTTGTAGGTATTATAGTAGATCTCATTTTTTCCTCACTCAGCACAGTATTTGCAAGATCCCTCCATGTTTCCATGTATGTCACTTCTAAGTGCCACAGAGTACTCCACTGTGGGCATCCCCCACATTTTGCTCATCCGCTCCCACATATATGCAAACCCCAAATTGCCTCCAACTTGCTCAAATGAACATCTTCAAATGAACATCTTCAAATATGGTCCCTATGTGCCTGAATGAGGATTTTTTTTTTTTTTTTGTAGAGAGAGAGAGAGAGAGCACAAGTGGGAGAGGTTCAGGGGGGGGGGGACAGGGGATCCGAAGTGGGGTCTGTGCTGTCAGTACAGAGCTTGACGGGCTCGAACTCATGAACTGCGAGGTCATGACCTGAGTCAAAGTCTGACACTTAACCGGTTGAGCCACCCAGCCGCCCCTGAGTGAGAATTTTTTAGAGAGCCCACTGGGAACAGAATTACTGGTCACAGGGTGGGCATATGGGTAAATTGACCGAGTACTCACAGCTGCTCTCCCCACTGGTTGCTCTTCTCTACATTCCCACCAGGAGGGCCTGTTGCTCCTGTTTCCCTCCATCCTCACCAACACTTGGCATGATCTTTGTTGCTGATTTTGCTCATCTAATAGGTATAAAGTGATATCTCATTGTTATTTTGTTTGTGCATTTCCATAGTTCCATGATAAGCAATAAGTCTGAGCATCCTTGTTCAGGATAGGATAAAAGTATCAATTTGCATCCTCCATGGAGCAGACGCTGAAACAGGACAGCTAGAAGTTTTTTCGGGGGAGATAACGTCTGTGAAAGATAGAGGAAGAAGCAGGACTGGACAGGGAAAGCCTTCAGATCACAACACAGGTCTGAGCCCTGTAAAAGGAAGCAGGGGAGGAACCAGAACTGGACAGACCATGAAGCAGATGTAATCAGGTCACAGCCATGCCAGTAGGTCGCTCCAGAGCAAAGAATGGTGCACCATGCTCATTTACGCTTGGGAAGCACATGGCCTCTGTGGCAGGGTCTGAAGGCCACGCAGCCGGAGGCTGTCGGCTAACTGAACTTCTAGCAGCTGACAAGCAAGCTTTTTGTTGATGGCAGATGTGAGCAGTGCTTCTCTGTGACTGCTACAATAGCTGTGCTGCAGTGATAAACTAGGAGACCTCAGGAGCTTAAGATCTCAAAAATGTATTTCTCGCACAGTCTGACATGGGTCAAGTGGCTCTCCTCGGCGGTCCTCCTCCAAAGGTGATGCTAAGATCCAAGCAGCCCTCCTCCTGGGATCTCTGCTGTCACGAGTTCTTCACTTCTACTGGCAAAGACACAGGGACACAGTGTGCAGAGCTCACTCCTGACTGACTCAGCAGGAGCTGCACAGCCTTCCCTCTCACATCCCCTGTGGGAGTGCCTATGTCATGATCTCAACATAGCTACAGACGAAGAAGCCAGGAAATAGAGTTTTGTGTGTGTGTGTGCGTCCAGGAAGAGGAGATACTATGGGGGCACCATTGTTTCCTCAACGCTCCTTTGGTAATTTACCTGTTTACTCCTTTGCCCATGTATCCATTGGGTTCTTATCCTTTTCTTATTAGTTTGCAGGAGTTCCTCAGGTATCTGACATACTAGGCCCCTTATTTGTTTTAGACATTACAAATTCTTCCAATCTGTTCTTGGCCTGTTAACTTTGTGGTATCCTGCATTAAACAAAATTCTCAAATTCATCCATTTCTTCCCTTTTAGTCTGTGCTTTTTATTTTTTTATTTTATTTATTTTTATTTTAGAGATAGAGAAAGTACAAGCAGGGGAGAGGGGTAGAAGGGGAGAGAGAATGAATCTTCTTTTTTTAATAGATTTTTTTTTACATTTATTTATTTATAAGAGATAGAGTAAGCAGGGGAGGGGCAGAGCGAGAGGAAGACACAGAATCCAAAGCAGGCTCCAGGCTCTGAGTTGTCAGCACAGAGCCCCACGTGGGGCTCGAACCCACAAACCATAAGATCATAACCTGAGCTGAAGTTGGATGCTTAACCAACTGAGCCACCCAGACACCCCAAGAGAAAATGAATCTTAAGCGGGGGTTTGATCCCACGACCTTGGGATCATGGCCTGAGCTGAAATCACGAGTCAGATGCTCAACTGAGACATCCAAGTGCCCCTATTTAGTCTGTGCTTTTGAAGTATAATTTAAGAAGTCTTTTTTTCCCATAGGTCACAAAGATATTCTCCTACATTTTTTCTATTGTTTAAATTTGTAGTTTGATTTTTTACATTTTGAGAATATAAAAACATGAGGTAAAATACCTAGGAATAAATTTAACCAAGGAGTTAGAAGATTTATACTCCGAAAACTGTAGAACATTGATGAAAGAAATTGAAGAAGGCACAAATAAATGGAAAGATATTCTATGGTCGTGGATTAGAAAAATTATTGGGGCACCTGGATGGCTCAGTCGGTTGAGCATCCAACTTTGGCTCAGGTCATGATCTTGCAGTTCTGAGTTTGAGCCCCACGTCAGGCTCTCTGCTGGCAGCTCGGACAGAGCTTAGAGCCTGGAGCCTGCTTCAGATTGTGTGTCTCCCTCTCTCTCTGCCCATCCCCAGCTTGTGCTCTGTCTTTTCTCTTGTCTCTCTCTCAAAAATAAATAAACATTTTTTTTAACTTTTTTTTTTTTAACGTTTATTTATTTTTGGGACACAGAGAGACAGAGCATGAACGGGGGAGGGGCAGAGAGAGAGGGAGACACAGAATCGGAAACAGGCTCCAGGCTCTGAGCCATCAGCCCAGAGCCTGACGCGGGGCTCGAACTCACGGACCGCGAGATCGTGACCTGGCTGAAGTCGGACGCTTAACCGACTGCGCCACCCAGGCGCCCCAACATTTTTAAAAAAAGAAAAGAAAAATTAATATTGTTAAAATGGCCATACTAACCAAAGCAATCTACAAATTCAATGCAATCCCTACCAAAATTCCAACGGCATTTTAAAAATATTTTATTATTTTTTTTAGGTTTACTTATTTATTTGGAGAGAGAGAGTAAGCAGGGGAGTGGCAGAGACAGAAGGAGAGAGAAAATCCCAAGCAGGCTGTGCACTGGCAGCACAGAGCCTGGTGTGGGGCTCAAACTCACAAACGTGAGATCATGACCTGAGCCAAAATCAAGAGCTGGTCACTTAACGACTGAGTCACCCAGTACCCTTCCAATGGCATTTTTTTATAGAAATAGAAAAAAAAAAAAAAGTCCTAAAATTTGTATGGAACCACAAAAGACCCTGATTAGCTAAAGCAATCTTGAGAAAGAAGAACAAAGCTGGAAGCATCATGCTCCCTGATTTCAAACTATATTACAAAGCTACAGTAATCAAAATAGTATGGTATTTGCATAAAGACACACAGATTGATGGAACAGAAAGGGGAGCCCAGAAATAAGTTCACACAGACACGATCAATTAAATTTCAACAAAATAGTCAAGAATACTAAATGAGGAAAAGATAATAAAAAGTGTAGAATTAAAAGTATAGGGAAAACGGGGGTGCCTGGGTGGCTCAGCTGAATGTTTGACTTTTGATTTTGGCTCAGGTCATGATCCCAGGGGCTCTGCGCTGAGTGTGGAGCCTGCTTAAGATTCTCTCTCTCTATCTCTCTCTCTCTCTCTTTCTCTCGCTCTCTCTCCCCCTCCCTCTCCCTTCACCCCTCTCCTCTGCTTGTGCATGCTCTTTCTCCTGAAAAAAAAATTAAAAAATTAATTTCCACATGAAAGAGAATTTTCACACGTATTTCTACATGAAAGAGAATGAAAATGGACCCCAATCTTACCCCATGGACAAAAATCAACTAAAAATGGATTGAAGACTTGAATGTAAGACCTGAAACCATAACATTCCTAGAAGAAAACATAGGAAGTAAGCTCCTATACATTGATCTTGGCAACGACTTTTTGCATTTGATACAGAAAGCAAAGGCAACAAAAACAAACAAACAAAAAATATGTAAGTGGGACTACATCAAACTGAAAAGCTTCTGCACAGCAAAGGAAATTATCAACAAAATGAAAAGGCAACCCACAGAATGAGAGAAAATATTTTCAAATCATATATCTGATTAGGGGTTACTATCTAAAATATATAAATATATAAAATATATATATAATATATAATGAACCCATAAACAATCTGATTTAAAAATGGGTGGAGGAAGTTAGTCATTTTTCCAAAGAATATGTACAAATGGCCAAAAGATAGATTAAAAAGTGCTTAACATCACCAATCAAATAATTCAAATAAAAACTACAATGAAATATCACCTCACATCCATTAGAATGGTTATCGTCAAAAAGACAAGAGATAAATGCTGTTGAAGATGTGGAGAAAAGGGAACCCTTGTGCACTATCAGTGGGAATACAGCCATTATAGAAAACAGTATGGAGGTTCTTCAAAAAAATTGGAGCACCTGGGTGGCTCAGTCAGTTAAGTGTCCGACTTCAGCTCAGGTCACGATCTCATGGTTCGTGAGTTTGAGCCCCGTGTTGGGCTCTGTGCTGACAGCTCGGAGCCTGGAGACTGCTTCGGATTCTGTGTCTCCCTCTCTCTGCCCCTCCCCCGCTCACACTCTCTCAAAAATAAATAAACGTTAACAAAATTTTTTAAGTTAAAAATAGGGGCCACCTGGGTGGCTCAGTTGGTTAAGCATCTGACTCTTGATTTCAGCTCAGGTCATGATCCCAGTGTCCTGGGATTGAGCCCTGGGTCCGGCTCCATGCTGAGTCTGCTTGAGATTTGTTGTCCATGATCAACATGGAGTCTGCTTGAGATTTGCTGTCTGTCTCCTTCTGCACCTCTTCCCTGCTCACGTGCTTTCTCTAAATAAAAAAAGAAATAAATAAAAGAAATTAAAAAAAAAATTAAAAATAGAACTACTCTATGATCCAGCAATCCCAATTCTGGGCATTTATCCAAAGGGAATGAAATCACTATCGCAAAGGGATATCTGCACCCATGTGTTCACTGCAGCATTATATACAATAGCCAAGACATGAAAACATCTACGTGTCCATTGACATGAATAGATGAAGAAAATATGACACAAATACACACACACACACACCCCACATACACATTGGACTCTTGCTCACTATAAAAAAAAAAAAATAAGAAAATCCTGTTTCCAACAACATGGATAGACTTTGAGGGCATTATGCTAAGTGAGATGAGTCAGAGAAAGACAAATACTGTATGATCTCACTTACATGTGGAGTCTAAAAAAGCCCCCCAAAACCTAAACTCACAGAAACAGAGGCAGGGGGTCAGGGTTGGGTGAAATGGGTGAAGAGGGTCAAAAGGTACAAACTTCTAGTTATAAGATACATAAATCCTGGGGATGTCATGTCCAGCATGGTGACTCTAGTTAACAACACTGTATTGTATATTTGAAAGTTGCTAAGGGAGTAGATCTTAGTTCTCATCACAAGAAAAAAATTGTAACTATGTGAGATGATGGATGTTAGCTAAACAGTGGTGATGGTGTCACAATATATACACATATCAAATCATTATGTTGTGTATCTTAAACTACCACAATGTTTTCTATCAATTATATCTCAATAAAACTGGGGGCGGGGGAAGAAGTCCTTTCTCTATAGGTCAAAGATATTCTCCTACATTTTCTCTATTTTATAAATCTGTAGTTTTATTTTTTAATTTTGGTCTTTAATTCATCCCAAGTTTATTTTTACACATAGTGTTACAACAGGAAACTACTTTCATTTTGTCTATACAGTGAGCCCATTTGCCAAACATCTGCAAAAACAATTCATCTCTCCTATTGATTCACAGGGCCTCCTTAATCACAACCTGAGTTTCCACGGTCCCTCTGAATGCTTTTTTCGGGGCCCCATCAGTCTGCTGGTCCTTCTACCCATACTACATGGTTTTTATTATGACTTTGCATTAGGTCCTACTATAGTTAAGGCAACGCCCCTACTCTTTTTTTTTCAAGGTTGTTTTAATTTTTTTTAATGTTTATTTATTTTTGAGACAGAGGGAGACAGAGCATGAGTGGGGGAGGGGCAGAGAGAGAGGGAGACACAGAATCTGAAACAGGCTCCAGGCTCTGAGCTGTCAGCACAGAGCCTGATGTGGGGCTCGAACCCATGAACCATGAGATCATGATCTGAGCCGAAGTCGGACGCTCAACCAACTGAGCCACCCAGGCGCCCCTTCAAGGTTGTTTTAGCTATTCATGTGTTTTTATTCTTTACAAAAATGTGAAAGAATTTCCGAGCTGTCCTAGAAGATAGGTTTTGATGGAGAGTCAGGAAGGGGAGTGCTGGGGAGAGGAAAACAAGGAGAGGCCAAGTGGGGAAGCTGAAAGGGGCCATCAGCTTAGTTTAGTAGTCAACTTTGCTGGGCTGGGGACAGCGCAGATACAGGGGACAGCAGTGAACTCTGCAACACACACAGATGCATTGAAGGGTCAGTACATGGCTCATACCACAGGCATTGGGGGATTTAGAGGGAAGAGGGGGCATGGACTGGAGGGCTCTAGGGCAGGCTGCCCAGGGGTGGGGTCAGAGGGAGGTTGACAGGCCTTTAGCACAGTGGTTAAGAGCTCAGTCTTTGCAGTTGGTTTTTTCAGTTCTGTACCTTACTGGCTCTGTGGCCCTCGGCATGGTACCTAACTGCTCCAAGGCTTAGTTTTCTCATCAATAAAATGGGGATAATAATGCCTCTGAATATAGTGACTGGTACAGTGTGCTCTAATTATTACCTATCAAATGGAAAAGAAGAGGAATAGTATGTATTAGGCATAAAGTCAGAATGAGCAAGGCAAGTCCTCAGAATACATAGAAACCTGGTGTGAAGTCATTGACATTCCTGGGCTTGCAAGCAAGGAGGCCAGCAGCTACCCCCAAGAAAGCTGGCTATTGGCTCCCCACAAGCTGAGGCCCCAGAACTGGCTTCTTGACTTCCAATTTCCTACCTGTAAAAGAAGATGATAATACATGCTTCCAAGTTGTATTTTAAATATAGGAACTATATAAAAATCTTAGGCATGGTGTCTGGCATAATAGTAAGTTCTCAGTAAATGGCTGCCATTGCTATTATTACTTGGTGTCCCTTTAGAGGCTCCCAAACAGTTCTGTGCAGCTGAGGGTGATTGGCTGGGGGTCAGAGGTCAGGGTGTGGGGAGGTGGTTCTGGGAGTAGGAGCTCAGTAGCTGGGGCTTCTGAAGGGGCACAGAGACGGGGCACCTGGGTGGCTCAGTTGGTTAAATGGCCAACTTAGGCTCAGGTCATGATCTCGTGGCCATGGGTTTGAGCCCCATGGTGGGCTCTGTGCTGACAGCTCAGAGTCTGCTCAGATTCTGTGTCTCCCTCTCTCTCTGCCCCTCCCCCTCTTGTGCTCTGTGTCTCCCTCTCAAAAATAAATAAACATTAAAAAAAAAAAAAGAAACATTGTTTAAGTGAAGGGGCACAAAGAGGAAGGAAGGAGAGGATAGGGGCTGCCGACTTGCACCCCTATCCCCTTCCTTCCTTTGTCACTTCCTGAGCAGCCTCCACAGTCCCTCCCTATCTGTTCCTCAGTTGCTTGTCCCCCACAAACCTGGACTTGATAGTGACCCTCTTCTCCAGGTGTCTCTCATTTCCCAGCAGGGTTGGTGATGTAGTGCCTCTGGGCTCTCAGGAGACCTCAGGTGCCTGGCCCTGGGAAACTGAAGGGATGGAGGAAGGCAGGTAGCAGGCTGGCACCTCTGGGCCTTGTCAACTGAGCTCCGAGAGCGCACGCCTGTGGCTGCCTGGGTGCATTTGGTCCCTGGTGCCTGGCATACTGTATGTGCGTGTTGACTAAGTCACTTCTTGCTCCTGTTTTGATGGCATCTTGTCCCGTAGAACTGTAGGAGGTAAAGCCTCTGACTTCCCCAAAGACAAGTCCACATGGGGTGGGGATTCTGGATGGCAGATGGGCTCACACTCTACCTTCTAGTGCCTGCTTCCCACAAGCACCCCCATGCCCAGCCTCTCCAGACATGCCATTCTTAGGTCAGAGTTTCCGCGAGCCCACAGATACCACTTCCTTCCCCCTTCACAATGCTCATGAAAGTCAATGTGATGCACCCAAGCTGACTTTAGATTCATGACATCAAGGTTCCTTCCATCCTAGACACCCGCACCCCTCACCTCAGGGATAGAATCTGACGACAAAGACCTGGGGTGATGAAGGGAGGTGAAGGTGTAACATCTCGTGTCAGGGAAGACTAACTGGCAGAGTACCACGCATACAGCTAGCTCTCCATAACTACTTCCTGTGTGACCGGAGTTGAGGTTAGGGGGACATGGGACCTCCAAGGGTTTCTGAACCAACAGCCACATTAACAGAGGGCAGAAGAACATGATGGCTTATTTCCTGATACCCCAGGTCTCTCCAGCCCCAAGTGAATAAGTACCTCAGAGCTTCTGTTCTGTGCCTGACTCAGGACTCTACTGTGGGATCCAGAAAAAGGGTCAAGCCAGGGGCTTATCATCTTTGGTGGACCCTGGGCTGAGATGCAGGAACAAGTGGTGGGGTTAAGGTGCTGCTGAGTCCAATGTTGGAGGCCCAGGGAGAGCTGTAGGAAAGTGCCAGGGGAGAGGGGAAGAGTGGTTTACATGATGGCATGACTCCCCTGTCCTTTGAAGTGTGGTGTGCACAGGGGCCAGGAGCTGCAGACAAGATGCCTGGGAAGGAAAGTGTCTGAATGCTTTCCCATCAACACGGAGTCTTGGCTCTGGGCCTTGAAGGATATGTGGGTCTGGAAGGCAGGAGGTTCTAGAGAGGAAAACCAAATAACTCATGCTAGAGGAGAGGGGAGGATGGCTACCTTCGGAACCTGGGCCAGTGGGGCAAAGTTCATGTTCATACCCATGATTATGACTCACACTGCACAGGTGAGCTGTGAAAGCTGGAAACCTTGTGGGTTTTTCTCAGCCCTGCCTGGTATGTGTTGGCAGGTACGGCCTGGGGGAAGCAGTGAGAGGCCGGCTCTGACCCAGCTTCCACTCCATGCCTTTGCTGGGCTTTACCAGTCTAGGAGTTCCAGTATTACCTTAGCCCTTCCCCTGGACCTTGCTATCAAGCCAACAACCAACAGTTGTCACTGAGGCTCCCATTCAGGGAATCAAGGCAGAGTGGCTTTCAGGGGGCTGAAATGTCCCCTCCCCGAGTCTGGCTTTCATCAGAATGGGCTCCAGGGGAGGAAGCAGACAGGAGCTTCCTGGGGGAGGTGGGCTGACTCTGCCGAACTGGGTCCTCCATCATTTAACCACCAGGGCCAGCCAGGTCATGTGCTCCCTAAGCTCTCCACCTTGTTGCTGCCCTTCCTGAAGTTAGCTCATTGGGGGTTGGCTGAATCATACCAAGCCAAGGGAAGGGAGTGAGGATTCTGGAATGGAGAGGGGGCAGGGGCCTGGCTATGACTGGCTAGAACGTTTTACATGGTGGTTTGTCAGAGGGAGGGGTGTTCAGAAGAGGGAAAACCAGTGTCCAGAATCCTGTTTAAAGACGCACGGGCCAAGAACACCATGTAGCAGAGTGAGTGCTGTATGTGGGATTTTGTGTTCTTTGCAGGGAGGGTTGTGACTCTCATTGCTGTGAATCCATGCGCTCCAGAGTGGGAGCCTGGGTTTGAATCATGAAGGCTAGAAGACACATGCTTTACATTACACGAAGTTTCTTGCTCTTTATTCTTATGTTGGACTTTCTCCACATCTAGCCCAACTCTGTGGCTTCCTTTCCTAGCAATGCTGCACTAAGCTTCAGGTGTCATCACTAATTTCCTGGAGGCCAGGAAGGCCTGGAGGCCTTCGAGCAGCTGCTGTCGGTTCCCGTCACAGGCGCTGGGGCAGGAACAGCTCTTGCACCTCCTAGAAGGCACATCTGCTTGTGGGCAGGGGCCCGGGTTCAACCTTGAGGGGAGAGTCTGTGTGTGGTTCTGGTGGCTGGCATGTGACTGCGTGACTCAGCAACCTCAGAGGGACAGGCACAGTGCCCACAAAACTCAGAGCGCTCAGCATCTCTGATCTCTTTTTGGTCCCACAACCACTTTATGAGGTGTAGACTGAATGTTAGTTTTCCATTTCAAAGGTAGAAAGCAGGTTTGGGGAGCCATGTCCAAGATCAGCCAGCCAGGTGGTGGCCAAGCCAAGCCAGATGCCAGGATCTGAAATTGACAGATTCCTAGTTTCCCTGATTCCTGCTCCAGTGCTGATTCCACACAGCCAAGTGGCCTCGGATATAGAATTTTCTTCTGGTTGGGGGTGAAGGAGAGAAGGGGATAGGACTCTTGGGATCATCTTTAAAGGGGCATAAGGGAAAAGGGAGGGGGCAGGGGAGATCACTGTACTGGCCTGGAGGGAAAAAAAGATGGGAAATGTTTAACAGTGGACCTACCCACATCCATGGAACCAAGCACATCCATGGCACTGCCCGGAAGGGGCCCTGCAGACACTGTTCTCTGTGTGGTGAAAACCAGCTTCAATGCTACACATTGGCCTCCTTCCCCGGCTGAACTTAGTGCTCAGCTCTCAAAGCCAAGTTCAGTTCTAGGCACATGAAGGCCCAGACACATCTGTTTATGTTGAAATGCTCTTCAGTTGCCAGGTCCAGGGCTTTCTAAAGAGTTTACTTTGTAAGTAACCCCTACACCCAACATGGGTCTTGAACTTACAACCTTGACATCGAGAGTTGCATGGTCCAATGACTGAGCCAGCCAGGCGCCCCCCTGGCCTCCAAATCTTGACCAGGTAAGAGCGGAATGTACACAATCCCCAGCCTGGGGGCCAGGCTGCCAGGATGCTCCCACCTGGAGAGGCCAGCAGGCCCACCCCTCCACCATCACCCAGCACTCCGAAGAGCTCTGGTGGGCTGCACTCTATCCAGTGCCATTCAATCAGTTCTGCTGGTTAAGGCCTCCTCCCAGGTCAACCCGTCAATGCCCTCCTCCTTATCACAGTCCTGGTTTGAAACTGACAGATTTTTCATCCCTGATCACATAGCTAGGTTTTGAGTCCATGTCTTTTTTTTTTTTTTTTTTTTTAATGTTTACTTATTTTTGAGAGACAGAGAGAGAGACAGAGCATGAATGGGAGAGGGGCAGAGAGAGAGGCAGACACAGAATCTGAAGCAGGCTCCAGGCTCTGAGCTGTCAGCACAGAGCCCGATGCGGGGCTCCAACTCGTGAACTGCGAGATCATGACCTCAACCGAAGTTGGACGCTCAACCGACTGAACCACCCAGGCGCCCCCAAGTCCATGTCTTTTTATTGCCCTTGAGATTCCTCTCATCCTGCCTTCTCCCTTCCTCCATTAGCACCTGCCTCCACAGCTGTGCCACAGCTCAACTTCACGTGCTCGCCCTGAGATGAAAAAGCATGAGGAAATGCTGAGAGGGGGGTCCTCAGCCTGGGCAGAGGGTTGGGGAGGAAGACAATTTTTCTGCCCGTTTTTTTCTTTCAAGATACATAGTAAGATCAAGGGAACGAGAGGCAGAAATATTCTCCTAGCTCGCAGTGTTTTTTTCCAATCCACACACAGTTGTGGGGGGCAGGTAGAAATGACTGGAGCAGGGGGACAGGTGGAAGGAGACATGAGTAACAAGCAGGGACACAGCTCACCCACCCCCACGGGTGCTGGCTCTGCTGGAGGCCAGACCGGGTGGGCAGGTGGTCCTGGCACCTCAAGGAGGGAAGGCATCCTTGGAGCCCTTGGTTTTATGGGCACATCCCGGTCCCACTGGGGGTGTGAACTTGCTTGAGGGGAGAAATGATCCTCTTCCACACAGAAGAAAAAAATAATGACCGATTTTATTTTGGTTGTTGCCCACAACAGGAGTGCAAACAGCCAGAGGTTCAGTGTGGACCCTGCTACACCAAACTGAAAAGTTACTTTCTACTTGTTTCCCTCTTTCCTTCCCACTAATGACTCTAAAAGTCATGAACAGGGTCGGCGGGGCTCTTCACATACATAGGCATGAACTTATTTTACATTTATTGTCAACCACTGCGGTCAGCACGGCAGGCATACCCTCTACCTACTCTCCTCAGGCACGGTGTTTCAGAAAACTCGTCTGACCTTGATGCTTCTTCCAAATATCTTCCCATAGGAGAACTTGGTGGGGGTCCTGGGACCGCTGTCTGCATCTTCCAGGAGCAGGGGCCAAGGCCTGTTGGGGTGATTCATTCAAAAGAGACAGTCTGGGGTGACCACCCCTCAGGAGTTAAGGCTCTACCAATTCTGGATCCCCTGGGCTGTAGATGAGGCATCAGGGAAAAGAATGAGGTGTCCCCCTGAACCCCCACTGACCGAGCTGAGTGCTGGTTTGTTCCCAAACTGGTATAAGGCACCAAGTGCTGACCCAGGGCCAGCATCTTCCAGCCTCACCCTTCTGCTTCCCCAACCAGATTTTTACAGGTGATTTTAAGAACAATGTGATGAAGACTTAAAATGTTAATTCTAGGGCCAGAAACAGTATTCTGTCCCAATATGAAGGCTGGCAAGTAAGTCTGGCCCTGGTTACATTTTTAAAATGGTACTTAATTCTTTAAAAGCATTAAAAAAAAAAACATTAAATAAAATGCAGCTGGGGAAAGAGGGCTGTTGGCTGTCAGGTGCTTCTTGCTTTTTTCTCCCACGGGAAAGACCTGGCATTTAAACTCTTAGGGAGACAACCTGAAGGCCACATTGCCAGATGCTGGATATTCATCCAGACTTCCCCACCAAGAAACTCACTTTTTCTTGTCACTTGCTGTGCCAGTTGCCTGTGGTGCCTGTGAGTGAACCCTTGTTCTTTTGGCTTTTGATCAGCACCATAACACTAATACACCCTAGCTTTCACTTGGATGAACCCCTTCTCCTTGGTAATGACTCTGGAGGACTAGGGACATGTGGTATGTCCCCTGGAGTCACTGCTGGGAGAGCAGATCTGGTGGAGCTGCCTCAAGATGAAGGTGGAGGTGGCTGGCGGGTGTAGAATGAGGCAGGAGGAAAAAGACTGGAGTGTTGTCCTCTTGAACTGAGAGTGCTGGTTTGTTCCTAGTAAGGCACTGAGTGCTGACTCAGGCTCAGCATTGTCCAGCCACAGGCACGCATCCAGCAGAGACCCATATGAAGGTTCTGGAAACACTGCCCATCTACATCAACCTGTCATGAGTAAGTTAAGTTCCTGAGAGGAAACAGAAGATTCAGCCCAGCATTTTAAGTAATTAAGAGTAAATGCACAACTCCGTTGGCTCACCAGATAGATCTGCGATGAACCTGGGTAGTAGGGAGCCAGACCCTAGAGGTGCTGGGACTGCTTCCTCTCAGTCCTTCTCAGGTTTCTTCAAGGTGAATATTAGTTACCATCATGAAAGATGTCTGCTCATCTACAAAGGCCCTGATTCAAGAATCTCAAACCCTTCAACGCTTCGCCCTCCCATGGATTCTGTGGGTTGGTTACCAGGGAGGGAGGCACTGACAAGTTAAGTGATAGGCCTAAGGCTTCCTCTTAAGTCAGGGAAGAGGCAGGAATGAGTTTCATGTCTGAATGCCAACCTTAATCTCGCCTGACTCACATTCCTTACCACTCTCTCACATGTGGACACAGAAACCAGCAACGTTATTCTCATTTCACAAGTTGCATGAGGCAGCCCCACTCTTGTACTGGGCACTCTAAATGACCCTTCCCCTGGATCTGGGGATGCTCCAGTTGCCTATGTGGGAGACCATTCAATACAACTGTAATCCTCCAGGCGCTGAGCTGTTTACTGTTACAAGATCCTCAACTTGGATCCTGCTTTAGCCTGGACCCTCAGTTGGACCCTCCTGGGTCCAAAGGCTTATATTCAGCCTACTTTAGAGCTAGAGGTCCACACTGGTTCAGAAAGGGCATACTGACCATGAAAAGAAGGTGCGTGTGTGCACATGTGTGCACACATGTATATGCATGCATCATGGGACGCAGTCTCCTCTTCCATATGTCTTAGTAATAAGGTGGCTTCTCAGGCAGAGGCAGCCAGCACACACGGCCTCCCACAGAAGCCAGGACTCCAGCTTCCTTGTTTAAGCCCCACCTATAAGACCTCAGGGCAGAGGATACAAGGAGTGCGGCTGTCACAAAATGCTACCTGGTGAAGTTTGACAGCAATAGGTGGTCCATATGGGAGTGTAAAAGGTCTTTGTGACCCTGGGCACCTGGTCTAACAGGCTCCTTGGTTTAGTGTATGAGGTGCAGCTCTGGCCCCCTGGGCTGATGTTTCAGTGGGACAAAATCCACCTGAGAGGATGGTTTCTTACCCTCTTCACTAGCATTGCTGGGAGGGGATCTTTTGAGCAGATAACACAGAGAAGGGAGTCTCCTTAAGGGGACTGGCCAGCTCATAAAGTAAAATAAAACAAAACAAAACATTCTCTCCATTTACCATTTTTTACTCTGATTCCTAAGAAGGGTTCAGGAGGGATTTCAGAGACATAAGACATTTCCTTCAGAGTTTCTTGGAAGGAAAGGGGGTATGTGTTTCTGAGGTGCACTTACATAGGGCTTATGTAGCGTTCCTTTCTGTTGCCTGCCAAAAACAGCAGCCATCATTTCCTGCCACCTGGGGCTGCTGTGACCTGTGGTCAAATCCTGCTTGTTTCCAGCTCTAATCAAAGCAAGACCTCTGAGGAACAAAAGGTGACTGGGATCAGCACAGGTGACTACCAAACTCCAGCCTTTCCCAATAAGCATGTGTCATAGCCACAGAATATTCACTCAAGCCGGTTATATTTTTTTCTACCTAAGATAGGGTCCTTTCTTCTTTCTGGGATAGCTGGCAATAAAGATGAAAGGCTCTAGGAGCCAGCTTCCATGGCAGTGACCTCTAGGCCGGGCAAGGCTCACCTCAACACATCTAGTGCCATTTTTTCTTTCCCTGCTGTCTGTTACTGCTCCAGAGGGAAGCCTTGTGCCTTTGGGATTAGTTCTATGGGTGACAACAAAGTCAGCTATCTCCCGATAGGTCAACACACCAGAGAAGGGGAAAAGAGCTGGAATGTGTCTCCATCTGGAGACTAACCCAAGAGGCTTCTTGTAGTGAAGAGAGAAGAGTTCACCAGGATTATTGCCTTCAATCTTTTGGGGATGGTTCCAGTCTAAAGATGGGTGACATCATCTCTCCAAGACCCTATGCTGAATGTAGATGGGGACACTGACACAGCTAAACAATTTAGACCTGAAGGCTGCAGACCCCATGCCACTGGGCTTCCCAGTTAGCTGTATCAAAGGACAGAGGTGAGGCAGGCACAGAAGCAGTGCTGGCAAAGAAGGCTGCCAGGACCACAGGATCACTTGGACTTGAAGAATAGCTTATCACACTAAATTGTTTCAGGCATTTTCTCAAATGATAGCAGTTGGGGGCTGAGCCAGGATAATATGAAGGACTAAAAAAAAAAGCACAAACTAAAAAACAAAAAACAAAACAAAGTTGTGTTCTTTAAACAACCTTGTACACACACCCATGCATATGCCAGACATAAATGATGTGCATGGACAGCATCTCCCTAAGAGAGGCAGGTAGTGGAACGTGGAAATGCATCCTGGCTCACTGCCAAGTCCAGTAAGATGACCTAAGAAATACTCTGTATTTCCGGACGCCTGGGTGGCTCAGTCGGTTAAGCTTCCGACTTCAGCTCAGGTCATGATCTCACAGTTCGTGAGTTTGAGCCCTGCATCGGGCTCTGTGCTGACAGCCCAGAGCCTAGAGCCTGCTTTGGAATCTGTGTCCCCCTCTGTCTCCACACCACCCCTTGTGGTGTGCTTGTGCTCGGCCTCTCTCTTTCAAAAATGAATAAACATTGAAAAAAATTAAAAAAAAAAAAAAAGGAATATTCTGTATTTCTTTTAAAAACTTTTATTGCGCATAAAATGGCCCATTCCCCTTCTGCCTAACTGGCAGCTCAGTTATTACCACCTTTCAATTTTTTTCCTTTAAACCTTCTGCCCCACTGAAAAATTTCTTCTTCTGAAAGGATAGTCTATCATTGCTGGTCAAAAGCAACTGGAGGACAGTTTGAGGGCAAAGGCCCAAATATATCACCTGAGCAGGGTTAGAACCCCACATGGAGTCCTTTAGACTCAGGAGTAGGGGTGCCTACAGCCTTCCCTCTAGTGACACCGGACTGGTTGTCCACTGTATTGGCCTTGTGTTTGGGCTCAAACTCTGGCATTTCATACATATATATACACACACATTGATGTGTGTATATTTATATATATATTCTCTGTCTCCTGCCTTCAAGAGGACTTAAATGTCAGGAAGGGCACCTGCCTGGAGCTGCATGCATTTCCAGAGTTGGAAAACATTTCACGCAGCATGTCACCAGGGTACTAAAATAAACTGCAAACTAGTGGTTATAAAATGGGAGCTTTAAAAAAAAAGGTGCACTACTAGAACCTGAAGTCGCAACACCATTGGGAGTGGAGAACTGGCAAACATTTTGCAGGCTGGTGGATTTTTGAAGCTTCTCTGCAGAGTCTTCAGTCCCCCTTCTATTAACTGCAGGCAGCAGTGTGCTTCGGCAGAGTGCAGAGTGTTAAAAGGCTGACCAGTACTGGCCGGCAGCAAGGGCAGACGGTAACATCTGGTGCTCCTGCTACATTAAGCTACTTACAGCACATCGCTATGGCCGCATCCCTTACCAGCCACTTCGTAAACTGCTTCCTTGTTCTGGGATTAGCAGGAGCCACAAGGGATGCAGGCACAGCTCTCCTGGGGCTTGGCTAGTTAAGGTGGCATTCAAGAGGTGAAGCAGGTTAGGGACAAGGCCGCCTGATGAAGGTCCTGTCTCAAGTCCAATTTTACTGGAAGGTTGAGGTTTAAAGATAGAATCTAGAACACCCACCCCTCCCCTTTTTAAGAAAAGCATAAAAATGGAGATTCTGTCTCATCAGAAAACAGAAAGTGAAGAAGTCAGAGCTGTGACAGCTGCTAGCAGCACATCTGGATTTCCACAGGAGAGAGATGGCAGCCTTCGGACAAAGTGAAGAGTTAAGACAGGTTCTTTGCTCCTTTGTACTAAGAATGAATGTTCAAGTTGAGGCATGGTGTGGGTCCCCCTGGAGGTTCCAAGGTCAGCACGGACACCTGATCTAGGCTGCCAGGCCTCTGTTCTCTCTACACAGGCCCCTCTCCACCAGAAGTCTTCTGCTGGAGGACCCTCCCGGATGGGCCTGGCCCTGACAGGAATCCTCCCTGGGTGGACCGCATGTCATTGTGTGGCTGGACAAGCCCTGTGCCACCAGATTTTCCCACACCGTGGCTCTATGAGCTGCACAAGGCCAGTCTCTGGTTGAACTAGGAGAAGTGAGCAGTTTGGCTCAAGGAGCTGGTTACATGGTGCTCATTACCCCTGCCTCCCCATGGAGATCTGGGTGCAGAGGAGGTCTGGGGTGGCGTTAACTGTGAGAGACCAACCTAAATTCCAATATGTGCTACAACACTTGCATCTCTGTCTGGTGGGACCTGAGGCTGGGCTGAGGGGAATTCTCATCAGCTAGATGGATTACAGGGTCCCACCATACACTGTCTCGGCCAGCTTGGAAAAGGGCTTACCCCCAAACTTTAATAAATATGCTGTGGGAGGTGAAACCCTGGCACCAAAGCAGAGAAAAAAACAAACAAAAAAAAAAAACAACAACAAAAAAACGGGTTCTGCAGAGCCAGGGTTCAATAGAGAGAGGTGAGTTACATCTGTGCCTTTTGGCCTGGCCTCAAACAGTGCTGAAATGTACCCCTGACAGATGAATGGTGCAGACACAAAAGTTTGGTACCACAGTAAGAGCGAGCCAGGTGAAGGAGAAGGTGCCAGACACAAAGTACAGGAGGGGACAGAAGAGCTACAGTCAAGAACCCACACAAGGGTCTCAGCTGCTCCCTAATGCCAACTGGGTCAGCAACACGATGAAGAAGGCTAATAAATAGACAGCTGTAACAGCATTCAGTCAGTTTGGGATGGGACTGTGTAGGACGCAGCAGACACCCCCATCACTCCTACACCGGGTGCCACGTGATCAGTGTCTCTAGTAAAGATATAAAAATGAAGTTACTTCTTTTCAAGTATTAAAAAAATAAGTTAATTGACAAAAAGGGTCCGAAGCGGCTGAGCGTCTTGCCAGGTTGTCAGCTTCATTTCAATGTGCAAACACAGGAAAAACGTCAAGGAAAAAGATAATCTCCTGCCCTGACGTGAAGCGTTGAACAGTGACAACGCCTGTCTGTCAAGTGGGGGCTTGAAATGTCGGGCCTCATCCTGTCCCCCAAAGTCAGTATTTTCCAGTGTCAAAATTGTTGTGAATTAAAAGCAGAATGCAGCAATCCACAGGCCTCAGGCCAGAGCCAGAGAGAGGCCTGGGACATTTGGCCACCAGGGGTCCAGTGTGTGGTGCGGGGGTGCCGGGGAGCAGATCCCTCCTGGGTCCTCCTTCTTGCATAATGAATTCGGGAGCCAGCCCGCCTTCAGGTCCCCCTGTGATGCCGGCGTAGGCACTGACCTGCTGGCCACTGCCCCCTCCCAGGTTTTGATTCACATCTTGCCTCCTGGGGGGTGTTCTTCATTTCTTTGGTGGTGCTTCAGGGAGCACGAAGACGATGGCCGTCCCTTCTGCTCTGTGGAGGCACACCCTGGCGGCTGTGGTTCTGCCAGAGAGGGGGCAGCTTCCGCCTCTTACCTCCTCCCGTGGAAGGGGCACCAGTCACCGTGCGTCCTTGGGGAGCGTGCAGGTTCTCCTTTTCCTGCGTTACGTGTCAAATGCTCTGTGTTCCTCTCTCTGGAGCGGGAAGTCAGGGTGGGCCTCTTCCAAGGAGGCTCCGCCACCTCAGATAATCATCCTCGCCTGGGGTTCCCCATAGCACAGACATTTGACCCACTTTTCAAGAGGCACGTAGACATTTCAGTGTAAACTCCCAGGAGGTGCCAGGTCTTCTCAGATCTTGCATCCGGGTGGTTTTTGGAAGAACCCAGCTTGGGTCAGGCAGATGCCACAGACCAGCCAGCCAGAGCACGGGTACAACTCAGGACCAGTTCAGGCTGAAGCCTTTAGACAGCATGACGGCCTCCAGGTCTTTGTCCTCCTCTTTTTCCCGGAGCCGCTGCTCCTCTAGCAGGGCCACGAGGGCATCTCTCTGCTCCACCACTTCCAGCATCTCGTTCAAGATCTTCTTCTCCTCTGACAACTCCTCCTCAGTTTTCAGGTGATCTGGGCAGTGGCCAAAGATATTAGGTCTACAGGACCAGGAGGCAGCAGGCCCACACCCAGCTTTCCAGAGCGCGCTTCCCCTCTTACCTTCCACAGCCATCCGTTCCCGAAGTTCCTGCTGCAGTCGGCTCTGCCGGTCCTCAAGTTCCAGCTCCCGGGCACTGGGATTGGGGGCAGGGGGAAGAGGGACACAGTGACTTGGGGACCATATTTCCCCATCGCCTAAATTAGGAAACAGCTGTGATCCTGCCGTGACAGGTGCTGAGCTGATAGCCTCCCCCATAGCTGGGTCCCCAATCTCAGGCCACTCACAAAATCATCAGCTCTGACTCGTAGCGCACCATGGCATTTTTCTCTTGCACCAACTTGAACCACTCCTGCATCAGCTTGGGGTCATCTTTCTTGCCCATGCCTGCCAAGAGAGAGAGTACGTCAGGCGCATAAAATGTCTCCTGTCTACCCCGGCCGGCAGGAGTTATCACACTGGGGCAAATGTGCAAAGAGAGCCGAGCAGGATGCTGCCGGAACACTCCCAAGCCAGGTCCAAAGTTTGCCTACAGACATGGAGGGGGGCCACCATGCCTACCCCCAGAGCCTAACGGAGTCTGTGCTTTCCATCTGTCCTTCCCAGGCCCAGCCCTCACCCCCTCAGTAACCTGGTCACAGCTTATTTGGACCACTCCTGCTCAGTGGTTTGTTCTTGGTATGTTTTAAGTGCCTTGCCCTCCTTTTTCCCATTCAGCATTTATTTGGTACTTGCTATGTACTAAATCTGCTCTGAGGAAACCAGTCTCATGAATGAGGCAAATGCAAATTTATAAACTGCACTTACCCCTCCTTTTAAATTACCCTCATTAACCCAGCTCTTTTCTGGGCTACTGCCCCTCTCTGGGCCACTGACTGGTACTGATGCTAATCATTTCTTTACATCCCCATCAATGAGGTACCTTTTCTGAACTTCTGGCCCATCAAGTTTCCTGCATTGTATATGTAGTACATCCCAGGATGGCTATCAGGTTTCTCACCAAGGGCAGAGAAACACCAGCAGACCCTAGAGACTAAATAAGGCAGTACTCTTTGACCCAATTCCAGCAGCAGTTTCTGGGGCTGGTGCTCTACACTAACACATGGCCGATACCTAAATCTCCATCAGGGGCAGCCTGACCCTGCTGGGCTTAACTGAAACAGGAGGACAGAAGGAAGAACCTTCCAAGAAATGAAACCACCCAAGGAGGGAACAAACTCTTTTTCCTTGGAACACAAAGAAGCTCATGGCAAGGGGCACCTGGGTGGATCAGTCGATTAAGTAGCTGAGTTTTGATTTCGGCTCAGGTCATGATCTCACAGTTTGTGAGTTTGAGCCCCACGTCAGGCTCTGTGCTGACAGTACAAAGCCCACTTGGGATTCTCTATCTCTGTCTGTCTCTCTGCCTCTCCCCTGCTTGAGCTTGCTCTCTCTCTCTCAAAAACAAATAAACATTAAAAAAAAAAAAAAAAAAAAAGCAGTAGCAGCTTGTGGCAATAGTGTGGTCCTGCCTGAAGCAAAATACACATTACATCAGTGGTCTTCAATATTTTTGGATTACAAACCATTCTGAGAATCTCAGGAAATCTAGGGACTCTCTTCATAGAAAAATGCATGTGTACACATCCAGCAATCTTATATAAACTTCAGGGTGTTCATGGGCTTCTTGAAGTCCACCCATGGGCCCCAGGTTAAGAGGCATTGGACTGGGAAATCTTTCAAAGTGCCTTCCATTTTATGACTCACTTGGCTGGATGTCCCATCCCAGTAAAGACCAGACCCAGAAACATATGGAATATACCCTCAGGTGGGACAACTCCCCTGTATCAAACTCCTTTCTGTTTTCCCACATTCTTCCCATCTGACTTCCTTGCACACGGTTCAGAGATAACTCTCTTTCTGCCAGGTTGTTTGCTTGACACACAGGAGGCCCCTGCCAGTTAGTCTTTCAACGGGGGCCACACTCTGGAGAGGCAGAAGTGAATTGCACTCACACAAGCAGGGTTTAGTGTTTGCACTGTGCCTGGGTGCACATGCAGCTATGCTTCCAAGGTGAAGTCCTGTCGCTGAGTCCTACTCTGAAGGATAGAAGCTCTCTCCTGACCAGCCAAGCCTGCTTCTGTGGAGTGCTGGGGTTTCTGGGGACAAAAGCTCTCCTTACCCGACCCAATAGACTTGGTCCTTAGGCTTTTAAAGCAGCCCACAGCTCAGTTCCATGCATTCCTTTCTGAGCGTCTCTGCACAGTGTGCCCACATGGCCATGGAAGATGGAGCCCTGAGGCATGCAAGCTGTCCAGTGCGGCAAGCTGTGAACGCACTGGGAGGTCTCTCCCTCCTTCCCACCTCCCCATGTGCAAGGACAAAAATTCCACTGGGAGACATCCGAACACTGCTCATGAGCTATGGTAGAGACTGTTCACAGCCGATGAGCAAAGGTATATGGCGGGGTGGGTGAAAGTCAAATGTGAGCGCCATGAAGAGCAGAGTAAGAAGTTAGCAAGGGTTAGTCATGACCACACTCCCCTTTCCCCTTCCCACATGCCTTTTCAACAACAATCTTATCACCACAACAGACTTCAAATCAGACAAACTTAAAAAAAAAAATACACACACACACTCAGCAAGACACAGGGTAGAAAGTTTGCATCTAGTGGTGTTTTGTTTTGTTTTTGTTTTTTGTTTTTTGTTTTTTGTTTTTTCTGGAAAATAACTTGGGGAAATCTGACCAGTCTTTGTAAGGACAGTATTCCTCGACGACACCAATAGAAATCTCTGCCGCACAGGTAGGAGGTTCCTCACCTGTGTCCCTGGCCCCTCTATATGCTAGATTTGAGTCTGAAAGGTCCAGCCACGAATACTGGCATAAATCATGGGATGCTCAGCTGCAGCCTGAAAGGCCCCTACCTGGAGGCTCTCTGGCTCCCCTCTGTACCCCAGTCCTCCCCAAGACAGTCAAAGGGATACTGTACCTTGTAAGAAACTGCCACATACTCATAGAGTTTTGTAACAAAGCTTTCAAGTGTCAGAGAAAAAGAGAGAAATAACTGGATTTTGGGTCCCTGTTTGACTAGTGTTGCTATGACCCCTGAGAGGCAGTGGGGATGAGGTTGGGGGAGTTACGTTACCTTCCTGGACACAGCAAGGGCAGAAGGAGAGAGGTCTACGCCGTGGAGTCCCGCCACTGGGCTCAACTTCAAAAAGGACCAAACAAGGAAAAGGAGGAGGAGGAGACGAAGAAAGACAAAAAGGAAGAGGAGGAGGAGGAAGAGGAGTTTGGAAGTGGAGAGGGACAGGGAGAAGGTGAAATAAAAAACAAGCAGAGGACAAAAAGCATAAGAAGTGAGAAAGGAACAACAGGAGGAAAAGAAAAAAAATACAAGAAATGGAAAAGCAGAAACAAGGGAAACAAAGTCTACAAATGAATTAAGTCCTTTTTTCAGCACGGAAACTGAACAAGAGCAGACCCAGGCATCGGGCATGTGGCTTCAAAAAGGAATGCACGTGTTCCCTTATGATGGTGGGTGGCTCTTGGGGTGAGTGGGAAGCTCCTTCTTCCTCTGTTCCTTACTGGGAAGGTGGTGACATCTGGGTATTGGGTTCCCTCCTCAAAAATACCCAAAGCCCCTGGGACTTGTCTGCCTATCTCTGTGGAACAGTTCATGTTAAATATGTGGCCAACACTGCTCCTAAGTTTGCAGGTGATAACCTCGGGTCACCAACCAAACCTGTGTGAAATATTCTAAGATGTCACCACAGACGCATGCACTCCACGTAAAACTAACCCTGGGTAAGTCTAAGGGATTGCCATGCCCACAGAAAGAAGCTCTGAATCTATGGAGGCAGCACCTGACCTTGGGATGGGCTTCCAGGGCTGATATCTGTAATGCTTTGAATTCTGATCCAGGGTGACTTGAGGGAAACATAACTACACAGGGGCAACTTCCACCAGTCCATCTCACTATCCCCCCCATGTACCAGGGAGAGACAACCACCCCCTTTTCTTCTGCCCCTCCATCTCCACAAAGGGTTCCAATGCCACATCTAGGGGAAGGCTGTCATACTTTGGACTGGAAGACCAAAAGGGGTGAGCTGACAGGACATGCCGAAAACTCACAGTAACAATGCTAGTAAGAGTCATGGACGGGGCAACTGAGAGAAGACAGTGTGCAGAGAGACATGTCTAAGACTTAGGGAGACCTGATGGTTACCCAGGAGGAGGGAGGGGAGCCCAGCAAGGGACCATCACAGAACCACCAGGGCACACACAGGAGACACAGGCTCAGAGAAATGGCCTCAGGACTACAGGGAGCAGGGGCAGTTTTAGGATTAGAACAGGGTTTAAGAAATAGACCTGTTTTAGTCAATAACAGGGTTAAATATACAAGCTATTGGTTGATCGGCCCTTCTGCTTTGCAAATGCAGGCACCACATTTTCCCTTTCTTTCACGCCCTTCAGTGTTCATCATAGTGCTTTGTGCACAATGAACCTAGTATCAGGTAATACTTCAAAACTAAAGCCAGAGACTTGTTTGTGGGTATGCATGTGTGTCTGCAATGTTGATTACATCCAGGGTTCTAAACAGACATGACTGTGATCAGCCGATGCACTGGGGTTGGGAAGAAAGGCTCCTTTCTCTGCTTATAGCTGATCCACATTCAACCTTCTCTGTTTCAAAGTGCAGACTCCCTGTTGGTGCTCAGAATACCTGGATAAATCTCATGACACACAATGTCAATGTAACATTCTCTGTTGCTTCCTGGTACTGATATTATATGCAAACACACCTGTGGTGCAGAGTGGAACAGTGTCCACATTCATTAGCAAGGGACAGTGACTTAATACACAACCAACACAGTTGAGCCCATGTACCTGTATGTATGTTTAAATGTGTTTCTACTTTCTGGATATCACAAATGTAGCTTTTAGTTCTTTTTATGTAGACCACATCCTCATACACCCTTTCCAACACAGATGACAATATGAGGTAACAGGATATTCAGAACAGAAATTAGCAAATGAAATTAGAAAAGGGGACATCAGGTAAAGCAGGTGTTAAAAAAAAGTATAAAAAAAAAAAAAAAAAGAAGGCATTATCCTAATAACAGAAGGCAGAATGGGAACCCCTGGAGAGGAGCTAGTGGAGCTGACAGGATGCATGGTTATGACTTTCCTCTTCAGACTTTCCTTCATGCTCCAAATTGTAAGTAATAATATACACTACTTTAATAATCAGAAAAAATGCCCAATAAATACTGCTTTAAAAATAAGAAGGGGAGCCTGGGTGGCTCAGTTGGTTGAACGTCCGACTTCAGCTCAGGTCATGATCTCACGGTCCGTGGGTTTGAGCCCTGCATCAGGCTCTGTGCTGACAGCTTGCTCAGAGTCTGGAGCCTTCTTCGGATTCTGTGTCTCCTTCTCTCTCTGTCCCTCCCCCACTTGTGCATAGTCTAACTCTCTCAAAAATAAATAAATGTTGGGGCGCCTGGGTGGCTCAGTCGGTTGGGCGTCCGACTTCGGCTCAGGTCACGATCTCGCGGTCCGTGAGTTCGAGCCCCGCGTCAGGCTCTGTGCTGACGGCTCAGAGCCTGGAGCCTGCTTCGGATTCTGTGTCTCCCTCTCTCTCTCTGCCCTTTCCCTACTTGCACCCTGTCTCTCTCTCTTTCAAAAATAAATAAACGTTAAAAAAATTAAAAAAAAAAAATAAAAAAAATAAATAAATGTTAAAAAACAATTAAAAATTGTATGGAAACCAATTTGGCAATAAATTATATTTAAAAAAATAAAAAACCAAGATGAGAAAAAAAATTTCTTTTTGGTTCTCAAAAAAAAAAAAAAAAAAAAAAAAGAGAGAGAGAGAAATCAAGGGGAAAAAACCAGTTAAACAAGGGGAGTTCCACCCAGACTTGAATCTGAAGTGAGCATGCAAGGAAAGCACAGAGGTACTGATTTTGAGTGTAATTTCTTTGCCTTTTTTGGAGATGTGAGAAATAGATGATTTGGTCCACTAGTTCTAAAAGCAAACATATCATCAAGCTTATGGCAAATACGAGTTTTTTAGAAGTTTATTATGGTTAAAGTGCTAGGGTGCTAGGTCTCTGTGTCTTTGTAATGGGTACCGTATGTGTCACTTATCAGACTATTTCGGTGTCTCCTGAGGACTGCAGTCATCACCTCTGAGCAAACCCAGGATTTGGTCCTGGTTGGAGGCTTCTCAGCAGCAGGTCTACACTCTCATCCTGGACTACTCTGTCTGCCTTCCAGATGCTGCAGGCTCACCTGCCCCACTTTCACCCTGGCAGCAAACTCAACTTCTTCCTCTGAAGCAGTGCTTTCTTTTGAGAGGTGGCCACCATCAGTGGTGCTCTAGCACCCACTCATCTTGACATCTGGGGGCAGGGATGAGATGGGTCATTGGATTTTGAAAAGTGGCAGAATATCAGATTTAGTGGGATGCATGTAAGAAGCATGAATAGTGCTTTCATTTCAAAACATTCTCACATGTACTATTTCATTTGAGCCTTACACTGGTCCCAGGTGGCTACCTGGACAGGCATTAGCTTCTCTATTTTCAAGTGAGGGATCTGAGGCTCCAAGTAGTGGCACAGCCTGACTAAACCCTTAATCTTCCTCTCCCATTCTGAAGTAAGAGTTTGCCCTCTTTTTTTGAACATTTTTTTTAATGTTTATTTTTGAGAGGGAGAGAGAGAGAGAGAGAGAGAGAGAGAGAGAGAGAGAGCAGGGAAGGGGCAGAGAGAGACAGAGACACAGAATTGGAAGCAGGCTCCAGGCTCTAAGCAGAGCTGGATGCGGGGCTCAAACCCACAAGCTGTGAGATCATGACCTGAGCTGAAGTCTGATGCTTAACCAACTGAGTCACCCAGGTGCCCCAAGAGTTTGCCCTCTTTAAAGGGCCAAGAGGGACGCCTGGGTGGCTTAGTCAGTTAAGCATCTAACTCTTGATTTCGGATCAAGTCATGATCTCACGGATCGTGGGAAGGAGCCCCATGTTGGGTTCCATGCTGGTAGCATGGGGCCTGCTTGGGATTCTCTCTCTCCCTCTTTCTTTGCCCCTCCCCTGCTCACTTCCTCTCAAAAAAAAACCCAAACGTTAAAAAAAATAATAAAGGGCTAACAAAGGCTCTAGGCAAATCTAGCAAATGGCTGCTGGAAGCAGCTGGGAGAAGAGTCACACATAGACCCTACTCAGAATGCCAGACCAAGAAAGCTGGCAATGTCATCCCTTCCTCCCATTATTCTGCAGAGGCCCAGACAGGTTAAGTGACTTTGCTGGGCATATGGTGAAGCTAGGACCTGAATCCTAGGTTGGCTACATTCTCCACACTACCACTTTGCCCTGATCTGTTTGGATACCTCACTCTAGACCCTGCCTCTCACGTGGCCCGGGGCCACTCCAGGAGCAAGTTGGTGGGCCAGTCTCCAGGATTCTTGAACAAAAATAAAGGGGATGTCCAGGTCTGGTATACAGCTGAGAAGCAGCTGTGGGCATCTGCCTCATCCCAGGTACTTATCTCTTCCCATGATACAGGCTCCCAGTTCTCATTGTTGGACAAAGGAGCCCTCACCACAGGCTTCAGGGTCTCTACCTGACTGGTAGACCATGTGGAGACTCTAGTCAGATGGGCTAGGGAGATATCTAGATTCCAGAAGCCCCAGCCTGGGACTAGAATGTTCCAGCCTAGTACTGTGCACCAGAGACAGGAGGAAAATGGGCTTTTTATAAGCTGAATCACCACTTGTATTTTCACACAAAAATACAGAATTCTAAATGATCAGCTTACAAACATCATCACCCCTTTACAGGCTCAAAAATTGCACCCTCCCCCAACATTTTCCCTTTTGATACACCGTAGCTTGTTTCATGTATAAAAATCTGTAAAGTACCCCTGGGTTAGATGACTTCCTTTCCAGCTACATATTTGGAAAATCCTGCAGAAAGTAAGAGATTCTTTTTCACTTCCTTTTGGTCTCTGAACAAGCTCCAGGTGTCACGGATAGGAAACAGGTATGTTTATTTCTCAGTCACATTTCGTGCTTCTATTTTCCTGCTGCAGTAGCTCTGGGCCAGTCTCCGTGGGCCAGCCTGTGCAGCCTTCATCTTGCCTGGGTGGACTTTCACTCATTTCTCAAACTTGTTTTTGGTAGTAATGCTACTATATTTACTGATAACTGAGCCAGCATTGCAGCAATACCTTTTTATACAATTCATCCTACAGATACTACCAGAATGTTGTTCATCTTTTCATAAGGGAACATCAGGGGCATTACCTGTCATGCCCAAGCTCCATCTACCAGATTAGCCTTGCAGAAAGCCACATGCCCAGGAAGGGGAGAACTTCTTGGTAATTCGGGTATAATGAACAAGGCTTCCATTGATTTTCTTTTGTGTTTTTCAGGTTACATAGCCTGAAGCAAGGGAAGACTGACCAAACGTTTTGTTAACTAAGGTTATACTCAATTGTTCTGACTCCTCAACCCAGGAAACCCATTTGCTCAGTATCAATGCTATGCTTCTGAGAAGAAGTAGCTTTTGCATTGCAAGGGTGAGGTGCCCAATCCCAAACTCAGGGGCAACAACGAACACTTTGGCCCTAAGAGGGAACCAAGTTGGCTAGTTTGCACTGCTGCTGGGTGGTAAGCAAGCATCACGATACGGTGGAAGGTTTCTGGTCTAGCAGGCCCAGTCTACATACACAGACAGGGCTAAGATGTGCCTTGTGTTATAAAAACTCAGTGCAGCATGAATCTCTAGATTGGGGAAAAAATGAAGCCCTCCTCCAAAAAAGAAAACTAAAAAAGCATGTAAGAATGGAGATCCAAGGTATACACATGCAAACAGACACACACACACACACACACACACACACACGCTTGGAAATCTCAAGGGTTTTAAAGTTCCTAAGCAAAAGCAGAGCAAGGCTAATAATGCTCAGACCAAAAGACAAGTAAAAAATGTACCAACATCAAATTAAGGGAAGCCAATAGAACAGAAAGGGAGGGGAGGTGAGAAGGCCTGGGGTGAGCCTTCCTGTGTCTCTGCCCCAACTCACCAGCAACCATGAAAGACCACTTTCCAGGCCTTTCTGTTAACATTTTTGAACAATTCATGTTCTTTCAATTTCCCTTTGAGACATACAAATCAAATGGGGAGGTCTTCGAAAACGAGAATTTAGGTATATGTTTTTAATTGAAAGTTCTTTGGAAGAGAAACAGTTTTTATATCTAAAGATTTCCAATCATCTATCTGTTCTAGTGCAAAAAAATGTGGTGGCTGGACCAGTTAGGGAGGGCCTGCTCAGTGTCCTGGGGAAGAAAAAGGAAAGGGAGTGAGGTCACTTGGGGACACTTCCTCTCTGGTACAGGGTTCATTATGTGTCCTTCTAATGGTTTCTTTTGAAACTACAAGATTCAACTATATGAAGAAGAGATCTTTATTCTCTATACTGTGTGGCTCAAAAAGAGACTTTTGATACAGGTTTGGAACTTAATATAGTTAGCTGAGGGCCACTGAAAGACCCTATCCAAGCAATATAGTTTACTAGGCAGAGGACTGGGCAGGGATCAGGAGTGTGGACTTCTGTGGGCAGGATATGGAATTCTTAACACTTGAACACTGCTTGGAGCTTCATCTCACCCACCTGATAAGATTGGGGCCCAGCAATGGGGTTGCCCTGTAGCCTTTTGGTGATGTAAGAGTAGAGAAACAATTAGGCTCTATAATTCAGGCTCCAGATTTCAAAAGGGCAATTTTTCTTCTCAAATAATGAATATTACCAAGTATTCTAAGAATGAAACACCAGCAGAAAGTGAAAAGGGACCTAATTTTTGGCATCTATGTTTTCCTCCTGGAGCCGGGCAGGAACCGGGGCCAGAGGACCCTTTCTGCCAGGGGTACAAATCACTCCCGTCAGAATAGATGACTCTTTTTTGCTTCATTGGTAGGACAGTAGCAGCTTCTATGTGGTGAACAGAACCACAAGAGAAGTTTAAATTTAACACAGAAATTATAATGAGCTGGCAAAAGAGGAAGCAATGGGTTGATGAGAACCAAGTAGCAGGGGCTATAAGGTATTTGATGGTGGGGTATTTTATAATTCAGAAAATACACTGGGGTTTCTTTTTTCTTTTAAAAAATTTTTTTTAATGTTTTTATTTATTTTTGCGACAGAGAGAGACAGAGCATGAGCAGGGGAGGGGCAGAGAGAGAGGGAGACACAGAATCAGAAGCAGGCTCCAGGCTCTGAGCTGTCAGCACAGAGCCCGATGCGGGGCTCGAACCCACAGACTGTGAGATCATGACCTGAGCCGAAGTCAGACGCTTAACCGACTGAGCCACCCAGGCGCCCCGGGATTTCTTTTTTCTACTTATTTCCTTTTTCTCTGAAATTTGATGGAATTCTAAATCTGAGAGGCTAGAAGCTCTCAAGTCAGGAACACAGAACTGAAAATAGCCAACAACATTTTATCACCCAAGCATGGGAGTGCAGAAAACAAAACTAGACACACAAGGTAACCAGTGGCAACAGGATCTTGAGCTGGGAGGGAAGGGTGAATATAACTATAAAGGAATGGGTTTTGACAGTTCCTTCTGGGAGATTTTAAATTAAAAAAAAATATTTTTCACACACTGAGATTCGTTTTTAGGATTGACATAAACATCTGCCAGGGCATGTTAGAAGGAGGTGGGAAAGGAGTCAAGGATATTAGACAGGAAATGGGATTTGTTAATTGGAATGCAAGCATCAGCCCTTTTACAGCATCAATGGCCATGAGTATGGAAGTCCCTGAACACACCAGAAGCTCTGGGGCACTGAAGGGATCTGAAGAGGGGTAGGTGTCCATGGGACCCTGGGGACAGAAAACAAGCAGCGACCAGCAGCGACCCAACCGACCCGAGGTCAAGAGCCTGTTTCCTTACCGCTCAAGGCTAACAATATGGAATTGTCATACAGTAGAAATCACAGAATTATGTCCTTGGCTTTTAAATGAATGGGCCACGAAGTGACTCTTAAAAGGATGGGATTATGGCAAAAAATGATAGACAATAATCTTTGCCAGTTCTTGTAAGACAACTTCTAGGCAAAGAGCCTGTAAGGGGAGATGAACAGGTCAAAGGGACCATCCAAGGATGCAGGAACTCCAAGGAGGGGCCCGAGTCTCCCCTGGTTAACCTCAGGATCAGCTGCTTGGCACTCCTCTTAACAAAACTGCCCAAAGTCTAGAAATGAGACTCACAGATTCGTTATTACCCTAATCAAATACAAATGGTAAGCTTTGTATAGTCAAGACATCAAAAATCGTGAATTCCTTTAAGGCAGTGGTATTCTTGCTTTAGAGGGCATGAGAGTCACCTGGAAGGTTTGTTAAAACACAGATAACCATGCCTCACCTCTAGAGTTTCTGATTCCGAAGGTCTGGGATAGGGCTTGGAAATTTGCATTTCTAGTAAGCTCCCAAGTGATGTTGCTGATGCTGCTGGTCCAGAGACCATACTTTGAGAACTGCTGCCTTAGGCTTTTCCTATCTTCACTGAAAAGAACTGCAAAGTAACTTCCATGACACAGCGAGGAGGGAAGGACATAATTATAGGCATCTGTCAACACAGCTTCAAGGTCAGTGAATTTGGGCAGAAATCACAACTGCACCTTTTTCCATGCACTTGGATCTTTTAGGGGAAATATGAACGCAGCCTAATGAAAATGGGTGAGGCTGAGTTCTTTACACGTTTGGTTCTTGAGTGTGACTGGCAGTGAGATTCCTAGTGGATGTGATACCTACATGTAAGGAATGAGAATGAGATTCAGGGCACAGGTCATACTGGGGAAGGAGAGAGAAAATGTGTGTGTGTGTGTGCATGTGAATGCATGTGCATGTGGGTTACTACTGTCAAATGACTAAACTATATTAGAGGGACCAGGATGCCGATGTGAGGTTGATGGGGAAGGGTAGGTGAACTTTTATTAAAAAAAAATTAAATTAACCCGGGGCAGCAAAGGCTATCTCAAATCTTCCTCTGGGTTATTTATGTGCAGGGGATCCAGCATGCTGCTCCATTATGAGCTGGAAAAGGGCCTGTGCTTTTGCCATTTGGTTACCAGGTTGATATCTTCTTGTTGTTTGTGAGCAGAGACTGGGAAGGGCGGGCGGGGAGAGGGTGTCAGCAGGGTTAGTGTCAGCAACAGATGCTGCTATACATACCACCCAGATGCAAGTCGATGAGGTCACTGTAATAAGACTCTCCCCAATAGTCTACAACAAGGAATTGGTGAAGAGAGAGTTACTGGATCACATAACCCTCCTGTGCCCCCATACCCAAAGCAATCAATGACATGAAGCATAAGAAACAGAGATACAGCAAGAAGGCGAGGAGAACAGCTGGAGAGCATGCATCTAAGTACATTACAATACACACGTGCTATAGCTACATACTTCCTGGTGGTGGAAGGGAGTGCTCACTAAAAACCACAAGTGATACAGTTAATAGCCAATTAGCAATGTGATTGCTGTTTAGACATCTGATCAGTTAAGACAGAACAGAAGGCCTTGGCTTTGCTGGGAATCCTGCCTCTGCTGGGACTCAACTGCATCTAACTAAGATTTTTAAAAATTCAAGGGCAGATCAGGGGCTACTTACTACCTTTTTACTGAACATTAGAAGCCCCAGGCTGAGACATTGAAGGCAAGATATGAACATCCTAAAAAAGCTCTGCAAGGCCACCAATCCTTAGGTTTAAAGGCAGTCAGAGTTCTCCCAAGAATTCACCTGTGACCCCACTGGTGAGCATATCAAACTCTTTGCAGAACCACTTTCACTGGATATGTTTGAGATGAAGGAAATCCTGTTTCTTCTGAAATTAGGCCCAACTTCAGCCAGACTTCTTTTTAAAAGCACACAATGAACCGTGACTATTTGCCCTAGGGCTCCTGGAGGTCGCTGGCCACAGGCACTCCTTGCCGTTCAGCTCCACGTGGCTGTGCAGCACGGATGTGACGTTCTTCACATGCCTGAGATGCAGAGACTGGTCACTGCGGAGGGCCTGAGCTTGGGCGGATGGTCCTCACACTCTCAGAATCATAAACATATGCAGAGTCCAACAAAAGTCAGCTGCTATGTGTTACCCTTTGCCTCCAAATCTCTCAATCTAAATGCTGATCCTGGCAGCCTTTTGTTCTACACGAGGGTTTCCCCTTTAAGAATGGACAAACCAGAAGGCAGAATGTAATCCTGGAATGGTTTTTCAACTCATGCTCAAGGCTGATTCAGTGGTTTAAATTTGAATCACAGTTCCAGAAACAAAAAGGGTTTCTCAGGTGCTCCACACTAGAAATCACATGTGCCCTAGGCTTGAAGGCTCTGAGCCTAACCCTGTGGCCCAAATATATGTCAGCCTTAGACCAGTGGAGATCAACAGGATGGCAGGTCCGTATCAGATCTCTTCTCTGGAAGGGCAGCCTGGCTAACACTCGGACCCCTTCAGACACCTATGGAGGCTTGAGCTCATCAGGCAGGACAGGATGGCAGGCTCAGCCAGCTGTGCACCCTCAGGGAAGGGACGAACTAGCACTGCTGGAAGACTCCAAACTATCATGCTCAACTGAGTCTATCTCCTTAAGGACTCAGCCAGGAGCAACCAGACTAACAACAGGAATGGAATGTAGAAGCAGGAGAGAAAGGACAGCCAATGTTCACAGTTCAGCTTCAAAGATGATCTCTGCCAAGTAGGACCAGGGCCACTGAGATTTCTGACAAGAGGCGAGCCTTGGAAGCAGTATGTTTAAAATAAGAAAAAATACGTTTGGAAATACATTCTCATGGTAGGAGTTACTATATCTTGAGAATTTCCCAAATGCACCATGGGGAAATCTCCCAATGGAGCTACCAAAGCCTGTCTTTAAAAACCGGATAAATACGTATTTGGATGAAGGTGTTTTGATAAAGCTTTGCTTCCAAGACTTTGGACTAGAACAATGGTTTTCAAACTGTTCTGTGAAACCCTAGGGTTCTTCAAGTGGTCTTCCAACTAACTGATTCACAAGTACTTTGAACTCCTTTCAAACTTGCACAAGACACACCACATTCAGAAGTCTGATATGCCAACTTTAACCCACTGAAGACCATCAACACATCAATCTGTGCTATCAGGCAAACTTGCTTTTGTGAGGCTCTCAGGACCAAGTTTCTTCGGCTCTCTGTGTGCAAGTGTCTGTATCTGCTGAAAATGTGTTAGGGAAGAGGATATCTTACATATTTATTTAAATTCTGGCCTGCAAGTAGAGTACTTATCAACAATAGTATAGGACAGCATCCTGGGGAACCATCACTCAGTGAGACCGAGCCTGTCAGAGCAGCTCCTGTCACAGTGCGGTCCTCTAGGAGGATGACATCCATGCTGTGATATCACAGCAGAGTTGGCTTTTGTGTTTACCACATGCCTGGGGGCTTTTCTCTGAGATCTACTCTTTATAAGAAATAAGGAGCTTCTGGGGCGCCTGGGTAGCTCAGTCGGTTAACAATCCGACTTCGGCTCAGAGGGTCATGATCTTGCAGTCAGTGAGTTCGAGCGAGCCCTGTGTTAGGCTCTATGCTGACAGCTCAGAGCCTGGAGCCTGCTTTGGATTCTCTCTCCCTCTCTTTCTGCCCCTCCCCAGCTCACGCTCTATTCTGTCTCTCAAAACTGAATAAATGTTAAAAAAATTTTTAAAAAAAGAAAGAAATAAGGAGCTGCTGTTAGATTTGTTAGTGATTCAACTGTGAAAACAATTCCTACTGCTCCACCTTTAGCTTCTAGCATGGAGGTAATTTCAACTACACACATCCTGAGACGCCCAAGTGAACTGCTAAAACACTGTCATTATTCATGGCAACTCCCTCTGTGTGTCAGGATGCTGTCTCCACTGGGCCCCGGGGACGGACTGCATGTGGAGGCCTGTTATCACTGGAGGTATTTCCAAACTGGTGCTTATCAACATTCTTTTTGATTTAAACTTAACTTATAATTTGGCTGCTAAAAAACAAGTTTGAAAACCATTGACTTAGATGAAATCCTGGTTGTATATTTTTATGAAAAGATAATTACCTAAATAACTGGAAAGGGGAACTTTGTCAATCTCCCATGCCAAAGGGTAGATTTTTCTATGACCCCTTGGCAGTTAGCAGCTTGAATAACATGGCCTGTTACAGAAATACTGAAGCAATACCACAGACTTGAACTGCATGGGACCTGATAGGTGCTTTACAGAAACCATCAACCCTGGGGCGGGCCCACTGGAATTTCAGAACCCTGTGAGAAGGAGGCAGAGACTGTCTTCCTTGAGAACTTATGCTAACAATGAAATGGAAAAGCACATGCTGGTTGAGTTATTCTGACTACGTGTTGGAAGATCTATCCCTCACGTTCCATCTTGGCAGAAGTAACCTGTGGGAAAGGATAGGAAGGAATAAAGGTGGGCCAAGGCTCCCTCCTGACATCTTCAGAAGAGAAAGCAGTGATGGTAGGGCTCTGGGAGTCCTGTTACAACTGGTGCAGAGCATCCCTGCTGGGCTCAGGCTAACTCCCTCTGGGTGGGCAGGCTTTACTAAGGAGGCCAAGTAAGCACATGCAGGGCAGGGAGCCAAAACAAAATGGTGGGGGACATCACAGCTTCATTTGGAAGCCTGGAGACCATTTCAGGTGAACCCAAATCTCCACTCCTTGACACAGGGGCCAGTGCTTGCCTCGCAGTCACACGTCCCAGGCTTCTGGCTGACTGGCTGCTCAGTGGTTCAAGCTTTTGCTTTTGGTGGCCCAGGCTTCAAGCAGTAACTCCAGCATCAGGTAAGGCACAAAACCACCTCATCTTTCTCTCCCATCCCATCTTTTCACCTGAAGGTCATCATTGAATCGACTGGTCAGCTGCAATTTCTAGGCCTTGAAGGGCTTGGAAAGATCCACTTCTATGTCTGAACCCTGACGCCCCCCCACATGAACTTTGGACCTACAGAACCCTGTGAATTCATCTTGACATCAGGCACACACTGTGAGGTCAGCTCAGCAAGATCACATGGCAGCAAATGGTCCCATTCCTGACTGCCTCTTACTGGTTCTGCTTCAGTTTACAGAGAGCCCGCTCACCGGGAGATGCACCACCCCTGCCCTTCTGCCATGCTAGAATAAGGAGTTAGGGGTTACCGCAAAGTTAGGTCACCTCCTTTCTTCATCCCCAGCCTCACAACTTGAATGCTGAACCTGGAGGCCTGGGCTCTCTATAAGGAGAGGGAGGTTTCTCCATCCAGACACTGGACCGAGACTCATGGACTCTTGAGAAAGCAGAGATCAGTCACTCCATGCCTGAGTTGGAGCTATAGTTGGGGTCGGCCCAGTGGTTTCAAAGTCTTGAACCAACAGGGCTTCTTCCTAGGCCCTTGGGACTAGGGATGACTCAGGTTGTTCCTTGCTTTCTGTGTGCCCAACTGTGCTGAATCCACCTCACAGGCTCCTTGGATGAACGGTGCGGGTGATTGCACTATGTTCCACAGCTCTTCCCTGGGAATGGCAGCCACTGAGCATGTGGTCCTCACAGCCATTTCCCAGTGTCTACTCTGTGCTGGCTTGCCACCATCCCCTGAGCCTGTCCACCCTGCCCTGAGTGACCAGCACACTAGGACACCTGTGTACTCCACACACAGGAGGCAGTGAGGACTCTGTGGGGCACATGCCCTCCTATTCCCTGTGAAGTCTGAGCAGGAGGGAGCCCAGAGAGCTAAAGACTGGAAGTGGCATGTGGGAAGCAGGCTGAGGGCCCTGCTCGTGCAGTTCTGTGATGGTTCCTTTTGGTACAGTTTCCCTCATTCCCAGTTATTTTCTTCTAGAGAAAATGATGGGGTGGGAAAGGAGGAGGAAGAGAGGAGGAGGAGGCCCAGTGCTTGCCACCAACAAATGAAGTGGACTGAGAGTTCGTTCTACAGATAAATGGCAAGCCCTCAGACAGGGCGGAAGAACAAGTCCAGGCCTTGGGGCAGTCCCAAACAGAGATGCTTTTCTTTTCCTCTGCTTAGCAGGAAGCCCCAATCTCGGTGATGAAGGGCCCCAGAGAACCCTGCTGGAAAAGAAGCTGAATTCCAGACGAGGTGACACAAAACTAGCCTCCCATGGGGTGGGGCCAGGGGCTTTCCTTTAGGAACAAACCTCCTCACAAAGGAGACCCAGACAATACCTGCTTCACCACGGAGTGCCTTCTCCACAGCAACCCCTCTTTCCTCCAGCTGCCTCTGCTTCTCCTCCACCTGCTCCAGCTGCCGCTGGATAATCTACGGGAAAACAAACAGTGTAAGTACCCAACTTCCTCTCTCACCTCCTAGCTTTCAGGAAGACAACTAAACTGTACAAACACAAACAGGGAGAAAAACAAATTAGGTCCAAAAGTTGGAAAGTAGTCCATGGGCATTATGCCCAGAGTGTGGTGTGATGACCACCTACATCGAATCCCCCAGGGCCTTGTTAACAATGCAGACCAGGGCTTGTCATTAGTAAGCATCACAGTGTGTGGGTGCACATTAAAGGAGCAACCAGCCCTCTGCAGGGCAGTTCAAAGATAGAAGTGGATATAAGCTCCTGCAGGAAGGACTGACATTCTGCAGCCTAAGTAAGACCTTGCTAATAGTGAGGTTGCTAAAGCATTAGCAGGCGTTTTTGGAGAGTACTGCAGAAATCTTGTCTCTAAAAGATTAAAAAAAAAAAAGTCTAGAATGGAGTAATACGCCAGAATCTGTTTGGAAGCACACAGTGAGAAGTTTCTCTGTGCTCCATGGGGACTGATAATGGTTACTAGAAGGACATTCAACCCAGCAGCAGTCAATGGTGTATATCTGGAGAATGTCACACAGAAAATGAAATAAAATCCGGGAATCCAATCAATGTAGAGAATGTGGATACAGAATAATGTTCAAGAAAAGGATTAAAAGACTGGTGGTTTTGATGCTTGCTAAACATGGAATTCAAAGGTGTATCTTTGTTGGTATTTGGTTGTTTTGCTGTTAATGTAATTGTTGTATGAATACAACTATATATATATATATGTATATGTATATGTATACGTATGTATATACATATATACATATATATATATACACACACACACACAATTTCATTAAAAATCTTTTTTTTAATGTCTATTTATTTTTGAGAGAGAGAGGGAGAGAGAGTGAGAGCTCAAGCAGAGGAGGGGCAGAGAGAGAAAGAGACACAGAATCCAGAGCAGACTCAGCACTGTCAGCACAAAGCCTGATGTGGGGCTCGAACCCATGAACTGTGAGATCATGACCTGAGCTGAAGTTGGATGCTCAACTGACTGAGCCACCCAGGTAACCCTCATTTTAAAAACCATATTATATTTAGATATCTTCTATACTTTGTATAAAAAATTATTTTTTGTTCCATGAAGAAAATCTAGAATGGTCTAGGATCTGTGAGGCCTGAAGACAGAGGCTGATGCCTGGAGGACAGCTCTGACCTGGAAACCCCAGGCCCATCAGAGGCTGCCAGGTCGCCTCTTGACAACAGCTGACTTTACAATGATTACTCCAGAGCAAGGAATTTAGGAAACTCAAAGCATGGCTCTTCCTTTCCTATGAGTAACTCCACAAAATCAAGGCTTCTACAGTTGCATCGAGCCAGATGCTTGTGGCCTGAGACTTTGGGGCTAGTCTCTCAGTTATCAGGGATACCCGTCTACCTCTGCTCTGTTCTCTTTACCTACCCTCATTGTGGACAAGGACAAGCATGTTAGAGAGGAGGGTGCTCTTTCACACTTGGAATTGTGGCCCCTTTGGGGATTTTACCTGAGCTCGGTGTAGCCGCTTCAGTTCCTCTTGCTTGGCCTGCCTCCTAGCTGCCTTCTGCACACGCCGGGTCAGCTTGGCGTTCAGTTCCTCCTCTGTGTAAGTTCTTGGCTGGAGAGAACGAGAGAAATTTCCTAAGTCAGGCGCAGCAGGCCTGGGACAGGTTTGGGTGCTGGTTGTCAGGGGGCACAGTGAGCACTGTCCCTAGGTTGCAGCTGCCCTTCTGCAGAGTGCCCGTGGGGTGGACAGGAAGCCATGAGGTGTGTGCAGACTCCCAGGCTGCAGCTCAGCCAGAGGCTTCACTGACACTCATCCTTGCTGGAGCCCTAAATGCTACAGGGTACAGCTAAAGATCTGCAAGTGAGATACTTCCCCACTGTGACAGGGACAGGAGGCTGAGTAGGGACTGACTGAGGGCCACATGCTCCTTTATCACAGAAATCACTTGTTTCCCATGTCAGGATGTCTGGTCTTTTTGAGATTTTCCAGGGGCAAAAATATGGTAATTAGTTCCCCTAAGCCTCCTGCTTCTAGGAGACATATAGGGAAAGGAAAAAGAAAAATCAGGATCCTTTTATTTTCTTATTTAGTATCAAATGCTACTTTCTTCAGATGAGTGATATTTATAAGGTTCTTTAAGAAGTAACATCTGAAGTAGAGAAAATTGGGATGCCTCCATTCTAAGTTTGAATGAACCCCAAACTAATACAGTCTGAAGGGACATGTGGAGGTGAACATGGACTGACTCCAGGGTCTGCACAGAGGCAGCAGTGGGCCACTGAGAAGGAGGGAGGAAGTGGTCTGGCAGGGCGGTTTCAGCCAGTGCAAGCCCCGAGGAGGCAACAGGCCAAATCCAGGGCAAATCCACAGATGCATCTGCCTGACAACCCCACCTGCAAATGTGGGCACTAAGGGCACAAGGCAGTGTCAGATGCCTGGAGTAAACACTGAGCAACCACCAAGAGGCACATGCTGGGGGGGGGGGGGGGGTGTCTGCTTCTATTCCTAACATCTTATTTCCTCCAAGGAAAAAAAAAAAGAGAGAGAGACTTTGATAGACTTTAAAAGGTACTTCCAAATTCAACTCAGGAGTATAGTCTCGTAATCTTTATTTTAAGAACTCAAGTGATCATTGAGAGCCAACTGAGCAGGTAAGTCTGAAAGGATCATCATGGTGTTCTAGCGCCCTAAGCATTTCACCTCGCAGGTCACAGAGCTGAGGGCTCATGAACTCCCGATTCCTGCGGTGCCCAGTCCCAAAGGGGCAGCCCTGGAGTGAAATTACCACATGCACTCCAGCCAGTGAAGAGCAGGGGATCTCACCTTCCTCCATCATGACACAGCTAAAGAAAGTACTGCTGCCAGTGTTTGCTACTGCTCCATGCATGTGTGAACAGTTAGTGAGGATGTGGCCGGAGGGCCAGGGCTGGGGGCTGCTCCGGGTGGTTAATCACAGACATGCATGCAACAATGACCAGCCATGGGAATGAGACACTACCTTTGATGCATATGATCTCCTGAATGCCAAGGCGTGTGGTACATAAATCAACTTTTAAGGGGATGGCAACAGAAAACAAAACAGAATAGTAATAATAACAATTAAAAAATTAAAACTAGAACACAGAAATGGAGTAAAATCAGTTAGAAGTTTAAAACAAACACACAAGACTAAAGACTTAAAACACGTGATTATTTTTCACAGTGTCACACAGGACTGCGTAAGTGAGGAACCTGATTACATAGACCCCAGCAGCAGAGTCTCCGTGAACCCGGTTTTGAATAAGGCCTGGGTTCACTTTTATACTGAGAAGACAGCTTCTTCCTCACTGTGCCCCAAATCTCTGTTCTCTTTTTACTCTCCCTTGTGTATAATAAACGAAAACTGTTCAAATATATGGTTATATATGCTACTTCTCCTTCAGTATAGCCCATTTGCTTGTGGAAATTCAGACTACTTCTTTCAGCTCACTGTTATGGTGGGGGGAAGGGGGACAGGTGGTGGGAAATTCCTGTTGCCAGGGACACAGACCACAGATACAGGGCAAACTGACTATAAAACCTGTTCTCTTCCAAAAGGCTCTCTCCTGGCAGTGTTCTTTTTTATTTATTTTAATTAATTAATTTTTTAAATGTTTATTTATTTCTGAGACAGAGACAGAGCATGAGTGGGGGAGAGGCAGAGAGAAAGGGAGACACAGAATCAGAAGCAGGCTCCAGGCTCTGAGCCATCAGCACAGAGCCTGACACGGGGCTCTAACTCACAAACCTTGAGATCATGACCTGAGCCAAAGTCGGTTGCTCAACCGACTGAGCCACCCAGGCACCCCTCTCCTGGCAGTGTTTTTGAACAGGGCCAAGGTGGGTTTCCAGGGGACCACCCAGAAATCCTGAATGGGGGTAGGGGTCATTTCTTGATTACACAGTGTGATAGGGACCTCAAATAGCATAAATAACTGATATTCACCAGATATATGTCAGGCACCTATGTCGGTGAATGCAACCTTTTCTCCACTAAACCTTGAGCAGAGCTGCCCAGAGCTAAGGTTAGTTACATTTGCTCTCTCGTCTTCTCACCAGCCCCAACAAATGGCTAAAAGGCAGTAAAGGAGTAAAGGAGGAGAGAAGAGCCAGGAGCTCTGGATGCTGCCGACGAGAGATTCTGAGAGCTTCAGGATAGACTGTAACCCCCTGTTCCCTTGTTGCTTCTCTGTGCATCAGTGGGGACCAGTATAGTGGGACTGCATTTCAAGAGCACAGTGGCTCACAGCAGAATGGGTCTCCCTCCTAGCAGTGGCACTGAACTTTAAGTGTGTACGTACTGCCTCAGACTGACTCTTCTCTGCCACAAACCAGAGGGAGAGGATGAATCTCATTATAACAACAAGTCCATTAAAAACACAGAAGACACAGAATTTCCCCAAGCAGCAAGTAAACCACTCCACAGGAACTATGTAACCACAACCACAAGGAACAGCACTTAGCATCTGTACCTGTGGCTGGTGTACAAAGTAAAGGGAGTGGGGGCAATCACCTACTGATTTCTGGCAGAAGACAGGTACCAACTTGGCAGGGGCAGCGACTACAGGATTGAAATCATGATGCATCTGTGGTGTGCTGAGAAAATGAGGCCAGCCACAGAGCTGAAGCTTCTGCTATGAAACGCCTTGGCCTGACCCAGCGCAAATGACAGGCCCGTGGCTAGGCCACAGCGATCAAGATGCAGTGCGCTATTTGTATTTAAAGTAAGACTGAGGCAAAGAAAAGAGGTGGACGTGAATTACCTTTGGTTGGTAGGATTACGGGTGATACATATATTTAATCTGTATTATCTTAACTTTTCTACATAAGCATTTTCAATAAAAATAAGTTGTTCTCAGTTCCAGTTGTTTTTCTTTCTTTCTTCCTTCCTTCCTTCCTTCCTTTTCTTCCTTCCTTCCTTCCTTCCTTCCTTCCTTCCTTCCTTCCTTCCTTCCTTCCTTCCTTTCTTTTGAAATGAAACAAAACTCAGGTACTTGTTTCACAGATGCCTGACTCAGAGATGGGTCTATGATGCAAGAGGAACCACTTCTCCCAACTGTGTGGGTCCGGTTGCTCAGGTAAGGCATGTCAACAAGATGCTTCTTCCTGAGTCAATCCCAGCCACACTGTCCCTTTAGGTATCCCCTCTCCCTTCACTTCCTGCTCTGAAAATTTTCAAACATAGGAAAAGTTGAAAGAGGACAGTGAACCCCTAGGCCCAGATTTGCTAAATGTTAGCATTTTGCTACATATTTGATATATATAATCTTTATACATCTTTAAAAAAATGATTTGTAGGCATTTTTTATGCCTACAAATTCTAGCATGTTCTTCTTAAGAACAGATGTTTTCCTATATGACTATAGTACCTTAATGTCTTACAAGGAACCTGGCATTGATGTGATAACATTGCATATCTACACATATTATACCATCCATGATCAAATTCACTTAATTATTCCAAAGTGTCCTGTATGGCTGTTTTTGTTTGTTTTCCTGCTTTAGTTTCCATCCTTAAAAATACATAGTACCTGCTCTCGCCCAGCCTGACACCACACCATGGTGGGATTCTTGTCGACATGTCCTAGGCTCAGCTTTGTCTTGAGTATTCTTTGCTTAGCCTATAGCAAATGGCTCTGCCTCTGTGGGGCACACATGGAATGTGAAGTCCCCAAGGCCTCTGATTCTGGGGTTCTAGGAGTGGGGTCCATGACTTGTTGTTCATGTAGGAGGGGAAGAGCTACCTATGGGGCCAGTAAGGCCCCAGGAGAGGCTGTTGTCAGTGACATGTATTACCAAGAACATGGCCTTGGCATAGCCAGCTTGGGCAGCCTGCCACTCTGCATTCTGCCAGGATTAACTAATAGAGAAACAGTGGAGAGACTGACCACAGATGGGTGTTTCTGACCAACAGGAGATGAAATGGCTGAACGTCTGCATGGAAGCAAAGTGACCTTGGACCTTGGTCCTTCATGGACCCCCCCAGCCCTCCCTATGGCAGTGCCAGTCCCCAGTGGCAGGACGTGTTGAGGCACCTGTGTACATATCCAGAGGCAACTCTTAGTTCCAATCCCAGGATCAATACCACTGCCTGGGAAAGCACTTGATAGGAGGCACATGAAACCAGGTCTCTGCAGGAGAGAAGGCACACAGGTCCCAACCCTAACTCAGTGCTGTCCGTGCTGGCTCGGCTGGGACAGGTAGAAGTTGGCTCTGCACATGGAGGGCAGGATGAGAGGCCTGGCTGTTTAGGTATACTTTTAGGAGAGTGGATAGGTAAATAGCTGGCATGGCCAAGGGAGACCAACAGACCAATAATGAGAGGAGAACTAAAACATGGGTTTCCTCCAGTTGACCAAGTTGCTAAAAGCTGGATTGGGCTGGGAGCAGGGAGACTGGAAATGGCTGCAGAAGTCATCTTTACTGAACAGGTGTGTGCAGGGCATAGGTCTGCCATGGCAATTGCCTGGAAGTTGATGGAGAGGGCAGACTCAAATCCGAGCCCTGGGGAGCCTTGTAAAGAAGGCACATGATGTTCTGGGGAAATTTTTCATTCAGAAAAGGGAGCTGAAAGTAGCTGGGACAGGAGGGTGAGTGTGTGTCCCAGGGCCAGACAATGGAGATGGAACAGCTTCAACCACTCCTGAGTGCTGCCCAGGCCTTTCTGGATTGTAGTCCGCACCCCATCATTGTCTCTGTGACACAGAGGTTGTGTTAGAACTTCTCTAATCCCTCTCTCTCTTCCACCTTCACTGTATCTACGCAGAGCTACAAGAGCCCTTGGAAACCAAAAGATTGAATAAATATCCAAGGGGGCTAGTGATGAAGGAGCGCTCCACATTGAGGTTTTACTTTTCAGGAGACTTGAGTGGCCACATCATCTCCTAAGCCTGTAGTAAGAGGGAACAAGTCAGATACACAGTGCCCCACTCAGCACAGAACCCAGGGCAGTTTCCTGGACCAGTTCCTTTATAACAAAAATTCCTCTCTAATCCACAAACATACAAAGCAGGGGTGATTCAGCCTCTGTCTAGAGATGCCTAAACCGTGTTGTCCCTGTCCAAGCCTCCACCAGATTGTGTGGCACGAACAACCCTTCTCCTGTCACTCTGGGCATTGGTGGATGCTATTCCACATGGGATCTTTGAGGACAAAAGAATAAATGGACAATGCCAGCTGCTTGCTAAAGATCTAGTGACTCTTTGAGTGTGGAATGCCTCTGTCTTCTTCCCAAGAATTAAACACAGGAACTCTTGCCATTGAAGCAAATAAGCGCCAGCTGTTCACTGAAAAAGCCCAAGAAAAGAGCTCCCTGTATGTGTCTCTTACTTGGAGCTGGGCTGGGCTCAGGAGACAGCAGTGTGTCTACTGGGAGATCAGAGGAGGGTGCTCACTTTCAACCCAGGGCTTGAGATGTGCTTCCCCTCTCTTCCACCTCACCGAAGACCAATTACACAGAGGATGAGAGTCAAGTCCTTGACCCCTTCTGAAGCCCCGTTATGGACGGGGCCTACATACCTCTCGCCTGGACTTCTGGGAGGACCTCTCAAGGATGTCGTCACTGGAGAGGTCAGAATCCTCTGAGAAACTCAACTGGCGCCGCAGCTGCAGCTCTAATGGGATGGAAAGAAGAGGCAAATCGAGGACACCACAGTACTTTCCTGATGTCTACATTCACACAAGCTGCCCAGGGGAGTGGGGTACAGATTTTATTTCTTTCCAGTCTGAGTGGCTCTTAACCCATAGTGGGGAGCCAGGAGCTTGGAGGCTGACACCTGTGCTGGCCGGGGCAGCGCTAACACTGAATAGAGGCCTGCCTGGTTCCTCCCAGCAACGCTGCGCTCCGCCTTGCTCAGAAACAGGCTCTCCTCTGAGGTGGTGTGACTTGAGGAAGTGCACAAACCTCCTGAGTCTCCCTTACTCAGTTTCGAGCCAGGTTTTACCATTAGTCTATCACGCAGAATATGCTGTGTGAGCTCATGGTTCAGTTTCCTTCTCCCTCACCCCGTTAGCATTGCTCCTAAGGACCCTTAGGGAGGCAGCATGAGGAAATGGATCTTAAGAGAAGAACCGATGGCTGAGAACACACACCTTATGCCCTGCCCCAGGAAGGGTCCCTTGGTGCTGACGTACCTGTTCTCACGACAGGAGACATCCTGTGCTTGCCAGAGTCCACAGTGGCACCGCTGGAAGGGGTGCTGGAACAGGACTTGTCATCACCCTTCTTCTTCTTGTCCTTCTTATACCCAGAAAAGACTGACTTCCACAAGGACTTGGGTTTGGCGGCTGCTTCCTCCAGGAGGTTTGGGCTGGGCTTCTCTGGGGGCCGGCCCTCACCTTTGGACTTCTTCTCTTTCTTGTTTCTGCGGGGGGAGAAGAGTGACGATCTCTTCTTGCTCTTCCCACTGGAGCCCTCGGATGAGGTGACTGAACCATCTGGGCCCCCTGAGTCCGACGGAGGGGAGAGGACCTCCTCACTAGTGGCTTCATGCTTCAGGGTGGGCTCCCTGGGGCCTTTGAGAACTGGGCGTTTAGGGGACTCGAGGCCAAGTTCTTTGCCCTTGGAGGGAACTGAGGAGGCTTTGCGGGAGGTGCCTCCTGGGGGCCTGGAGGTCCCAGCCGCCATCTCCATCTCCTTCATCCTACTCAGCTGCTTGGCCATAGCGTCTCTCAACGCCTGGCTCTTCACAGACTTCTCCCTGGCTCGCATGCGCTCCTCAGCCAGCTCCTTGGCTTCTGGAGAGACTAAGGGCAGGACCCTCTTCTGTGGCTGGACCCCACTCTCCAGAGTAGGCAACCTACCATTCTCCTTGGTTAGGGGTGGATGGAGGGGCCTCTCGGTGCGGGACCAGCAAGAGGGGGGTGTGAAGAACTTCTCCTGCAGACTCGAGTCCTCTGTCTTGTCATCATAGGTGTCCTCCACGTCATCAGCAAAGGGGATCTCATCCACACTCTCCACAAACGACTTCCGCACCTCCTCTCGAGGGGGCTGGGCAGGCTCTCGGGGGGCCCTCATAAAGGATGCAGGTGGTGGGGGTGGGATTACTGAGGCCTTGGGCTCGGTCTCCTTATGCTCATAAATCTGATATGGCTTCCTTCGAAGAGTTGCGGGCTCCTCATCCTGGGGTGGGGGTGGGGGTGGGCTTGAAGGAGGAGTGAGCATGGTGGAGTCAGAGGTGTTGAAGCTCTGGCTGCCCAAGGTCTTCATATTGGAGGAGCTCCCATGAAGGCCCAACCCAGAGCTGCTCGACAGGTCTCTCCTCTCCTCATGGGAGCTTTTCAGCTCTCTGTCAGATGGGGACTTGGGGGTTGGCAGCGAGGGCTGGTCGCCATCTGACTTCGGCAGGCCCAGCCTCTTAGGAATAGGTGGAGGTTTTAGAAGCTGGAGCCCCTCACCCTGAGGAGACTTCTCAACTGAATAGGATTTTAGGGACACTGGTTTAAAGGCCGGGGAGGGGAAGCTGGACTCGGACACCTTGCTCCGATCCACGGGTGTGAGTCCGAGGCTACGGCGGATCTCGGCACTCTTCATCCAGAACTCTGCCACCAGGTCATTCCGCTTCAGGGCTTCATCCACAGCAAGAGGGCTGCCCAGTCTGTCCTTGGTGTCCCCTTGGGTCTTCAAGGGGAGGGGAGCCAGGGGGATGGGTGTTTTGGCTGGAATGGGCTGGAAGCATATGGGGGACTTGGTGGGGGACGGGACAGTGGCCTCAGAGGAAGGCTGGGGTTGGGAGCAAATGGGGAGCTGGGTAGTGGTGGGGGTAGAGGTGGCCAGCGGTGACAGGTGCTGTGAACTAACTGGGGAGGTAGGTGTCCTGGCTTCTGGCAGAGCCACTGGCTGTGATCGGATAGGAGAGTGCACAGCTCTCTCATCACTGGGCACTTCTTCTTTGGGCTTCTCTTTGGGGAGCAAAGGCTCAGGGAAAAGGCTCTCCTTGGGCAATTTCACCTTGGTAGCAACAGAGGCAAGTGGGATTCGGGCCCCCTACAGAAAAGGAAAACAGAAGCTGCTTAGAAGGTAGTTTGATGGTCAGCAGAGACCCCTTGGGGAGCTCGCTCAAAGGGCCTGTGTTTGTGAAATAAATTCCTCTCTGCCTTTTAAGCTGTTAGCCAAATGGCTCCAGGAGAACCTTTCTCCCCCTTCTGTTCTATTTGTTCAATTTTTAAAACCACTCTACTTTGTTGAACGGACTCACCTTTCAGGGTTTGGTTCACCTCAAACACATTCTATATTCTTTGTGCACTAAAATGGACACTGGCCAAAGCACACTAATGGATCCAGCTCTTACTCCTGACCATCGACCGCAAGAGCTCAAAATCTCTGATGTATGAAAATAGGGACCAACACTTTAAGATTTAAAATAGATATTTTCAAATTTTAATTTTTTAATTTTTTAATTTGAGAGAGAGAGCGGGGGGGAGGGTCAGAGGAAGAGAGAGAGAATCTTAAGCAGGCTCCATGCTCAGTGCAGAGCCCAACGCAGGGCTTGGTCTCATGAACCCTAGGTTTACGATCTGTGCTGAAACTGAGTCAGATATTCAACCAACTGAGCCACCCAGGAGCCCCCAAATGGCAATTTTTTATACTCTATACATCATCCTTCCCAGGAAGCTCAAAGATCCAGACATTTCTGCACGAATCCTTATATCATCCCACCCGCGAGTCCCAGTAAACCTCCCGCAGTTTCACAGATGAAATCACCAAATTCATCTTGCTTCTTGGAATCTCAAAGACCAAATCAAGCTAACCCAGGTCTTGAGTTTGGCCTCAAACCGATGTGTCCTCCAGATAGCATTTCCCAAAACATGTTCCACAGGACATACTGCTATGATCTATTTACGTAGCATTCTCCAATGCGTGGCTCACATGCCACTGGTAATCTGGGTGAATACATATATATTTTTAAAGTTTATTTATTTATTTTGAGAAAGAGAGCAAGAACAGTGGTGGGGGAGGGGGAAGAGAGAGAGAGAGAGAGAGAGAGAGAGAGAGAGAGAGAGAATCCCAAGCAGGCTCCATGCTGTCAGCACAGAGCCCAATGTAGGCTGGATCTCACGAACCATGAGATCATGACTTGAGCCAAAGTCAAGAGTCAGATGCTTAATTGACTGAGCCACTCAGGCACCCCTGGATAAGTATTTTAAATTTTAAGTCATACATTCATTTTAACATAACGCTAAGAAACAAACGTATCTATCATATCAAACCAATGATTCCACAACAATTATTGCTTTAATTTACAAATAAAGTTACTTTTAAAATGGCATGGTACATGGACACAACAGAGTGACACGGTGGGAAGACTCAGGTTTGGGATTGGTACAGTGCAGGGTTAGGGAGCTGCTGCCCAGACTGCCTTGTCCTCATGGTGAGGACTAAGCTGGAACCCCAAGGCCACTCCTGTTGTCAGCAGCCCCACTTAGTACAAGATGCAAAAAAATGGGCTGACACCAAGGGCCTAAGATGAGGGAGTTAATATGTCCACTCAGGATCCTATCAATTTTGTCCCCCACAGTGAGCCCCGAGTCCTTACCTCTGCCTCAGGGCTGTGGCCTGGGGAGAGCAGACCAGCTTGCTCCTCAGGGGATCGGGGAGGGCTGGGGACTTGGGCGGGACCTGGACAGAACAGACACAGGATTTATAAGAGGAAACAACACCCTGCCCTTCCCGCTGAGGGCTCCTCTCCCAACCAGCTCTGCAGGGGGGTCACTGTTGGTCAACAGAAAGAAAGTCCTTTCCCAGAGTGTCCCTAGATGCCACCTCTGCTCATTTCAGAAGTATGGGCTTTTTTTCACTTGTGTGATCTGTGTCCAAAGCTTGGAGATGTACCTTCTACCCTTTCATAGCTCCAGAGCACACACAGAAAGGGGCTGTTGGCCAAAGCCATGCGCAGGATCTGTGCAGAGGGAAGGGGGAAAGACAACAACAGGCAGAGCTGTCTGCCATTTGGAGGTTGGTATGCAGTGCACCAGCTCTGTTCCGGCTCTGCTCTGATGACCTGTGTCTTCGGTGCTGCCCCTGTCCTTGCAGGCTCTCCACAGGAATTCTGGAAGCAGTTTCTGTTGAGACAACAGGCTTACCTCTCTCCTGGTGCCCTGGTGTGGTGGCAGGTTGCTCCTCCTCATTTTCCGATACCCTCAGCTCCAGCTCCGCCTCCACTGCTGCCTGGTGCTGCATGCGAAGCTCTGTTTCGGCATCTGATGGGATATCATCAGACCAGTGCTGATCTGGCAAAGGGAAGGGACAGAGCAGCACTTGAGTGAGGCCCTGCTTCTTTACCAGTCTCCAGCTGGCCCCAGAAAGTAGCCGAATCAGTTCATCAACTACAGCACCACTGCTTGATGTCTGGACCTGGTTCTGTGTCCCAGCTAGGCCCTGCCTACTGGAACCTACTGAGCTTCTGAGACTCAGAGCCTTTATTCTCTGCAACACAGCGCTCTCATCAAAGCCTACAGTGCTCCATTTCCTTTTCAAATACACAAGACGGTACCTGATAGATCACAACAGAAAGAAACATAGTGGGTGTGCCTGTGAAGGGCAGGCCTTACTTCACGGACTCACCACTGGTCTGTTTCCCCCAACACCATGGCGAGGTCTATGCTCCCTTACAGTCTTTCCTGGACTCGTCATTTCTCCCAGGCTAGTCCCTGCCACCCTTTCCCCAACCAACCAGCCTATCATTCTTAAAATACCATCTCTTTTGTAGCTACCTTTCAGAGGCCCACTGAATAAAGGCCCTTTTATAAAGCACCCAATCTGCTCAGTTTCTCAACCACAACTTAATGAATGCAGGCTATGCTGCACGGTGGCTGACAGGGGGAATGACACACATTCAAGTTAGCAGCAGACCAAGGAACACAACCAGGAGACCTAATGGCCACCTCTTTAGAGTGCCTTGCTTTTGCTTTAATGTGTATTATCTTTCCCAAGTTCCAATCGCACAGTGGGGAAGAGAGTGATCAGCACAGTGGAGAGGGGAGGCTCTGGGGTCCCCCGTACCATCATCCAGCTCAGCACCAGTGTCCCCTGTGTCCCCATTCTCCGCTGCCTCCCCTTCTATCTCTGCCGGCTCCGAGTCCACATCTTCCTCCAGGTCATTCTCATCAAATGGGACTGTAAAGCAGAAATGTTCAAAGGAAGGAAGAAAAGGACAGGCAGACAGACAGAGACTGCCTGTGCAGGTGGAAACTGGTGGTGGTCTTCCCAGGGCTGCAGTGTGAAGACCATGAGGAGAGGCGGGGAGATGGACTGTGAAGTGTCTGGATTTGGACCCCAAGGTGGAAGTTGGTCAGCCTTGGGGGAGCTACACACAGTGTGGGTGCTGGTGAGGGCCTGGGGCCCTTCCTGAACACCCGGGACCAGCACTGCTCGACGCCAGCAGGGCCCAGTGGAAAAGGAAGGGCAGCTTCCTCTGGTCACCTCCTCTTCCCCAGAGACTGCTGTTAAGTGCCTCGATGTGAGAAGGGCAGAGGGGAAACGCTGCCTCTGCAGGCCCAGCAGCAATGATGACTCTTCTGCCAGCACGCCCTGGACCGCTTCACAGGCCACGCGCCATTTACTCCTCACAGTAATCACTCAGAGGGCCTGTGGCAAAGCCGAGGCCAGAGAGTTACGGGATTTACTCATGGTCATATTGCTCCATCTAGCAGCTGCAGTACTGTGTGTACGCGAAGTCACTGATGGATGAGGGACCAACAGGATGGACCCCTGAGGGCACCCACCTCCCCTTTCAATGGGTAGAGGTGATATCTTTGCTTGGGATAATTTAGAGAAATGTTTTTTTTTAAGGCTTGAAGGAGAGGATGAGGGGATATGTAAAGTTCACTGTCTAGATGCAACACCAGCCCTTCAGTGCTGCAGGACAAGGCAAAGCACTCATCAACTTCTCTTTCCTCAGGAGGAAACAGCCCCTAAACACACACACACACACACACACACACACACACACACACACACACACACACTCAGACCTGTTCCCAACCTCTGCACACTTAGAACTCACACTAACAGTTTGGAGTAAGAGAAAGCAATTAGGAAAGCAAGGTGTGCTACTTTAAAGGATGCTGTGAGGCCCCAGTGTTACCCGAGACCGACAGGACCCATCTGTCAGGTGTCCTGAGGGTTTCTTCTAGGCTCCTAAGCACAGCCACTCTCACATCACTCCTAAAGGTTCTCACTTCAGGAAAAGGGGTTACGCTTAGGTTCGTATATACAAGGGCCAGAGGATCAAAGCCCAAGGATGGGCAGGAAGCAGAGGCACTGGCTGTGGCACAGCTCAGATTTTTTAAAAGGCTGTACCACAGTGAGAGGCCGTGTAATGGCTGGGCCCTCTCAAGTCAGTGCTCTCGTCACCGTCCAGTCTCATGAATCTGCATCACTGGCACCTTAAGGATGTGCAGAGTGAGTGTGGCAGAAATGTCGAGCATGGATACCAAAGTATGAATATGATGAAAATCCAGGAAAATCAAGTGACTACCTTTGGAGGCCGGGTGGGGAAGATAGGGAAGGGGCACTTTGAAGATGCTGGGGATGTGTGCTTTCTTGACCTAGTCACAGGAGTTTTTGTTAAAAAAAATAATTACTGGGGTGCCTGGGTGGCTCATTTGGTTAAGCGTCTGACTCCTGGTTTTGGCTCAGGTCATGAACTCTGTGGGATTGAGCCCTGCGTTGGGCTCTATGCTGGCAGTGTGGACCCTGCTTGGCATTCTCTCTCCCTCTCTTTCTGCCCTCCCCTGCTTGCATGCACACGTGGTGTCTCTCTCTCTCTTAAAGTAAATGAACATTAAAAGATAATTCCTTAAGCTGTATAATTAGCTTCCCACCCTTTTGTATACTCAGTTTATAAAAATAAGGTGATGATTTGCATCTAATTTTGGAGAACCATACAACATAGGTTTTGAATGGACTATGGGGAAAGATGAAAGAATTCCAGAATAAGTTCTAGGCTGGCAAATAGTTAATGTCACACTCCTTCTTTTGAGATACCAGAGCAGCCCATGGAGCTGGTAATGCCAAGATGCTTTCCTGTGATGGTAGCATTTGTTGGGGAAAATATTAGGGGTAAAACTACTCAATTATTTCCAAACATTTAAAACCTTTGCACGATAACTTTGCTGTTGTAGTTCATCAAACACCAGGAAGTGAGATTTCTTAGGAACAAACAAAAGTCTCTGTGCCTTCTCTAACCTGAGCTTCCTATCTGGATAACAAACTCATGGTTTCATGACACCATTTCTGAAGAGGCTGGACAGTTACCTCTCTTCCCCCAGAATCTTTCTCCTCTGGGAGTCACGTCAACCCGGTGGAAACAGAACCTGGGCTCATCCTGTCTGGGCCCACTGTGCCCAACACATATGCTCAAACAGATGTATGAGTGGCTAAGCATCAAGATGGCAATCTGTACTTCTGTTGGACAGTGCGCTGGACGCGGGCACAAAGGAGACCACACTGTTCAAGTCACACTGCCCCAGGTCAGCCTGACCCCAGCCCTGGTCCCTTGGCCCTCATGTGGTTCTCTGACTTGGAGTTGCTGCTAAGATATGTCTGTTGTAGAGTCAGAAGGGTAACAAGTCTACAGTCCTTGGGAGTACCTTGAAAGGAACAATTGTCACATACATTAAAAAACAAACAAGTGAGAAATATCAATGCAGCAGCAGCAGAGGCTGGAGAAACGCAGCTTGAGGGATGGAATTGGGAGATTAAATCCAGGTTAAGATGGAGTGCAGAGTGCTAGAAGCTGCCACGCACTATGGAAGCTGGGAATCACAGACATACTTAGCTTTTGGTTTATTTCAGCTGCCAGCTGGGAAGTCTTGACACCTCAGCCTTGTCCAACCATCCTGGGAGATGTGCTAACATGAGGAGAGATGGCCAGCAGCTTCTGTTCACAGAGCTAAGGTCTGGCCTCAGGCTCAGCTCTCCCTATGGTTCTGTGAAGGTACCTCCTGACTTGTGTGCCTGTGTCCTTTTCCCCTGCTGCGTGTCAGGTCAATGGAATGGGCTGGTAAGAGGCTGGTGGTAAAGATCCATGAGCTCCAATCCTATGCATCCCAGAAGCAACCACAAGGACCATAGTTTTCAACCAGGGGGTAATGCTTCCCTTCTTTAAGTGGTACTGATATTGTGTAGGGCAGTTTTGGTTGTTGCCTTGATGGCCAGGGTGGGAGTAGAGGCTGTATGGCTGATGACATTTTGAGGGCAGAGGCCAAGAAAGTTAAATGTCCTCAATAGAGGGGCGTCTGGGTGGCTCAGTCGATTAAACGTTTGACTTTGGTTCAGGTCATCTCACGGTTTGTGAGTTTGAGCCCCGTGTCGGGCACTGTGCTGATAGCTCAGACCCTGGAGCCTGCTTTGGATTCTGTTTTCCTCTCTCTCTTCCCCTCCTCTGCTTGCACTCTGTCTCTGTCTCTGTCTCTCTCTCTCTCAGAGATAAATAAACATTAAAAAAAAATTTTTTTTTTTAATGTCCTACAATGCAAAGAACTGCCTGCCTCTTGTCAAGAACTGCCATCACCCATGCTGAGGAATACCTGTCCAGAAAAGTTTAGGAAGGACAACCAAGGTTTCTCAGCTATCTCTTGGCCTAAGTACTTACAGAAACCCCGCACATCAGTACGAAGACCCAGCGGATGCTACATCGAGTTATACCCAGCCTGTCCCTCTACTGTTAGCAGAACAATCCTATGTTCTCCACTCTTCACTGAGGAGTCTTCCACAAGTCCCCTAGTACTGAATGTCTCCTTCTCTGTACTTTGGTGGGTTTGTGGGCTATTCACCAATTCTTCTACTTTCACACCCAATTGCTACACAATTTAATCTCTACAGACTTTAGAAATCACTGCTAAAGATGTTCCTTTAGCTTTGGCCTTTACTCAACCTTTATTAGTAAAAAACAAGTTTATGTCCTGTCTATGCTATTGCTCTCCTCCGGATCTTCCCTGAAAGGCGTGGGGTGCGTGTCTGGTCCATGCAAGAATGGGCCGCCTGAGTGAGGCATGCATGTGCCCCCCCCGCCCCGACTGTGGCATGCACTAGCAGCAGAACCAGAATTCTAGTGTTAAGGTACCAGCAGAGCTGCCGAGAGAGAGTGGTTATGGTGAGTGGGGAGAGAACAAACATCACCAGACTACCTCCGGAGACTGTCTCCAGCCAGGCCTGCACTGCTGCGCGGCGAATGGAGGGAAGGTCAGGCACTGAATTTAAAACAGACGATAGATACAAAGTTACACAGGAATGCAGGTTCCCAGTGAGGAGAGTCGAGGTCATCCTAAAGCCCCAAACAGAAGGGAACCTGACAGATGTTCTAAGCCAGAGGCTTGTCCGGCAGCGATGAGGGGTCAGAGTCCCGCCGTAAGCCTGTATGACGGACGCTCGGGATGAGAAAAGAAGAGAGAAAACAGGGAGGGTCAACAGTGGCTCGAGGCTGCAGAGCTGCCCCATGCTGTAGGCCAGCCAGACGTCCCGGGTCAGTAGGGCCAGTCTCCTCACTCCCGTTGAATGGTTATACTGCTGCAAAAGTAGTTAACAGAAGGTGGTCTTGCCTAGAGGTGAAGATTTGGGGCCAGGGAGGATCAAATGTCCTCGTTAAGGGCTAAGTTTCCTGAAGGCAGAGTCCTGCAGGGTGTGTGGCCCCAACAGGCCTGAATGGAAACAGGGAAAACGAGTGAGAGACAGAGGTTCATGACAGCAAGGATCCATATTTGGACGATAGGTCTGCTGAGGTCAAAGGTGTGGAGAGTGACACGGCAGCCGCCGCATCCCTCAGCTGTCTCCATTTTTTCCTTTTATTGCTTGTAATCATCTTCACCCTCCTGTGGAGCACAGGCCAGCTCACCTAAAACCTAGAGCTGGATATTACGCTAGCTATTTTTAAAGGCCTCCTTGACATAAATCTCTTAAAACTTCATTTCAGTTCAAAATATACTGCCCCACCCAGTCCTGCCAATGTACATTCACACTCAGACACACCACAGGAGGAAAGCATCAGAACATTTTACCAAGTGGACAGAGTAACCCTGTCTAGCAAAATGGGGAAAGAAAGGAAATTCTTGGTTTTCCCAAGGTCAAGTTATTTTTCTATTTTGCGTCCATGGAGAAAGATCCCATAACCTCTTAACCCATAGAGAACTTTACATATCCTCAAACAAAAGTTAAGGGCAGTGGTCATGATTAACAATACCAGGACAACAAAATGGTTTGTTGGCTTTTACATTTTGATTAAACTGATGGCTTTGGCCCTACCAGAAGGGTCCTCTGTAGCAATGAGAGGGGAAGCAGGGACAGAGCTGCTCTGAGGGGCATATCGGGCCCTTGGATCTTGAAACAGTTACCTCTAGAAGTGGAGGACTCAGAGGTTGGTACCATTCGCTCCTCCTCCTCTTTCTCTCGAATATGTGTCCAGTGCACATCAGCCTGGATCTCCAAGGGGTCGGCTGGATTTATGATCTGCTGTAGCCTCTGGCTCCCGACTAGTATACCAGAGTCAGAGGTGGAGGAGATGAGGAAGGGAGAGATGGTGGAGGAAGGAAGCAGAAAATAAACAGTGAAGGGAAGGAGGGGATGAAACATCACAGGAAAGGAAACAGAAAGAAAAGTTACTGTATTTGCCAGGATCACTTTGAATCAGAAAGAGGCAAAAATTGAGAATATACACGCGTGCGCACACAGACATGATTTCTACTCGTTCAGCTTGATTTTGTTGTTTCAAGCTTCACTTACACTGTTAATTTCAACGAAGTGAACCATATATCCCGACTCTAAACAGAAAGAATTCTCCTTTCTGATGCTCTTTTCATCTCATCTGCATTTGAGGGACCCAAATGCCAAGTCAGAAAAAAGAGCAGGTCACAACTGGCCTCTGGAGGGCCATCCCCTCTGGGTCACGAGTACTCTGCTGTTAGCCAGCACAGCGTGAGATCCCGAAGGATGCAACGCTCTTGCCCCTTCTGAGGATACACAGCATGGTGCTTACCGTCACCTGCCATGTTGACAGCTTCTCCTTTGAGATTTAAGCCAAGTGACAAGTGAGAGATGGGATGGGACAGTGTCATTCTGTCATGAACCACCTAACTCACGCAGGACAGAAATGTACTTTGTTGGTACTTCAGTGTTTATCTTTTGCAGCTAGAGAGAGAGAAAAAAAATCCCCCTTCCATAATAGGTCTCATGCTGCATGCAGGTCTGCGGCAGGGACACAGCTATGGGGAGAAAATGGAGACAGGGGAGGCAGTGGCTAGGAGAGGAAGCAGAGCTCTATCTTGTAAATTCCCAAGACTTTGGGAGTTCGTGGGCAGGAATAAAACAATACCTCTCTGCTTTTTCTGAGGTCAAAGCCTTTTTCTTACAACTCCATTTGGTGCACCACTGCTCCCCTCTGGACACAAGACCTGCCTTTTCAGCTAAATGAGAAATCACCAGTAGCCCCTTCAGATTATTCCTGCTGTCAGAGCCCAAAGAATATACATGCAGCCTCTGCCCTGTAAGCTCCCTATAACCAGTGCTTGGACCATGCCATACAGTTGGGTTAAAATAAAGGGATAGCCAGCAACTTGGGGGAGGTGACATTTTGGGAGGGAAGATGGCTTTTCAGTAGCAAGAGCAGGTGCCACCTGATCTGAAGGAGTCTGGGATTCCTGATGGGAGCCCACTCTCAACTATCTAACTGAACAGTTTGGCTTTGGCTTCATCACTATCACACAACCTCTTAATTTTTAAGCAATGGGGAATGTGATATGGACAGAAAGTACTAGTAAGATTACCAAATGTGGATGCGGGCACCATCCTGTGTTAAATGTGGGGTGGTAGCCCCGCATGCACTCTCTTGTCGGAACTACTGGTCTCTACGGATTCATTTTTCTAAGGTCAGTTGGCTTTTATGGTGTTGGATGGGGCTGAATCACGGCAAAGTCACCCAACAGCTTGAATGTCACATGACTAAGGAAGGGAAGTCAAAGAGAAAAATGCAGACCCTTTCTTCATCTTCTAAGCCACAAAGAGAAGAGAGTGAGTCTTCTCCCTGGATAATGTTCTGCTTCCTGTTAATAAATGTAGCCTTGGGGACTTATCAGCCAGCATGTCCTCCTTTCTCAGAGAAATGTTACAAGACACAGTGGAGGAAGGTTCTGGGTACCTGTGCTGATGAAAACACCTGTGCTGGCTCCCCCACTTTTGATAGCTGTGACTGTGACATGATTTTTCAGCATTACAAGAGGCCGAGTCTTTGCTAGATGAGGGGACTTGCAGCAAAGCATACAAGGGGCCTACATGGGGCCACCATCATTAAGACTGCTTCTGGAGTCTTCTTCTCAGACTTCCCCTTGACTCTGCTTGTCTTATATGTTATTTGCTACATGACCATTCCCAAAGGCTGGGCCCAGGGACAGGTGCCCAGCTAGGCATGTGCCAAAGCCTGTCCGCGCAGCTTTATAAAGCACAGATCTTTTAATGTGGGACCTGCTCTTGAAGGCAAATTCTGGATGGCTGCTAGGGAGCCAGGGTAGAAGGTGGGCAAGGGGCAGAGTGGGTACCTTTACATGTACCCGTATCTTCTTCCTTTGACAGATGCTGGAGCCACTGGCTTTGCAGGAGTTCTCTGTCCCAGGGGCAATACTCCCCTTCTACAGCAGGGGGAGCCAGACACCCACAAACACAGCATCAAGAATCCCGCGTGGGGATAAAGAGAAAAGAGAATGGAAGGGAGGAAAAGAGAATAGAGAAGAGTTATCTTCAGGTGCAAGGCAATAACATCCTGTCACTGTCTACACAGCCATGGAAGTCCACTGACCAAAAGATACACACCAAGGGCTAGGAACAAAGGCCCAGAGCTTGGCTGAATTTGTCGGTATGTGTTTCTGCAGTTAAATCCCATTCCCTGCAGGTTTGGTCTTGACACTAGTTTCAGATCCAGGAAATTAAGTCTGCATGAGGGAAAGCAGGGATAAAGTCTCCTGAAACGGGCACAGGCTTTGACCCTAAGCTGTGTGTGGGGCTACAAGCCACTGAATGTGTGAATCACCAGATGGAAATAATGACAAAAACAAAGTACCTTTCCCCTGGATAAGCTGTGAGCACAATCACCACCTCTGACTACTAGGGACCCAGAGGCAGCCCTGGGCCAACCACAGCTCTGCACACACAGCAGTTATGGAGAAAAGAACCCAAGGTGCCAGCTTTCCGGCCTGGCCTCCTGCTCACACAGACCTTACTTCTCATCACGGGGAGGAGGAAGGGCCAGGGCACCAAGTGCTGCCTCTGTGGGCCCCACCCCAGCCTCTGTCTTTGGAGGGAAGAGCGCAGGAGAACTAGATCTAGAGAAGCCCCTTAGTGGTCTGAGGAAGAGCCCTGCCTCTGAGCGTTCACACTGGCCCTGGGCACCTTGGGGGCAGGGAGAGGCTGTGCTTCCTTTTTGTCTGCCCTGCCTCGGCAGTGTCTTGGGCTACACAACTCTCAGGACCAGCTCAGTAATGTAATTGGGAAGAGCTCTGCATCTGGTCAGCACGCGGTCCTTCCTGTGCCAGACTGTGGGATAGGACTGGGCAGCCAAGCACATTGAATTCCAGGAGGAGCAGCAGAGCAATCTAGTGCCAACTCTACGAGGCCCGGGGCTGTCCAGAATCTAATGTGCTCCTCTGACAACGGCTGGGAGGGATTGGTGCTTTAAAGGCCCATGTCCTTCTCTTCCATTCCATGTCCCCTGGAGAGAGAGCACGGCCGTGAATTAACATGGCACCATCGTCAGGGGGATTCAGGTCTCTACCTGCCCTAGTATCTTCCTCCCCACCCTCCAGACCTCTGTGCAGACAGGGCAGGGAAAGAATGACCCTCTCTCTTACAGAGACAAAAAAGGATGCCCACCAAATTCTTCCTCATCACTCAAGGACACACACAGCCAGAGATGGGGGCAGAACTGAAACATTTCAAGTCCAAGGCAAGAGAACATTTCAGAGCCAACCAGAGTGACTTAATACTGAAACTGATGCTCCGTCTCAGGACACTGGTCCAAACATGTTACTAGCTGTCATCAACAGAACCCTGTCTGGTAGGCACCTGGCCCCTCCTCAGTGACAGCAACTCTGAGCAGAGTGAGATTCAGTGCTCTGCAGCCTCCAAAGCCCAGACTCTGACTCAGGGAATCCTCTAGGAAGCTAAATTCCCTTTCTTTATTAAAATAAATTTCTTTAACAGAAACTAAAGGAAAAAAAAAAAAAAAACAGAAAATGAGGAGAGGAGAATGAGTGACCTAATTTGGTTGGAGTACTTATGCTGTTGACCCTTTGCCTTCCACTTCCAATATCTACTCAGAATGTGCACAAGGGACATTACTTCCACTGCCAATGGCCTCCCCTGCCCCCCAAATCTAAGGCTAGAGAGAGGCAGGAGGGATCGCCCCTGGTGCCGTAGACAGCACATCGGTGTGACTCCAGCCACAGAAGCGTTACTCAGGCATGGAACAGAGTCAGAGTTAAGAGAAGAGATTTTTTTCTGACCTTCACTAGACTCTTCCTCTTCCTCCTCATATTCTTCCTCTTCCTCCTCCTCCTCCTCCTCCTCATACTCTTCCTCTTCCTCCTCTTCATTCCCAGGCTCGTAGCTCTTTGAGGCCTCCAGCTCCTCTTCACTCTTTCCTTTCAGAAGGGCATGGATCCTCACAGCCTCCTTCCAAGGAACACCGCCCAGGTCGGAGGTGGGCAGAGGCTCCTCTTCCTCCTCCTCCTCTTCCTCCATCTCGGACTCAGAACTGCTATGGGGAAACAACCATACAACCAAAGTGAGGGAATGACAAAAACTGAGAAGGAGATGCTCAAAAGCCACAACCAGAGGCAAAATGTCCCAGCAAAGCAACTGCTGGGCAGGAAAGGAGAGAGGACATGCACAGAGGGGTGTGGTGTGCTTTTCTGCCCAGGTAAGACCCACAAAGGGAAGGAAAGAGAGTGAGTAGACGGCCAGAGGAAATACACATGTACAAGTAAGCCCTACATAAACCCACATGAGCAAACAGCTCAGCCTGGGCGGGGGCAGAGTGGGGGCTCTATTCAATGAACTGCAACTCCACCGAGTCCAGTTTCAGAGGCCCTCAGAGACAGTAGGAGGCACAGACTCATTTTGATAAGAACTCAAGACCCTGGGAATCAAGAAAGGAGAGAAAGTCTCCTTTCATCGTGATCTGTCTGGTTTGAGGAACTCAACTCTACTTGACTCAGGTGGGTTGGCAGGCTCTCATGGGAAACATGGTGAGAAAGAAAAGCTGCCTCCAAGAGGCCTGAAGTCTTAGCCACAGACGGGCTGGCAATCAAGGAGTGTGTGCTGGAGGGAAGGCAGCACATTCAATTCCACAGTGTTCTTTAGTCCCCACAACGTGCCCTGCCCAGAACAGGATACTATGGGGAATACACAGTTAACACGGTAGCAAAGGCGCTGTTCACCACAAGGTTATAGTACAGGGACTATGGGGAGAGGGTGAAAACAAATATCCCGATCACTGGGGTCATCACCCTGGACAACCAGCCACATTTTCTACCACCATTTCCTTTATGGCACATGGCCTAGCTCAGCTTGAAACAGGAAGCAGCACTACATGCGAGAAGACCCTTGCCGTGACCTGTGCAAGCCAAAACCGTGGATCTCCACCCTCGAGGCCACCACCTGGGAGCATTTCTATCCGCCTTTCCTGCCTGCAGAGTTAAGCAGTCGATAGGTGGTACACAAATAAAAGTGCCCTACAATATAGCTGTAAGGCAGGAAAAAAACCCCAAACATCATTATACAAATGAAGTTTCTCAGACCTGTTTCATGGTCTGATAATTCCCAAAAAGTCTTTTTTAGGAGAGGCTTTGCCCTCAGTGAGAAATGTGTCATTGACTGGGCTAGAGGAAATTTGGCTTTTCCAATCAAGCATGGTCCAGCCTCTGGCATGAGAGAGCCTCAAACCCCAGAAGCATCAGGCATGGGATGGATGTCCAGTCCCATCTTCCTGTGATGGGGGGGGGGGGGTGCTCTCTCCCCACCCAGAGTGGGGCTGTGAGTGTGGAGAGGGAATCAGTGAATACAGTGTGATAAGGTCAATGACACCTCACTACCAGTGCTATTATTAGTACCTGTGCAGTATAGAATTTACCTAACTCAAAGAGAGGTCTGGCCTTTGTCTTGGCTTCTGGGATGTAAACTCTAAGCCCTTGGAAGGTCTTGCCTGATGGGAATGTGTTTATTTCCATAGGATCCTTAGGTCATGGTAAGTAGTCTAATAATGCGATTTAGGGTGAGGGCTGGCCACATCAGAAAGACCAACAATTTAGGGTGGGGGCATTGAGTCATGAAGTATTAGCTGGCCTGGAGACTGAGATCAATCACAACATGTTGCTAATCAGTTAATCTGTCAATTGATACCTAGGTAATGGAGCCCCAATAAAACCTCTGAACACCAAGGCTTGGGTGAGTAATACTATATGGGTTTTGTCACACGTTAATACCAAGAAAGTAACACTGTCCTGACTCCGTAGGGAGAAGACAATGGAAGCTCCACATCCGTATGTTCTTGGGACTCTGCCCTGTGCACTTCCTTACTTGGCTGATTTCAGTAAGTATCCTTCCCTGTAATTAACCACAACCATGAGTATACACATTTTAGTGAGTTCTGTGTGTCTAACAAATTATTGAACTTGAGGGTGGTTTTGGGAACTCTCAGACTTTAGTTGGGTCAGTCTGAGGGCAGCCCTGGGGGCTGTACGCCCGCCTACTTCTCAGGTGGCTGATTCTCAGTGTTACACTGGCTCTGCTGCTTACCAGCTGTATGACCATGAGCTGATTATTTATGCTGAGCCTCAGTCTCCGCATCAGTAAGGAGGCAATGTTCACATCTACCTTGTAGAAACGTTGTGAAGATTAGGGATTTTACTGATTTTTATAATGTTTGTGTTATACTCTGGGACTCTCGCTATTCACTTCTTTGTTTACCCATTTACATATTCATTCATTCATTCATTCATTCAATGAACATTCTTGAGTACTTACTAAATCTCAACCAATGGATACAAAAATAAAAAGAGGTAGCTCCTTACTGTAAGCAGCTCATTTTGGTGAATACTACTTGATTCATTTATTCATCCATTCATCCATCCATCCACCCACCCACTAAAATTTACTGAGCGTCTTTTACTTACAATGCACTTCCTCCACATTGCAGAGAATACAAAGATCCTTATTCTCAAGGGAGATAAGATGCGAACACGGCATGATAAAATAAGGTAGGAAATAACTGTAGTGGAATGAAAGGTTGAGAGGAGGCAGTTTAAGGTGAGTAAACATAAGAATTTGGACCATGGAAAACTTGGCATCTGGATTTTGACTGTTTTTCAGTATTTATTTAGGTATTATTTTCATTTGTTTACTATCTTATTATTTAGCAACAATGTGTATCACTTAACATCTTTCAAACATGAAATAAGGATAAGAATGCCTCCTATGCTCATCTTAAATCTTATGTAAATTTATTCAAACTTCAGGTGGGCAGAAGGCAGGCCAGCTTGTCCTTCCTTCCCAGCCAGGCATACAAGGTAACTCCAGCAGTCGGCAGGCACAGTGGGACTACACTGCCACTGTTTGGGAGAGGTGCCTTCAGCACGGCCCATTCCTTGTACTGTGCCACGTCATGAGGGCAGTGGCACTGTGCATAATGTGAGCAATTAATACTCTATGATGAGGGCAATGGGACTCACAGCTATGAGTGTGATACTGGCTAGTTTTATGACAGCTCAAAGACCACAGGAGAATAGCAAGTGAGGCATGGAGCATAAAAGATAGGGTGGAAAGGTCAACCCTTGCCTTTCTTCATAAGCTATTAGCTCTCAGTCTCTTTCTGAAAGGTCTTGATACGTTTTTTCTGGAAATCTGAGACAGGCAAACCAGTCTCCCTCCCTCTGTGAAGGAGAGGGGTGGACAAGCATTGCCAACTATTCCTTTCCAAGCCATCACATCCATGGGAGCTTGGAGCAGTCCCCTGAATCTCACCAGGCTCCTTATGTCGTGCAAGATTCACAGAGTAAACTCGGTACTTCAAGACTCATTTTTACATTTTGTGGCTGTTCCCAGTGCCTGAATTTCTGGGTCTGGCCTTTGAAGAGGCTGGGGGAAGGGTACAGAGAAGGAATCTGTAGTGAGGCAGACCCCCTCACCCCTACTTGGACATCAGCCTAGAAACATCTTAAGTGGGAAGATCACTACGCCAGAACAAAAGACAACATAGGGAACAATTTCTCTATCCTTTTGGGAAGAGAGCGTGACCTCTCAGTTTATAGCCTCCTAGGAGATGAAGGCCACAAGAAAATATAGTCATCAAGATCAGCATTTGTAACAATCTATTGTTTGATGTAGGTCCACCTCCCCTGGACTGCACTCTCTCTGAGAGCAGGAACAGGTCTGCTTGGCTCACTGAAGTGCTGCTCGTAGTGCCTAGCACAGCCAAGAAAGGCAAGGAAGGATGCATAACCAGAGAAAGCCAGGGTAGGTTGCTACCTAAATTCACAGGTGTCAGATGATACCTCTGATGCCCCTTGGTGAAGTCCATCAGTAGGAGCAGAGCCTTTGAGTTACAATGACACCTTGCAAAAATCCTCCCTGCTGCAATTTATATCTGATCAATGATCTCAAAGCACTTTACCTGAACTCCCTATCAGATGCCATCTTCGCACTGAGGCTATGGTGGGGCCTGATAGGAGGAAGTAAGACCAGCAGGCACATGGACTAGATTCTAAAAAAAACAAGATTTGCTCCAGACTTCTATGAGTTGAACAGAGGTTCTGCTGTGCCAGAGAAAGGCCAACGGTGATCATCACAGTAGTGATGGTGAATACTTACTGAGCCCTGGTGAAGTGCCACGTGGCACAAGGCACTTCACATGAATTAGGTCACTCAGTTACACAATAACTCTAGGACTCCAGGATATATTAATATCGTCATTTTTACAAATGAGGCCACTGAAGCTTAAAAAGGTTGGATCATTGGTGTGAGAGGTCAGGATTCCCTCCGGTGTCCGCACCTGTCATACCGTGCCCTCTTGGATTGTTCACCAAAAACCAAGAATTCTTCAGCCACTAGCAGCTGTCAGGGTGGCAAACCCAGGAGCAAGATCATGGCCAGTCTCCTGGCTGCCTGGGTCTAACTTCAGAGAGTGGATACTGGAAATCTGGGCAGGTCCTACTGTGAATGAAGCAGGCTGCTATGTCAAACAGCACATGAAGTTCTTAGATGGTTTAAGGGAAAATAGGGAATCATGGCTTTCATTTTTAAATGAATCCACTCATAATCAGAGAGTCCACTCCTAGATCCCACCCTCTCTGACAACTGTGTAAACATTATACTGCTAAGCAGACTGCTGGAGAAGATGTATGTTGTCCAGCAATCATTACATGATGAACATTTAATCCATGCTAAAAGCAGTATCTGCTTAGCAATGGCTCACATTACTGCCTCCACTGGAGAAGGGATAAGGGAGAAGAGAGGGAACAGTCAGGAATTTCCACTTATGTTGGTGAGTCTTGAAGGAGGGGCTTTTCCTTGTTGTGTTACTCTGATGGAGAGCAAAGCCCCTTTGGGCTAGCCTGTCATCGACTTTTGGGGAGTCCTCTGTAACCTGGTTGTCCCATCTGGATGGAAAGGATACCTGTTTGCTCTAGTGCTAACTTGTTCTTTAGAGCCAGCAATGTGCAAACAGTTGAGGACTTCAGCAGATGGGTACTGCACAAGCCATCTTCATTGCCTGGGGCAAAGTTTTCCAGACAGGCAATCAGGGAAAAACAAAACTAAAACCATAAAGCCAGTTTTATTTTGTCTTCAGGCACCTGTTCTGTTCCAGAGAAAGTAAAAGTACTATTTCCAGGGTCTCCTTTGGAAGATGCTTCCCCTCCCCCTCCCCCACTCCAAGGAAGGATCAAGGAGCTAATTAGGTCTGGGCCAATAGTCTCTGTGCAAACTAAACCACAAAGCAGCTAAGACTCACCTAGGGGGTTTGTTAACAAACAGGTATTCCTGGTCTCCACCCCAAGCCCACTAAATCAGCTGCTCCAGGGGAGGGTCCAGGAATTATGTTTTTACCACATGTCCCAGGTGGCACTTATTATCAGGGAAATTTAGAGCAGCCATCCTTGGTCTTTAGACCACAGCATTACCTGGGAACTTTTTAGAAATGCAAATCTTGGGTTCTACCCCAAATGACTGAATAAAAAACAGCCCAGCAATCTTTGGCTTAACAAGCCCTCTGGGTGGTTCTGATGCCAGCAAAGTTTGATCAGCACCGCCCTAGGGCCAAGCCAAACCCAACTTGTGGCACTTAAACCAGCCGTTTAAGGAACCCAATACAAGAATCACTGGCCCTGCCCCTCCTCGTGAGGGATACCCTGTATTGTGCTTAGAGCTACAATGCACTACGGTCGTGACAGTAGGTGTGGCAATGATTTAGTGCTCCCTGGGCACCATGAACTATGTCAGTTGTTTTATTTGATTTCATCCTCATAACAAACCAATGAGGTGCAGTGTTCTTTGCAGATGAGGAAACCGAGGCACAGAGAGGCCAAGAAATGTGGCCATAACTACTATGTGGTAGAACAAGGCTTCCAGTACAGGTCTGTTTGACTCCGATGTCATGCTCTGAATTATGATACTGCAATGCTCCCCCCAGCAGACGATGAAGTTAAGAGTTCTTTAAACTTGTCAAAAGTGAGTTCCTGGATTGGACCAGTGAATTCCTTAAAACAGTCATTCCTCATCTTCAAGGAAGGTCTGAGGGCTGAGAATGCACCTAACTCTGCTTGGTGCTGTAGGGAAGATGGAGAAAATACATGATACACTGTCTGCATCTGATCACTGCCCTCAGGGAAATAAGACAAAATCTGTGGCTCCTCCCTCTGGGCAATTCGGTTTAAGAGACCATTTTTTCACTCTGCAAAGAGCTAATGCCACTTGTTGCTGTCGAGTTTGAGACACAGGCACCATTTGGGGCACCTGGCTGGCTCAGTCGGAAAAGCATGTGACTCTTGGTCTCGAGGTCATGAGTTTGAGCCCCATGCTATGTGTAGAGATTGCTTAAGTAATAAATAAATAAACTTAAAAAAAAAAAAGAGGCAGACACCATTTGATGCAGACTGATTTCATATTCTTCTATCCTGCCCTTCCTATTGCACCCTGCTACATGTGCCACGGTGTAGCCTTCCTGAAATGTCCTTGCTACATACTGCTGCCTCGTTCCCTGTTAGTTTACAAATCACAGTGGAGGAAAAATCACAATGGCAGAAAAGCTGGCTGACCACACTCACCCTGAGGCTAAGCTATTAGGTCTGCAGAGAGTGGGCTCTCCCTCATCGACACAGAGCAGGAACACATGCTCTGTGGATGTTCTGCATAGAGATGTAGTTGTGTGACAACAGTGTGTATGTGGTGATGGCTTCTGAAATGCAGGTACCCAGGGGGAGGCTGCCCAACAACGCACAGAAATGCTGTCTCTGAGGCCAGCCCAAGAAGCAGTTGATCCAAAGTATGTGTGAGGTGGTGGAATGCAGCTGTAAGTAGCTCTGCCCAGCAGACACCCTAAGAACATTCCTGGAACTTAAAAAAAAAAAAAAAAAAAAAAAAAAAAAGCACTTCTTTCTTTAACCGCACACATTCCCTTCCTTACTCATGGCAACAAAGAAGCATCCCGCTGGTGTCTCAATGATAAGGCAAAGCCTCCACTAGTCTGGGAGACAGAGTAAGGGCTCCCCAGAAGCCCTGCAGGACAGTCTGACCAACAGTGATTTTACTCCAGCTTTTATCTTATTCCCTTTCCATGTCCTTGATAATTTTCCTGGAGCATTCTGAGTTCTGTACTGACCCTGGTAGACCTGGGCCATAATGAAAACGAGGCCCTGGGGTTAAGACAGTGGACTCAGGCAGTTCTGTGGGGGCTGGAGGGCACATGTCCTCCTCAGGCATCATTCAGTTACACTTAATTAAAACATCGGGATGGCCAAGCACAAAATCACTGTCTGCTGTGTGTGGTCCCTGGGATGCAAGTTTTCTGTTCTTCTCTTTATATAGAGGAGAAAGGAGGAAGTCTGGAGAGGTGATGTGGCTTCCCCAAGACTGCAGGGTGAACTGGTGTCCTCACAGAAGCCCCTAATTCCAACCCTGAAGCTTCTTCTACTGAACCACCTGCCCCTCAACAGCACACTGCTTCAGGTTTCTGTTGCTCCCATGTGGAAGCCCTTTCTCTTCCAGTAAATTTGCAAACACCTGAGGGCAGGACCTGGGACTATTATTTATTTTTTTTCCTGTTACCTTTTCAATGAAAGACAAAGTGTTAAGGCCATGGTAGGTGTTCAAGAACTACTTACTGAATTTCTGCATTAAGTCTGATGGGTTGTGTTCTTACCAGCTAACAAGATGACGAGAGGGAACTGCATGGAAAGGGGGAGATCAGCAGGGAGAACAGGAAGAATCCTGGACTGGGATCCAGGAAACCTGAGTTTGAACCTTAGTCAATCCTTGATCCTAATATTAGTCCCCATGTGTTTCCTTAACCACAGAGTGGTAAGATAAACGTTCTCGTCTACTTTGCAGGATTCCTGTGAGGATGACCAAGTGAGGTGATGGATACAGAAGTCCTTTGTAAATACTCCAGCGCCATGCAAAGTAGTAGTAAAGGCAACCACCATCGACATGCACTTACATGTGCCACATACTGTTTTAAACCCTTTATACTATTTAGTCCTCACACCAATTCTGTGAGGAAAGTACTCGTATTGCCTTCATTTCACAGATGAGGGAACAGAGGCATAGGGAGGTTGCTTAACTTGCCTAGTGTCACACAGCTGGTAGGTGGCACCGATAGTCTGGCTCAGATCCCATGCCGAGGGCATGGTGCTGCCTCCCCCCACAAGCAGGACAGTATATTCATCTGGGGAAGAGGCTGCTAGGGCAAGCCATGGGCATGTTGCAGCACACGAGAAAGCGGGGCCGGAGCTCCCGGGCACAGGCTGACCTGCTGGCCACGTCCTCCTCTGCGCCTTTGTCCAGCACGCTGCTCAGGTTGTGCTCAGCCTGCGTCTCCTCGGGCACCTCCTCCAGCTCCTCTGCCTGTTTCACAGACAGGCGGTAGTTCTCCAGCTCAATCCTTTCAGGAGTACCCCTGAGTCTCTTAGCAATGCTAGGCTCTTCCAGGCCATTCACACTTGAACCTGCAAGACAAGCAAAGCAGCAAAGTTCTAGGACAAGTGAAGGGAAATGAATACATGCGGTGGGGGACAGAGAAAGTGCACGGAGGGAGGGGGCACTGACAAGGATATCTAAGCGACCAAGGGAGCCACCACTCATTTCAGTGAAAGGAGGGACAGGTCCTCCATGAAGGCCAGGGACCCAGACAAGGGACAGCCTGAAAGTCAGTAAGGTCACAGAGGCCAGGAAAGGACTGTGGGCTGGGAGTGGCAGCCCTTCCCTGAGCAGGAGAAACAAAAGTCAGCCCCTAAAGGGGGGGCGCAGGCTCAGTCTCCTCTGTCATCCCTGAACCCAAGCCCAGTGGAGGGAAGAGGTGGTGGTGACTGTGGGGGAGGGGGTAAAAAGGACTTGGGCTAGACGCTAAGGAAGCGCTTTTCACTGATCCAGCCCCTCTAAAGTAGCTTTCATGGAGAAGGTGAGTCTTGCCAGCTGCCCCCCACCCTAATGATCCAGGACCCAGTCAAGGCTCATGCCCTGCATCTGGCCAACCTGCAGAGGTGTCCAGGCCAGCTGCCTGCAGGACCTCTCACACTATGGAAGTGTCTGTCCTGTCACGATTAGATTCATGGTAAACATTTCCTATTTAACAAGAACACATAGGTGATGCTGTGCCCCTTCTGCTGCACAGTTAGGAGGAATATTGTCAGGTTGCCTCATTCTTGGTGATACCAGCTTGACTGCTTGGGTATGGTGGTGCCCAACCATCTTTCTGCTGTAAAGAGAGGATTTCCCCCTTTGTAATTAATGAGTAATCCATGGGGTCATAATGTAGAAACCATGGGACTATCCTGTTCCACTATACTTTCATCCAGTGGTTTTTGTACCAATCCATTGATGAATGGTGATTTAAAAATTTTTATCATTCCTTCTCCACTGTCATTCTTTGTAAAGAACTTTTCCCATTTCTCTGAGTACCACCATGACTCATGGATTTTGAAAAACTTAAATGTTGTATTTGACTACTATGTTTTCTTACTCTCCTTTAACCTAGAAGTTTCCCTGTTTCCCCCATTATTATTCTTTTTCATGTACCTTTTTATCTCAAATTTGGTCAGAAGAAGCCCACCATATTTATTCTTTAATGTCTTCACTGTAATGTGAAGCTTAGAGTCAGACAATGTCTGTAAGCTTAGAGTCAGACAAATCCAGGCTAGCCACCTGACTCCATGAGTGACAAGCTGAAGGATCTCAGGAAAATTATGTAACTACTGAGAGTGCATTTTCTGATCTATAAATGAGGACAACCCTCAGCTCCTATGATTATTATGAATGTGGAATGAAATTATATACATATATATACAAGTATGTGTACATATGCCAAACCTGTGTGCACTCCAAACCTATTGTCTTCCTCTTCTGCTTAAACCCAGCACATGGGCAGGATTCAGCAAATATGAGTTAAGTGATGTAACTGATGCCCAGTAACATTCTTAGCACCAGTTTGTGTTGTATCCATTTGCTCTGGATTATGAACAACAGTTACTTGACAAAGATGGGAAGGGAATTCTGGGCAGAGGGAACAGCAATAGCTAAGGTACACTGACATGCAATGGCAGCTTGGTATTACTAGACTTTCTGGTGGCAGTGTACTTGAAATGGTAGTGAAGAGAAAGAGACTGGGGTGAGAACAGAGCATGCATGGCCTTCGGTGCCATTCTAAGATCTAAGAGATAACACTGGGTTTTGGTAGGCAACATCATACCAACCCAGTGTTGAGTGACAGGTGGCTTATCAGGTGAAGGCCAGAACCTCTGTAATGAAGGACTAAAGTAAAGGGGTAGGAATATTGAATTAGTAATATCTGTGACATAACAGGTGTGCAGAAAATCTTTTGGAAGCCTGGCACTTTTGTTGTGTACAATGTTCTCAACCTCTCTGTAATATCATTAGAAAGAACATTTTATGAATCCAGGTAGTCACAGAATAAAGTCTGAGTGCATCTATTGGATTATCAGGTTCTTCCACCAAATAGCATCTTTCAAATTTACTAGAGAATCTTTACTGAAAAGCAAAACCCAGGGCACGTTCATCTATAAATTCAGGTAAATGTCTAATGATGGAGTCAGAGCATGAATCCTTGGGCTCACTACGGCCCTGTGCAACGCCCACCTGTCCTAGTCTTTGCAACTCCAGTTGGGGCATTTTATACATCCCTGGCCCATTGCCCAAAGTATAAGCTATAATGCTGGATCAAAGCATCTGGACGATTAGGAAATATGTGGGCTTCAGGTAATAGAAAAAAGAGACACGGAGCACAGCAGGTGGATGCTGCCTCAGCATCCTTCAAACCAACCCCCCTATCCCTGGCCCCTGGAGTGCACAGGCTCCAACTGCACTAGTTCATCATTTCCAAACATCAGTCTTCCTGTCCTCTGTTGCTCCTTCCCTTCATCAAAACCCAACATGATAAACATGGGAAGGCTAAGGATCCCCTGACTATAATATCATCTGATTCTTTCCTTCTCATCATGTATTTTTGACAAATGTCCTTAAAACAGAACGCAGACAAGAAAGTGAAATACATGTGAAGCCACTACCCAAGTATAAAGTTTTGGGGAACTCCATAGATAGAGAATAAAAATCAGTATTTCTTTTAGCTAGGGAACAAAAAAATAGAATAAGAACTACCACTTCAGGGAAACAAACAACCAACACTCATCAATTCAGATCCAAGCAATTTCAAGGTAGAGTGAACAAACACACTCATGCAGAGAAACACTCAATACGTGATGTGTTTTTAGTGGGTAAAAACCATACTCTGTGCCAGAAATTCTACCAGAACCTTGAGCAACAAAGCAGACTAAAACACTCTCTACTCTTAAAGATCTGTGGGCTAGGGGCGCCTGGGTGGCGCAGTCAGTTAAGCGTCCGACTTCAGCCAGGTCACGATCTCGTGGTCCGTGAGTTCGAGCCCCGTGTCAGGCTCTGGGCTGATGGCTCAGAGCCTGGAGCCTGTTTCCGATTCTGTGTCTCCCTCTCTCTCTGCCCCTCCCCCGTTCATGCTCTGTCTCTCTCTGTCCCCAAAAAAATAAATAAACGTTGAAAGATCTGTGGGCTAGTCACAGAAGAGACAGTCCTGCCCAGGAATCATTTCAGTATGATGTGTCAAGTATCATGGCTTATGCATGCATGTGGTGCTATGTGCATACATAAAAGGGCAACTCTACCCAGAGAAGTCAAGAAGATGTTCTGGAGGAATATGGAGGTTGCCTAGCCAGCTTTAAAAAAAAATTCCATAAGGGGCGCCTGGGTGGCTTAGTCGGTTAAGCGTCTGACTTCAGCTCAGGTCATGATCTCGCAGTTTGTGAGTTAGAGCCCCGTGTTGGACTCTGTACTGACAGCTCAAAGCCTGGAGCCTGCTTCAGATTCTGTGTCTCCCTCTCTCTCTCTGCTCCTCCCCCACTCACACTCTGTCTCTCTCTCTCAAAAATAAGTAACATTAAAAAAAGAATTTTGTAAGGGAGGTAATAGCTGGAAATGAGGTATCTGAAATTCAATTCAGAGACATTAAGCAACCTGCCCAAGGTCACACAGCCAGTGAGCAGTGCAGCCAAGATTTGAATCCAAGGAGGACAGCATTACTTCAGAAGACTACCATGGCTGTCCCTAGGCCTATGATGTGAAGAAAAGAAAAGGAAGGAGTGTTTCCACAGAGTCCTATTCTGCTTTCCCCCTTGGGACTCTTCACCATTCTCTCCTCCCCACTACAGTTTTCAAGAGGAAGGGCACAGAACTTCATGAGAGCATCTTAGAGCACAGAATCTGGCATTTGGAAGGACATTCCATCCTCCTTGAAGAATTTCTATAAGCTCTGGAGTCCTCAAAATGCTATGGGGAATTAAAAAAAAAAAAGAAATCAACAAAATTAGCATGGTTGGTTCTCTGTGCTAAAGCAAGGGGCTCTCTTCTAGATTAACCAGATGGGGATGATAAACTAAGATCTCAAAGGAAGTAACAGTGGAGGAGACCTGGGCAGTGGCTATAACACTGTGACAAACACAGAACTTCTCCTTCATCCCCTGGATCCTCCCTCTCTCAACAACAGAAGAGCTCGAGGAAGCAAAGACTGTAGGAGAGCAGATGTAAAAATAGCTGACAGATGCTGGTTTGGCAAGTCACTGTGTAACCAGTGGGGTCAGGCTGGCTGGCCCAGGCCCACCTGGCCTCTCCACTTCACATGCCTCAGTGCAAGAGCAACTATACAGGGACTTTCCAGCTAAAAGTGGATGAGAGATTTGGAATAATTTCTAAGGCTGAGTCTTCACTAAGTCAGGGCAGGCAGATCTCGGGTCATTGGAGGCCAATTCCAGCTTCACACATACCAAAAGGAAACAGCTCCCAGAATCTGGGTCGCATCCTAAATAGGAAAAAGGCACTGGGCCTGACCTAACGGCTCTGTTTTGGAACAGTCACTGCCTGCATGAGCTCCATACATCATCCTGAAAGAAATATTTTTCCTAACAGGACAACCTGCTCTCAGCTGATGTGCCACAGCTGCCAAAAGCCTTTATTTGTGTCTGTCTGATTCCTGAAGGGACACGAGGGATGTACATGACACTCTTGAGGCGGGCCTTCCCGGTCCTCGGCAGGCAGCAGCGCCATTCCCCCTTTTCCTCCTGCAGTGGCAGCAATGCCCTATTACGAGGTGGAGCCAGATGCATAAGACACTGTAGGACTTTGGGCAACTGTGAAGGGTATCACCTAAGAGACTGGAGCAACTGAGGAGATGCTCTCCTTCTGCCCATATTCACTTCTGGCCTGTTTCCCCATTCCTTTTCCTTTCCTATAAGCTTGGGAAAGCTTGAATGAAATCTGAAAGTCTAAAAAGGACTTAGGAAAGGCACAGTAAATTGAGATTGATAATTGATTTTCATCATATTCCCCATATTTAGAAGTAGAATGGATGCTACGGTTCATTCATTCAAGCATACACTCAACAAATATTTATTGAAAAGCTACTTCTAGCCAGGCACTGTGCTAGGTGTTCAGGCACACCAGCGGACAACACGGGCAAGATCTCTGCCCTTGGGGAGCCTGTACTCTGATGGACTATGGGTGTCACATATCTGTTAAGAGAAACCAATGACTCAAGGTGTCAAAAGGTTTCAACTGTGGTCATGTTCTAATAAAATGGCCCTGTGATTTGCAATGATTAGTATCATTTGAGGAAAAAAGTACTCTTGCCATTTTGATATACAGAGATTTTTCTCTTAAGGATGCCTCTCTCTTATCAAAAGTTACTGGATATTTTTGTTGCAACTTCTTTTTTTAAAGGTCAACTAATTTCAGATGGCCTTCTCACACATTCATCCAAAGCCCTGCCTGTCCACAATCCTGCACAAAGGAAAGCACCAAGTCATGAATTAGGTCTGAGCTATAAGGTCTCAAGGAGGTGTTAAGGAAAATAAAGCTTCCTGAAGAAAATTACCAGGCTGGCAGTACAAATCTAAATTCGTTGACCCAGTGCAAAATCTGTCACAGTGACTTTTATGTTACCTGATTGTTCACTGGTCTCAGAAACATTCACAAAATCACCCTGGGAGATTAGGGTGTCCCTCCTCACACAGAACCCCAACCCTTCTAAGGCTACAGGGGGAATTTGTGTCTTAATTTTGTTTTCTCCCTGCTCTTGTTGGAAATGATACAGAAACTACACTCTCTCATGTTTCCTCATATACTGGGAAATAAGGATGAAACCATCTGAAGTGGTGGCTGGTCTAAAATAGAACCACCGTCCAGCCCAGAGAGTTTCTCTCTGTGGGACAAAGCCTGGGTCTTGGGCCCTGCTTCCTTTTGGAATGTATTAGGCTGCAGCTGGACCCCAATGACTTGAGCAGGGCTGGTCATAACACAGTAAATAATCACCGTGGGTATTAATCCACTCTTTCCATCATGCTTTGAGCTCAAGTTCCCATATGAGTTGTTGGCTTAGTAGCCTGAAAAGCAGGCAGAGCACATACCATGCAAATTGAGTGCCATTTTGGCTTTCACCTGCCTTAGGGACTTCCTCACTGCTCTAGTCAAGCTGGACAATGTGATCTGGTATCTGTGGGAGAAGGACTTTGGCCTGTGTTTAGGATTAGGATGTCACTCCCAGCCTAGAACCCAATCTAGGGAGGAAAGGTTTATTAGGGCTAGATAAAAGGCCCTACAGTTTGTAAAAGGCCTTTCTTTGCTTATTATAAGGTGCCTGGGACCACAAATTTGGGCTCTCCCCCTCTTTAGCTCCTCAGTTCATTTGCCTTAGTAGACTTTGCTTGACTGGGCTCACATTTTTACACCTTTTACAGAGATTTCTCATTCTCTGCACTAAGCACTTTGCAAGCATTGCAGCTGTACATGGAAAAGGACCCTCTTGCTTTGGAGACCAAAGAAAGAAGTTTCCAAGCCACTGTTAGGGCTAGGTGGCTTTTGCCCCTCTACCATCTAGCCCCCAAGAGACTCTACTATGGCTTCCTACTAGCAAAGAATCTGCTTCTGAAGCAGGTGATGAAGGAATAAAGACAACTACCTGTGTCAGGCACCATGACAGGTATGCTACACACACTGGCCAGTGACTGTCACAACACTCTTGTCAAAACTATTATTACTATTATTACACTGAGGGTCCTGAGTCTCTGTGATGTTAAGTAATATGCCCAAAGGTTCAAATGAGGCAGATCCAAGACTAAACCCAGGGCTGTGTTACTCTGCAGCTTGGGCTCTTTCCATTAAACTATGCAGGGTAGAATTGTTAACAGCCCCTTACTCATGAACTATTTATTCTTCAATTGGGATAACTGTATTTTTATGTGGGCACAGAGAAAAGTAGGTTATGTGGATTCAAGGGGAAGCTCAGTTGCTCTGGAGACATTTAATTACCAAGAGTTGAGAAATTCTGTGCTAAATATTACATGACAGAAGCCAAGAAGGGAAAAACCCAACAGGGATCAAATCAGAACAGTGTCAGAAAAAAAAACACCTGCATGGGAACGGGGGCTCATGCAGACTGGAATGCTGTCTCTCAGGAATGCCGAGGGCACTTGCCCTCCCTTCATCAGGGTACTGAGGGGCCCTTTCTCCACCACAGCTCTTTGCTCTTCATCTGTGTGATTCCATGGAACTTTTACCCTTAAGTCTGTCTTCTAATGTTAAATTATTCTTCCTGTTATTATTACAGTATCTCCCAAAGGTGCCTTTTGGCAGATGGAAGTCCTGGTACACGTCATTATATGTGGCCAAAGCAAAAAGGTTTGTTTTAAGGTATATACCTGACTCTTCCTTACAAAAATTCTTACCAGTGCATCATATAGCTCTCTTGATAATATATTTTTCATGTGTTGTACTGTCTCACAGACAAAACTCAACTTGATCCTTAATAGTCAACTGGGTCACCCTACTAAAATAGCTACCTCTTTGGTGTTGGAAGTTGTGAGCATTTCTAAAGCACAGGGGTCTGGTTGTGTTTTCTCTTAAGTCTCATGAGAGCTGTGCTCTAGCTAATATTCTACCTTCCTTATCTGGCTGTCCACTTTCACATACCTGAGGGTGAAATATCAGAAGGGGGTAACTGTTGTGCAATGGGCCTTGAGCAAACTATTTTCACGTATTAGTTTATGTATATGCCTCACCACCCAGGAGATTCTGTACATTTAACTATATATAATCCATCAAATCAATCCAATGTGGAGCTGATCTCCGAAATCATAAAAGGCAGGTAAAGAGAAGGATGGTTCAACAAGGTAAGTCAAGACCATCCCTTCTCTTCTACTTCTGCCTATTGCTACCTAATTCTGCCTACTAGATCCACCTCTGTCCTCTTGAAGGGTTCTTTCATGCATCTATCTCCTGTTCATGGGGCTGAATGTACCCCCAAACCAGAGGCTCTCCTAGGGAGTGGAATTATTCCAGTCATCTTTGTGTTTCTGGTGCCGACAGTTGTGTCAATAATGTGTTTTGAATAAATGACCAAGGTAAAAGTTCTAACCCTGTATCTAAACTAGAATATCAATTCACTATAATTTTAAGAAGTTAGTAGGGGCGCCTGGGTGGCGCAGTCGGTTAAGCGTCCGACTTCAGCCAGGTCACGATCTCGCGGTCCGTGAATTCGAGCCCCGCGTCAGGCTCTGGGCTGATGGCTCAGAGCCTGGAGCCTGTTTCCGATTCTGTGTCTCCCTCTCTCGCTGCCCCTCCCCCGTTCATGCTCTGTCTCTCTCTGTCCCCAAAATAAATAAACGTTGAAAAAAAAAATTAAAAAAAAAATGTTTTAAGAAGTTAGTTGAACATATTATGGTCTCAGTTTCCTCATCTTAAATTTTTTTTTTAACATCCATTTATTATTGAGAGACAGAGACAGAGCATGAGCATGGGAGGGGCAGACAGAGGAGGAGACATAGAATCTGTCAGCACAGAGCCTGACGCAGGGCTCAAACTCACAAACTGCAAGATCATGACCTGAGCCGAAGTAGGATGCTTAACTGACTGAGTCACCCACGCACCCCTCAGTTTCCTCATCTTAATGCAGAAACTTTAAGGCCTCTGTGGAGAGCCCCGAGAACAAATGGGAGATACCACCCTGTGAAAAGGGTAAGTGTACCAAGACAGCAACTGTTCCCTTAGCACCTGGGAAAGAGAAATTCCTATGAAGTTGCCAGGGTCTTAGAAGACCTTGCATTAAGACTCTGAAAAGAGACTATCTCAAATAATCTGATGTCCAAAAGTAATGACTTCATTCATTTCACAGTAGAGAGTGGGTTAGTTCTAGCAGCAGCTTAGAACTGCTTCTAGTAAGACCAGACCCAATAACAGGCCAAAAAAGAGAGGTGCAAAGGCAGAGAAGTCTGCATGCAAGGCACTCCAAGCTGATGCGCTTTTCTCAAGATGCCAGGTTTAAAATTTTTTTTTTTTCAACGTTTATTTTATTTTTGGGACAGAGAGAGACAGAGCATGAACGGGGGAGGGGCAGAGAGAGAGGGAGACACAGAATCGGAAACAGGCTCCAGGCTCTGAGCCATCAGCCCAGAGCCTGACGCGGGGCTCGAACTCACGGACCGCGAGATCGTGACCTGGCTGAAGTCGGACGCTAAACCGACTGCGCCACCCAGGCGCCCCTCAAGATGCCAGGTTTAAATTCCAATCCCTCCTACTCTACTCCAGAGCAGAGTGCCAGTGGCACTTCAGTCAAGAGTGTATCCAAACCTGGCTCTCAGGTGGCTGACACATGGCCAGTTGCTCAGCCAAGAAAGTGATTTTCAACTTCTCAGGGCTTTACCCATAATCAGACTATCAATAAGGACAAACCCACATCCCCATGAAAGCCTCTTCGAAATAGGTTCTCTCTTAAAGACACAAAATCTCAAACAGCCATCCCTTATCTAGCCAAAGATATATTTTTGGAAAGGAACTAAAATCCCGTCCAGCAATGTCTACAACTACCACTTGATACTCATATTTACAACGGTTACATCTTTGTTTTCATCTGTTAGAAGGTCACGGAGACTGCCCTGGAGAAGAAACAACAGTGCTGGGGACAGAGGCTCTAGAAGGCTGATGGAATGGGGCACACTGACCTGGACTCGGAGAGTCCTTGCTAACGAATGACACTGTAGCATTGGCAGCAGGTGGGGGCTACGGTCCTCTGGGCCCCCATAAAGTGCCCATCTGTACACTGATTCCAAAAGAAAAAATCAGACCCTTCCCTCCTGCAAATGGGTCATGAGGTGGCACTGAGGACTACAGGGGATGGCGGCTGTGGGTCAAGCCAGCAGAGATGCAGACAGTCCCTAAGACCATGTGTAACCCTAATTCTGCCTAGGATAAGGCTAACTGACACCTGCTCAGGCCTGACTTTTGGGTTAGGTGTTAACAATTTACTTTAATGTAAACCCTATCTATAATTGTTTTCACTTTCATTACTATGGTGAAAACTCCCTAGGGTATCATGGAATTAGTATGTGATTTCACATCCCATCCATGCAGGCCGAGAAAAAAGCAATGCCAAATTTAGCCAAGCACTTGCAGAGACTTAACAATGCTTCAAAAGAGCTGGCATTCGGTGCATGCAGGCCAACTCACCCCAGCCCATTCCCCTAAAGACTAAAGAGAGCCAAACCCTTCTTACTGTTCTGTTCCCCTAATCTCTCCCCCCAGTCAGACCTCCCCTTCCCCTAAACCTCTGCTGGTTAGAACATATCCCAATGGGCCTTCTTGTCCTAACCCCACAGGACACACACACCAGAGCGGGAGACCATCAGCCAGTCAGTAGAAACAGTCCTAATTCATTTTCTCACTCCAATTATTCCAGAATTTTCTGGAATTCCTACAAATGATAATAATATGTAATATTCCTATAAAGCTTTTAAATAAACAAGTTTCCATACATTTTAGCTTATTTGCTTTTTACAACAACCTTATGAAATAGAGAGGAGCAGGCTCTATTTTTTTTTCATTTTATAATTTCATATGTTAGGCTCCGAGAAGGTAATGACCAAAGATGACAAGGATAATAGGCTGCAGACTTGGAACTCAAATTAGAATCTTTTGTTATCAAGATCTATGCTTGTTCCATTTAGACCCAGCCCATTTCTCTGAGGCTGTGGTCTTCCCAGAAGGGTAAGCACATTCTGAGGGTGCAGGGACAATTAATTCACTGGAAAAAACACTAGACCTTCATTCTTTACAAGTTTTTTTTTTTTTTTTTAATGTTTATTTTTGAGAGAGAGAGAAGCAGAGTGTGAGCAGGGGAGGGGCAGAGAGAGAGGGAGACACAGAATCCGAAGCAGGCTCCAGGCTCTGAGCTGTCAGTGCAGAGCCTGACGCGGGGCTTGAACTCACAAACCGTGAGATCATGACCTGAGTTGAAGTCAGACGCTTAACTGACTGAGCCACCCAGGCACCCCTAGACCTTCATTCTTAATTTATTTTTTTCCCTGCCTTCTAAAATGTTTTGTAAATGCCCAATAGCAAATGCAATGTTAGTGGGGTACCGGCATGTACATAAGTATACATATTTTGGAATGTAGGTGTTCATAATTTTCACAGGGGGAGGCAGAAAAACTTAGAGATACTCCTGTAAGGCTCCAACATAGTCCTGTATCACCTTCATTATTCTCACACTCTTTCCTGATCTCCTACTAGGAACAATAAAATTGAGGTTAACTGCATATCAATGTCATGCCATTTCTGACTTTTTCCCTCAGGTATGATTTGGCAATAGCTGGAGACAGTTCTGGTTGTCATAGTCTGGGGAGGGGGGTGTACTGACATCTAATGGGTAGAGGCCAGGGATATTGCCAAATATCCTACAATGCACAGGACAGTCTCCACAACAAAGAGTTATCCAGCCCAAAATGTCAACAGTGATGAGCTGGAGAAGCACTGGCCTAGAATTTATATCAAACTATTTCTAATCTCCCACCAACAGGCCACCAGTCCACCAAATATTCTGACTGTGGCTTGACTGGACTGGGTGCATTAAGAACAAAGAGTAGTGAGCTCATGAATCTTCATCTCTGCTGCCAAGGTAAGACATCTTGACCAACGGAAATGCAATATATGAATGGCCAACTGAAAACTGCCATGCTGAACAGACAGCTCTTGGCTTTCTGCCCACAGAGAGGAAATCTAGGGAAGATGTTCAGATTGCTGAGTGAGGAGCTAGTTCTCATGCACACACTGAGCAGATGTACAAGTTGTTGCATGAGACACCGGGACTTTCATCACCCTATGGTACACCTCCACTTACAAAAGATGACCTTGCTCACCCTCAGCAATGCCACTCAAGGACAACTTACCCATACCCCCATACTGTCCACACTTATCTTACGTGCGAGCCCCACGATTAGGCCAAAGTAGGAATTAAAGGAGACTTCTCCTTTCACTCACTTTTAGCTAGAATAGTCTGTGACAGACACATTGTGGCAGGACCTCTCAGTAAACCCAGGGAGAAAACTAGGCTTGAAGACACAATGTGGCAAAACGTATCTTCTTTCTCTTTTCCACTTTCCAAAAACATTTTATCTGTGAGCTCTAGGAGCTCCCTATCCTGTCATGCCTTTCCAAAGCTGTGTCCAAAAGTGTTCAGGACACTTCTTGAAATCAGTTCTGTGCCTGCACCAAATTTTAACCAACAGGGCAAAACCAAAATTGTTCACCCGGAATGATATGTATATTTAGTCCAAAGATTTAAAAGTCAGTCATTTGACATGTGAGTTGAGTCCAAAGTAGCCCAAACTTGTGCAGTAAGAACATCCATGTTTCTCTGACATCACAGGTGACTCTATTCAAACTGTCGGTACAAAAGAGGCATAGAATCATCTCTCTCTTCCCTCATACCCAAACTCTACCCAGGGCCAGGGCAGGTAATTTCCTATGAGGACTGTGAATGATAGCTGTAAAAGCAGTTAAGAATGAAAATGTCAGTTCAACCATCCTGGAGCGTTTTAAAGAAGTATAATAAAATGAGATAGTAGAGCCAGAGGATAAGCAAAGATTTATAAGTTAGAAGCAGTTTCACTGGGGTCCAGGGAACAACAACAATAAACATCCCCCGCCCCCCCCCCCCCCCCAAACATAATTCCGTCTCCTCCAGGTTGTCAGCAAGGTATGTTCCCATTTGGAGGGACATACGCCTGTTCTGGGCTTATTCGTGCTAATACAACTTTAGGCTTGATTTTATCTGTAATGAGCAAAAACAGCTGACATGGAGAAAACAAAGAAGGAGTCCATTTCATATTATTTACAGTCAATTCAGTGATTATTATTCTCTTCCTCAATTTTTGATGTTTTCTCCCCCTCACACCTCAGTGATAAAACCTTTCTCTCTTTAATATAGTATCTTCCCAAAGGCACACTCCTAGCCCTGGGATCACGCCCAGGAAACTGGAGGATGTGTATCTCTCAGAAATAATCCAAATGCACACTCATTGATTTATATAGCACATTCACACATGTTTACAAAAATCTTATTTGCGGAGCTACACAGTGTTTTTCCCTTTTACCAAGTACTGGCAAGGTGAGGTTACAGAAAACAGATGAAGGGAAGCTGTATGGCATAGTGTGTAAACAATGCTCTTGGATCTTCTGCATGGATTCTATCCTGACTCTGTATCGACTGTTTATGTGGCCTTGACCAAGTCTGTTCGACTTCTGTGTGCCTATTTCCTCATCTGTAATATAATACTTCCCTCACAGGCTACTGTGAGGATCACATGAATGCTATACATAAAACTCCTAGACAATGCTTAGTACATATAAGTGCTAGGTTATTATTGGTTATTATTACTACTATGTGTCTTCCTACATTATTTTCTATGAGTTAGTACATAGACTATGGTAAATTAACCAGTATTCATCACATGGGGGAAACAATAGGAGTTAGCTTCAAGTTTTAATCTCTTATTTTTATTTGAGTTAAAGACTTTGGCAGAGAAGGGGCTCCCTTGATTATAAATACAGACAGCTCTCTGGTGCAATATTTTCAGCAGCATGAAGGATGGTTGCTAGCTATCAGCAATAGAGCAAAGCCTTTAAGACTCTGGCTGTTAACTCCTACATACTACCAATTCCCCGTTACCCCAGATGCCCAGTGCTGCCTACTTCTACAAAGCCCTTCACTGAGATTTGGATAGCCCTGGAGCCACCTTCCCTGCACCCTGTGTCCCAATGTTACTAGGCTTTTGTACCAATGCTAATTCCCCAAGAAAGGTGAACCAGCTAAAAGACAGGGAAGTAGCTGGTTTAGAGTAATTCACATTAGGGTAACTCTAGGAGAGAATATTTACTTTTAAAAGAAGAACCTACTAACTCAAGTAAGTCTTTTGTTGGTAAATGGTGGGAGGGAAACTTTATAGTTGGTGTCTCTCTGACTTAGTTCTAAAAACAGAGAAACAATAAATAAGCTGTCGGGGCACTTGGGTGGCTCAGTTGGGTAAGCATCTGACTCTTGATTTTGGCTCAGGTCATGATCTCACGGTTCGTGAGTTCGAGCCCCACATCCCATGTCAGGCTCCAGGCCCTGCACTGACACTGAGGAACCTGCTTGGGATTCTCTCTCTGCCCCTCTCTACCACTTGTGCGTGCATGTACTCCCACACTCTCACTCCCTCTCTCTCAAAATAAGTAAATAAACTTAAAAAAAAAAAAAGAATGAATAAGCTGTTATAATCCTATTATAATCAATATCAGCTATTCACTGGTTATCGGGTTGAGCTCAGTCTAAGAAACCCCCTATGAGTTAACTTTTAGAGACAAACTCTTCTCCCTAAGGTTCCAGTTAGAGTCTACCTAATCATACTTTTTAGTTTCAGGTTTGCTTTCTGAGCAGCTACCACATATTAAGAGGATTACCCTCTCTAGAATGTACTTTCATAGTATTCCTGGCTTTATGATAACCTTGAAAGAACATGAGAACTGAATGAAAACATATTTATTTAGGCCTTTGCCAGTGAAACCGCTCTGGTTTTGTCCTATGTTTGCTGAGGAAACCAAAACTCACTGAGGTCCTGAGTTTTCTGGTGCCTTATGTCCTTGCCTGGTAGTGGCGGTCTTTAGTAACTGAACTTGGGGCCCTTACCCTTTTAGCTGAGTTCATCTTTTTCAGGGACTTGGCTTTAGTAGAGGCCCAGTAATACTAGGACACAGGGTACAGGGGAGGGAGCTTTTGAAGCTTAGAGAGGCAGATAGCCCTGGGTGTAAAATTCTTCTGGTAACAGGTGACTTACTATGAAATAATTACTAAAGGCCCACAATCCCAGGCAAGGACCTAAAAGAAATCAGGCTATACTATGAAACAGTGACAAAATGGAAATAATCCTGATATTTTACAAAAATACAGAATAAGGAATTCAATCACTTAATAGGCACATTTGGAACAGTTTCATATGATTAATGTACAATCACAACAAGCTAGGTAAGAAAGAATAGAGGTGAAGAAAACATACGAGGCCAATAGAAATTCTGACTCAGTTGAAAAAAATTTTCTACTAATTATCCTAGGATGGCCCCAGGAGACTCTGTTCTATAGCAAGGCACAGCTGGGGCCCTGGACTCCCTTTCTGTTGAAATGTGTTCTAAAACTCCCCCTTTTATGCCAATGAGGGGCCCCTGTGAGGGGTGTGAGCCTTCTTCATATTTTGGGAGCTCTCGGACTATACTTGTGCGTACAGGTTGGGAGGAAAAGAACAACATCAAAGCAAGGCAAGGTCAAGTTTAGTTAGCTTGAGTTAGGGTTTGGGCGCTGGCAGTGACTCAACCTTTTGCCCATTGTCCTTCCTGGAGGCCCATAAAAATGCCTCAGAAATAATTCAAAATGTTCATAAACTACGCAAAGCTATGTGGAAGCTGACCCACAGGAAGTAAAAAAGGAAACAGTGTGCATGTGGCTAGTGAAACCTGGAAGTAATTGAAGGAGAGTCACTTCTGCTGGAGCCCCGCCTCTCTTCTCAGGCATATGGAAGGTGTTTCTGCGCAAAAGCCTACCCCGTCCAGAATGTAAGTGTTGAAGAGACAAGGAGCAATTGTGAAGAAAGAGCTATCAGGAGCCAACACACACAGCCGAGAATTATGGGCAGTGACGAGACAGAGAGAGGAACACAGCCCCATGGCCTAACCTAGGCAGGGAGTGCCAATTTGACTTCCCTCCCTCTTATTTCATTATGACTAATCTACTTGTTGGCACTTGCTGGATGCTTGGCTGCGTGTGAGTTTCAAGGTAAGGATTGGTTTTGGAGTCTCCATGAGGTTTTGGAGCCTTGAGAAAGGGACTGGGATTCAGGAAGGATTCTTCCTGAAATCTCTGTCTGGCTGCTATATTTAAGACAGGCCCACATGGGCATTTTTCTTCTATTTGTACGTCAAGGGGGACACTTGTGGGACCTGGGTCTGACATGGCATCATTTTGCCCTATTTTTCAGTATGAAAATAGAGTGGCCCATTTTCATTGCCTGTACTGCTTCCACATCTACACCAGAGGATCCCTCATAGGGAGTATCTAAATTAGGGACATCTGCAGGGAATTTATGAGAAAAAAGAGAATGGATTTCAAGAGGTTTCAGAAAGAAACCGAGACCCAAAGGGAATTATTCAGGGTCTTCACAATGGGTGGCATGGAATCACATCAGGTGTCAACATCTTCTTGTTAGATGCCTTAGGACACTGTTCTGAACAATGTTGGCTCTCCTCCCCTTTATTACTGGGGCATGGAAAAGGCAACAGAGGCAAAGGTCAAAAATTTGAAAATTATATACATATATTTATCCTTACTGATTCTTAGTCAATTTATTAATTGTTGCTTATTGCATCCCTCACATCCCAATTCTTTTTCTCCCAGCCTTTTTCAGGCACCAGGATAGGGACTGACTCATTTCAAAGAAAGGGGAACAACAGATCATAGACTTGGAGGTGGGGGTGGGAATGAGCAGGCCAAGAGAGGCCACTCAAACTCTCTGTGGGGATAAATTATGAACCAGCCATGCTCTGAGGATTACAAACAACGGTGTTCTGACAGAACTTTAGGCTCCCTGACAGGGCAGTCTGGTAATCTAGAATGCCAGGAGAACCCAGCACTGTGCTTCTCTACTCTGTGGGTAAACCTAAGAACTCTAGGTCCTAAGCAGACTGCTTCAGAGTAGAGGAGGCCAGGAAGGCCTTTTTAACAACAGACACCCAATTCCCTAGAGCCCAGTGGGAGCCGACTTGGTGCTGAGTGCTCCCTCACCAGCTGCCCTCTTTTGGCCCAATTTAGCACCAAAGGTGGGCTGTGCCACTGTGGTCAGTATGCCAACACTGCATAAGAGGCCATCACTGCTATGGTCACAGCAGTGTGTGTGAGAAGGGCCCAGGTTCATTTCTCCAGGCTTGAGAGTGAGTGGCCAAGCAGAACTGGATATCCTAGCTTAGTGTCTAGGCCACAGCAAAGACAGAATGAGAGAGACATCAGCTGGGGAGAACAGAACAAGAACCTTCAAAGTCACCAGGAGTGAGGTCACTGTGCCTTAGGCAAAAGCCTCAAAGCCGAGGAGAGAAACATAACTACCCCAGTTCCCTATAGCAGTCTGCTAGAGTCAGGAACAGGAAAGGCAGGCACCTGGCTCTGTGTCTCCATGGCAGACATGGGCTCAGTGTGTGTTTCTATCCCTCCATCTGCTCTAGTCCTCAAGTCCCTCATGCTGGCTGACTGGATGTGGGGCACAGGTGGTGTCTTTCCGCTCTTTTCTATCTGCAGCTGCTACAGAACAAAATGTCTTCCACATCCCCCGTGAATAGAGGCCCTTCTGTTAACAACAATCTATATTTTGGGTGTAAACAGCCCATTTCCCCATTTTAATACATCTACACTCTCTCCTGATCCCACCCCAGAACTGATAGTCCTGAGGCACAATGGCTTTCAGGCCCACTCCTGAGACCTGAAAAGCTAATCCCTTTCCCACCCTCCAAACAGGAAAAAGGGAAGGAAAAGAAAAACTCAGAAACCTGAAGATTGTTTGGAATTTATTCTCTTAAATAAGAATGGTAACATTCGTTAAAAAAAAATTAAAAGCACAACACCTTAGTTTCACAGTAACGGCAAAAACAAAGTTACACAATGAAATTAAAAAACTCACAAAGAAACACACCAAAAACTCACATCACAGATTAAAAACAAGGGCAAAAATAAAGGCTTTAGGGAAGGCCAGAAGCGGACAGGTGATGCATTCCTTGGCACAGTTCGTCCTCCCTTGCTCTGGCATCTCTGTACCACTGCCATGGGAACCTGGCTTGCTGCCATCCCCCCACCTCCACCCCAAGCCGAATGGCCCAGGAAAAAGGGAACCCCTTAATTCACTGATCAGGACTTCAAGGCCATGCTGCAGCCCCTTTAGGAGGGACTGAAAACAGTCCACTGCCCGAAAGACACCAAACACCGAGACAATAGGGAAGCTACAATAACTAACCCAATGTAACTGATACACAAGCCTAGAAGCAAAACAGAGGTAAGGTGGGGGGTTTGGTCTTCTGTGGCATTTCGCAAGCAACAGAACCCCTGCTTTCCTAGTCTGCTCCCAAATCAACTTTCCGAGGTTGGGAGTGTGTGCTGCTCATTTTCTGAGACATTCACGCCCCGCCCCCCCCAAAGTCTCCACCTCCACAGGTGTGCTGGTTGCTCTATTCCCGTAAATCCTGACCCTAACTCTAACCCAGGTCAGTGGCATGGTTCCCCAGTGTAAAAAAGCTCCCTTGATTTCCAGAACCAAGGAACAAGAAGCTTCAGAAACAGCTTCATTATTATTATTATTATTATTATTATTATTAGTTAGGACACAATATATAACTATCTACTTGTATATATGAAATTAAATCTACATAAATATACATGTGTATGTGTATAAATATTTACACATCACCATCAAACTAAGACTTGTGGGGGAGGGCTGGGGAGTTCAGCTGGACTGTAAGATTCTCTTTGCTCTACTAAGAAGTTACCCAGAAACGCCTACAAGGGAAGGGAACCTGGGAAGCAGTGAGATTTCCTAACTTTGTCCTGACAGGCAGGAACCCCAGGAGTGCATGGAATCCCTCATACTGCATGGCTATTCTAGCCGGTGTGGGAAGTGCCTGCATTTCCTAATGGCCCATGTGGCATCCAAACTATGGAATCTAATGGTGATCATGCAAGGGTTGTCTAGGGACAGGGAGCAGGCACCCGCCACTTGCAATCTGCTAGGCAGCTTTTAAAATTAACACTATCTTTTCCATCCCATCTCTGTGGCCTATACTAGAAGAAAAAAGCTCTTCTCTTACCTTATGATTCCCATAGCCTTTATGATTCATTTTTGATTGTCTTCTATATGCTATATGAACTGTAAAGGGAATTCCTCTCACAAAGAAAGGATCCAAAAAACCTGCAGTTGAGGGTCTTGTATTCAAGGGGAAGATAACTCATTTAGGGTTTTTCTTTCTCTACCTGTTGTTGTCCCACTTTTTCTTAAAGTCAGGGCAGGTGCTAGGAGGCCAGGGTAAGAAAATCTGTGCCAGGTCCACTAATCTATTCAGTGTAAGAAGCTTAGAAACAAAGCATTTACAGATGTGGGGAACAGAAAAGAGGGTTTCTATGTTAAAAGCACATTATAAACAACAGCACTGTAAACAATGTCCTCCTCCAAACACTAAATTAGCAGCAGTTACAGGTTAGGTTACCAGAGAAAGACAACATTGCAAAGCAAGCTGAAAGCAGGTTCTCTTAACTTGTGGGTAGTTTGGTTTTTTGGCAACGGCAGTAATTTTGGCATAAACGGGAAAGAACATAAGGGAAAAGAGGGTAATGCCACATATACAGAGGTGGCACAGGGCAAAAGCACAGCAGGTCAAGTGCCAGTCATAGCTTTTTCAGCTCTGCTTCCTGGGAGATGGGAATCTAGGAGGATGGTTTATTTATACACAGTGGAATCAAGTTCATTCATTTATAGCCTTTTCTTGTCTAGTGTGCAGGAGAGGAGATGTACCATGGGTCTGGGTTAATGACTGTTATTCACGACACATATTCTGGAACCCTGAAATACCTGAGTTTTTCTGAAGCTTTTCAAAAGGAAATTCTAGTTAAGCTTTAGTTTGAGATTTAAAGAAAGATATCCCTATCAAAGGAAAAAAAGAAATCTACTTCATGCCAACTCTAAACTACCACCCATAATTCCGTTCCTTTTCTACAGAGGCTAGCAAAGATCAGACACCTCCTAGGGGAAGTGCTAGAGCTCTGGAGCACGTTCAGACTCAGAGCTATAACTTCCAAAAGCCCGAGTCTCCAGGGGCATCAGCCCCAAGCTCTAGTGTTCCCACTGCCCTACAGAGTACCTTAAAGTGGGGGGACAGTGCCTGCCTCATTCATTTTAGGAGCTCAGGTGGTGATTCCTTTGGGATGCCACATCTTGAACCCCTTGTGCTAGAACATGTAAGTCATGTTCAGAATCAAGAACCACAGGGGCTGAGACATCCTCAGGGCTTTGATTTTTTTTTCGCATTGCCAACTCTCATCTCCTTGCTTTGTAGAATATTCTTTTCCTTCTCTATGGAAGCTTTAATTCATTAGAACTGCTAAAAACCTGAGATCCATTATGCTTCCACACTAGACAGTAAGAATGGCAAAGTGAACCACATGGGAAAGTGAACAAACTTGGCTTGTTCAGAAATGACCTGAACTTCACTGTGTTTCTTTTTGAAGAATGTTCTCTACTCGATACCCCAAAACCAAGTTCATTTCCTTGAGCTGTTTTACCGAATAGCCAAGTTCCTTGGAAAGTCCATCTCTGCTGGACGAGGCCCAGACTGATGAGGTGGAGCTCTCACTTGGTCAAGTGCATATTCTAGGGCTCAGAGCTGACCTCTCTGTCTAGATCCCTTTGGTAATTTTTCTCTGCCAGAACTTCCCTCTGGTGCTCTGAGAGTGTCAACTGCAAAAGGCTCCCAGCATTTCAGGGGAAACACAAATTATAAACGGTTTCAAGGCTATAGAAGGTTTCAAAGTCATTCGTGGCTTAAACATTCCTATAAAATGTTGGTCCAATTGGCAGGGCACTTAAAAAGCTTCCCTGGATTATAATAAGGGCATACATAGGAGGAGAGGCCAAATTTTACCTAGCTCAGCTGGGGTTTGCAGGGTCTCGGCTTCCAAATCCCTGCCCTCTCTGGGTATATTCTCCCTTTCTCCAGTTCTTAAGCACAGGGAAGGAAGCAACTCTGAAAATCTCTCATTTGAAAGTGGAGTGGATAATCCTTCTCTTTTCCAATTTGGAAATTTCACTACCAACTCCTTCTCCATAGTTTCTATTATTAGCTGATAATCTTTAGTTTTTATATGGTAATTTTTATGAGTTTGTAAATGGCTGCTTGAGATATATCTGCTGTGAAAGACAGAAAAAGTGTGAGATATAGAAACATGGCCCTGTTGACTTCCTCTCTCACCTACACAATGACCCTGGGCTGTGTCTAGTCTGGGGCTGTAATGAGGGCATCAGGACCACTCCACAGTTTGTGGTACACATCTCACAGGCTGGCTTGACATATAACAAAGAGACTCAATTTTAAGGGTCAATTTTAAACTACAATTCCTCACAACAAACCTAATGTCCACGAGCCATGAGCTAAAACCAGAATAAATGTGTTTTTTAGAGGTAGGGATAGTGTCATTCACCTCCTGACATAAGGAAATGATTAGTTGAAATGGAACAAATTAGGGTTTGGTTCCATTAGAAGTTCAAATGCCCCAAAGTGATCAGGACAGGGCATGTCTTTTAGTGGGTTACAGGTCAAATAGAAAAGCCATGTCAGCTTATCTAGATACCTAAATAGGGAGTGGGATGCAAAAATTTCAAGTTTGGGTGAACATAAATCCAGATCGTGGGGTCTTATTGCAATTCCATGCTCTGTCAAAGGAGTCCAAGACAAGAAGGCCCTGTGACTCTAGATTCTCACTCGGGTCAGTGATAAAAGCAGCCTATTCAGAATTCCTGTTTACCTGGATGGGGCCTAGACCAACCACCCCAGTGTGTCTGATTGGTGTGGGCAGGCCCCAGGGCTATAGCAACAGTACTTTGAGATTCTGAATAGACATTACTGAAGCTTGGGTGATCCTGCTTACTAGATGGTGCCCCTACTGGCTCACGGTCTGCCAGTGAAACTCCCCTCTGATTTGTACCAGCACCTCCGACAGGCCATAGAGAAAGGGGACTCCAAATGCAAGCAGCTGGCACATGAAAAAGGAGTCCAAAGGGTTTTGGGTCACTTGATGCCCAATCGAAGAAATGTTGCTTTGGAGGTGCTGGCTCATCCCCTTGGCCTTGTCACAGAGGCCAAGAGAGTGACGCGCCACCCAGCCAAACAAGGAAGTGAGGCTACCTGGGGTTCTCTCAGCAGGGCTGGCAACGGTGCTGGCCCGTCCATTTGTGTCCACAGTGGGGCCATCCTGCAGGGGTTCTCTGGCCTCCTAGGAAAGTCCGCAAGAAAAAGAAGAGTGACTGACTGAAGCACTCAAATCTCAGGAGGCGGTGACACCTGCCTGGCTGGTTTACTGCGCTCACCTGTCAATCCAGGCTGTATGTCTCACAGTATTAAAAAAAAACAGGACATATTTCATGTAGAAATCACCAAGAGTCAAAATCTAGGTCTACCTTGGAATACCTTTCCTTTCCCCACAAGTCCCACTACAGTCAACAAAAACCTCTCAAGGATGTGTTACCCGGCATGCTGACAAGGTAATATCATGTAGCAAAGGGAATACCTGGTTTATCTTGATAAAGACAGGTGGAGGAGCTAGTTACTCTCATTTAAAAAAAAAAAAGAAGGAAAAAAGGTACTTAGTAAAGTAATTCACAGAAATAAAGAAAGTGCAGATTATTTACAGCCACGTTCCTTTTCAGGGCGTCCGTCTCTCAGAAAGATGTTTATTTACAATGACAAAAGTCTTTTATATGAGTGAGCAGGAGGGAGGGTCTAATATAGTCTCTCAAATACAACTCTGGTGGTGTGTGGAACATTACCTTAGTGAAATGCAACATTAGATTATACTTGAAGAGTTGGTTTCCTTCCCAAATGGACTGCGACCATCTCTCAGGCCATTCCCACCCAAAGGAAAGGCAATTTAGTGGCCTTTCAGCAGGCCCTGCTGGCCACACCTTCACCTGTCACTGTGCAGAAATGTGCCTGCTGCTTCTCCCCCACTTACAGATAGATTACCATTACCTTTCCAGACAGAGGAGCCACTGCCGGTCTCTTCCTCTGTGCGGAGCCGGAGAGTCGATAACAGTAGTGTGGTTTGCAGTAGAATTTACCTGTGCAGAAGAGGCAGGAGAAAAGAAGTGAGCAAGACTCTTAATTCTGAACTTGACTCCCTGGTCTTAGCACACTCCTATCTCTCTCCTCTAGCCACAGGGTGCTGTCACCACTGCCCAGGGTTCTTGTCCAAGGAGGCCAAGCCCTCCCTATAAACTTTGATTCAGCCCTCCTCTCCCTTTTGCCCGAAGGGGGAGGGGGTTTCTTTTGGATATGTGAAGGCCATTGAGCGATCACCCAATCAGCGCCCAGAGCAAAGACGTGAAGCCTGCATGGCAGGGCCAGCAAACAAAGTGGCAGTGTGTGTAGAACAAAGATGTGGTCACATGGAAAGCTGGGAGTAACATTTCTGGGGAAACCAGAATGAACATAAGCGCAGGGTGGAGGCGTGAAGACTGCAGGGGATGGGGCGGCATTGAGCACTGGCTTTGACAGGACCCCCTCTGCTGCTCCCCTCTCCCACAACTATCTACAAGCCAGCCTTATGACCCCTTAGTGGGTGGGATCAGCATTAAAAACCAATACAAAATGAAACCAAACAATCCTGCAGTGGACTATGAATAGAATGAAGCACAACAAAATGCATTAAAGTGCACAGTGGCATACTTAGAGTTAAGTATCAGTCCTTACAGCTTTTAGTTGTGTTTATAGGTATTTACTGGGTCCTAAACATTTTCTTTTGCAGGTGTGGCCCAAAATTTGAAAAACAGATCGTGGCTTTTCCCATGACACTGGTAGTGGGAGTCAGTCACAAAAGGTTATTTTTTTTTTAAACCTTCCCTTACTCCCACTTTAAAAGAGCCAAGGCTTTTGAAAATTAAAGGACAGACCATACTATAGAAACTGTTGAAACAGGAGTAATCCCACTTATCCTTTTCATTTGCAAAGGGTACTCCTCTGACAAAACAAACTTTTCTGCTCTCAAAGTTAACATAAGAGAACCTAACCAATAAAAAAGAGCAATGAAAACTAAGAGCCAGCTTTTTGAAACAATAAACCAAATGGACAAACCTTTACTACACTATACTATACTTTACTATACTAATTCAGAAAAACAGAAGACTCAAAAAAAAAAAAATCAGAAATGAAAGAGGAGACATTACAACTGATACCATAGAAATGGGATCATGAGAAGCTACTATGTATAATTATACACCAAAAAGCTGGATAACCTAGAAGAAATGAACAAAGTCCGAAAAATATATATCATACCAAGACTGAATCAGGAAGAAAGAGAAAATCTAAACAGACCAATACTGAGCAAGGAGACTGAATCAGTAATCAAAACCCTCCCCAAACAGAAAAGTCCAGGAGCAGATAGTGAATTTCACTAAACATTTATTTATTTTAATTTTTTATTAAAAAAATTTTTTAAACGTTTATTTTTCAGAGAGAGGAGAGAGAGAGTGAGCATGTGTGCGTGCACCTGAGTCAGGAGGGGCAGAGACAGAAGGAGACACAGAATCCCAAGCAGGCTCCAGGCTCTGAGCTATCAGCACAAAGCCTGCCACGGGGCCACTAACCATGAGATCACGACCTGAGCCCAAGTCGGACGCTCAACTGACTGAGCCATCCAGGCAGGTGCCCCCCCCCGCCCCGCCCAATATTTATAGAAGAATTAACAGCAATCCTTCTCAAACTCTTCCAAAAAACTAAACAGGAGGAAATACCCCCCAAATTATTTTATGAGGCTAGCATTACTCTGATACCAAAGCCAGATAAGTATACTACAAGAAAATTACAGACCAATAACCCTGATGAATACAAATGCAAAATTCTCAACACAATATTTGCAAACCCAATTCAACAAAACAACAAAGTGGGATTTATCCCTGGGATGCAAGGATGGTTCAACATACACAAATCAATAAATGTGATACACCACACGAACAAAGTGAAAGATAAAAATCATATGATCTCAATAGATGCAGAAAAAGCATTTGACAAAATATAACACCCTTTCATGATAAAAACATCAACAAATTGGGTATAGAAGGAACATACCTCAATACAAGAAACATCGTATACAACAAAACCACAGTCAATATAATTTCAAAGGTAAAAGGTTGAAAACTTTTTCTCTAAGATGAGGAACACAAGGATGCCCACTCTCACCACTCCTATTCAAGAAAGTACTAGTCCTAGCCAGAGTAATCAGGTAAGAGGAAGAAATAAAAGGCATCCAAATAAGAAAGGAAGAAATAAAAGTGTCTTTGTTTGCAGATGGTGATCTTACATATAGAAAATCCTAGACTAGATTCCACTGCCAGAGCTAATCAACAAATTAAGTAAAATTGCAAGATACAAAATCAACAATACACAGAAAGTAATTGTTTCTTTTTTTTAAAGTTTATTTACTTATTTTGAGAGAGAGAGGGAGAGAGAAAGAGAGTGAGCAGGGGACAGGCAGATAGAGAGGGAGGGAGAGAATCCTAAGGGCTCCACACTGTCTGCACAGAGCCTGACACAGGGTTCGATCTCACAACCTGTGAGATCATGACCTGAGCTGAAATCAAGAGACAGATGCTTAACTGAATGAGCCACCAAGGCACCCTGAAAGCAACTGTTTCTATACATTAACAACAAAACATCTGAAAAAGTAAAGAAAACAATCCCATTCACACTAGCATCAAAAACAACAAAATACTTAGGAATAAATCTAATTAAGGAAGTGAAAGACCAATACACTGAAAACTATAAGACTTTGATAAAAGAAATTTAAGAAGACACAAACAAGGGGAGCCTGAGTGGCTCAGTCAAGCGTCCGACTCTTGGTTCCAGCTCAGGTCATGATCTCATGGTTCGTGAGTTTGAGCATTGTGTTAGGCTCCGCACTGACAGCACAGAGCCTGCTTTGGATTCTCTCTCTCTCCCTCTCTCTGCCCCTCCCCTGCTCTTGCTCTTGGTCTCTAAATAAATAAATAGATAAATAAAAGACAATAAAAAAAGACACAAAGGGAAAGATATTAATGAATTAATATTGTTAAAATGTCCATATTACCCAAACCATCTATAGATCCAATGCAATTTCTATCACAATTCCAATGGCATTTTTCACAGAAATAGAAAAAAAAAAAACCCTATAATTTGAATGCAGCCACAAGAGACACTGAATAGCTAAAGCAATCCCGAGAAAGAAGAACAAAGCCAAGGCATCATACTTCTTGGTTTCAAACTATATCACAAAGCTACAGTAATCAACATAGTATATGGTACTGGCATAAAAACAGACACAGACCAATGGAACAGAATCAAGAACCCAGAAATAAACACCACATATACAGACAACTAATATTTGAGAAGGGAGCCAAGCATACTTGATGGGGAAAGGACAGCTCTTCCCAACAGTGATGGGAAAACTGGATAACCACATGCAGAAGAATGAAATTGACCCATCTTATACCACTCACAAAAATGAACTTGCAATGGATTAAAAACTTAAGTGTAAGGCCTCGAACCACAAAACTCCTATATGAAAACAGGGGAAAAACTCCTTGACAGTGGTCTTGGTAGTGATTTCCTAGATATGACAGCAAAAGCACAAGCAACGGAAGCAAAAACTACAGAAGTGAGATGACATCAAAGTCAAAAGTGCCTGCACAGTAAGAGAAACAATCAACAAAATGAAAAAGCAATACTTCTCCCTACAGAATGGGGAAAATATTTGCAAATCATGTATCTGACAAGGGGTTAATATCCAAGTATATAAAGAACTCATACAACTGAACAGCAAAAAAGCTAACAACCTGATTAAAAAATGGGCAGAAGAACTGAAGAGACAGTTTTCCAAAAAAGATATGCAAATGGACAGCAGGTAGATGAAAAGGTGCTCAATATTACTAGTCATTAGGGAAATGCAAATCAAAACCACAGGATATCCCCTCACACCAGTTATAATGCTACCATCAAAAAGAGAAGAATTAAGTGTTGGTAAGGGTACGAGGAAAAAGGAACCCTGATGAATTTCTGGTGGGAATGTAAATTGGCGCAGCTACTTTGGAAAACAGTGTGGCTGTCCCTCAATAAATTAAAAATAGAACTGCCATATGGTCCAAAAATTCCACTCCTGGGTATATATTCAAAGAAACGGAAAATCAGGATCTTGTACAGTTTCTGCACTTCCATGTTCACTGCAGCATTACTCACAATAGCCAAGATATGGAAACAACCTTAAATGTCTGTCAATGAATGAATGGATAAAAAAGATGTGGTATATATACACAAGACAGTATTAGTCAGCTATGAGAAAGAAGGAAATCCTGCCATTTGTAATAACTTAGATGGACCTTGAAGGCACTTTGCTAAGTGAAGTAAGTCAGATAGTGAAAGACAAAAACTGTATAATCTCACTTATATGTGGAATCTAAAAAAAGACAAACTCAGGAGATAGCACAATGGTGGTTACCAGCGGTTAAGGGGTGGGGAACATGAGGAGATACTGGTCAAAGAGTACAAACTTTCAGTTACAAGATTAACAAGCTTGGGGAATCTAATGTACAGCATGGCGATTATAGCTAACCATGCTGTATTATATGCTTGAATGCTGCTAAGAGAATGGACCTTAAAAGTTCTTACCACAAAAAAAATTAGTAACTATGTGATAGGATGAAGGAGGTACCTAACACTATGATGGTAATCATTTTACAATTTATTAAAGTATAAATCAACACACTGTACACCTTAAACTTATATAATGTTATGCATCAATTATATCTCAATAAAGCTAAGAAAAAAAGGGGAGGACCTAAAAGTCAAAGGAAATAAAAATGAGATGGACTTCTTTCTTTTTTCCCCTTTACTTGGTGCTCTGATTACATCTTTCTTCTTTTCCTTCAAAGTAACTGATTTCTCTGTTCTTTTACCTGTACCCTGCTTCCCAACACGAAATCTTTTAGAAAAACATAGTTTATGGACTTTTATAAGTGAAATAATATTCATATACATAATATGTTTTCTGAAACAGAATTTCCCACTACCTTTTGGCACTTAACCAGAACTCAGAAACACTACATCTATTGTCAGGAACACTGATAGCCAAAGGACCAACAATCTCACTGCTCTTTTCTCTATGAGGGGAGATGAATCATGGGTTGTTTTTTTCAGCTTGGACAATCTGTAATAAACCATTTCACTTTTGTGAATTTTGGCTAAGAGAGAAAATGTAATTAGGAAAAGACAAAACTATTAGTCCTTGGATCATATACTACTTTTTTGTCTGTTCTGTATTTTAATCTTCTTTATGGAACACTTCCCTCCTCCACGTGATTTTGATGGGCTATCAACCATGAGGCCTAAAATTATCCACCACAAAAATAAATATATGACCTATATAGGCCAATCATAATATCCCCTTTCCTTCTAGCCCACTCCAGGATATAGCATGTGGCTAAGTCAGGCTAACCAGAGCCATTCTTGGGGATTCTCAGGGATAGTGAGGAAGGGCAGCCCTTCTCTGAGACTGCTATCTAGAAAGAAGATATAAATCTAATGCTTCAACTTTAATCTGACTTGAGTTTCTATTACTTGTTACCAAGTCTTATTTTATTACAGTATCAGAAAACTACAGTTATAGGGGTGCCTGGGTGGCTCAGTCGGTTAAGAGTCCAACTTTGCCTTAGGTCATGATCTCGCAGCTCCTGAGTTTGAGCCCTGCGTGGGGCTCTGTGCCGACAGCTAGGAGCCTAGAGCTTGCTTTGGATTCCGTGTCTCCCTCTCTCTCTGCCCCTTCTCAGCTCACATTCTGTCTCTGTCTCAAAAATAAATAAATGTAAGAAAAAAAAAGAAAACTACAGTTATAGTTACTTTCACTCCTTTCTTGTATTTTTTCCCCTGCATTAGTTTGCTTTTTTCTACAAAGTAGAATCCTAGATTTTAAAATACAGCTCAATAGGCTAACCTCCAGGGAATCCTCATTGAATTCTGCTACGGTATTCTATTTTAATAAAGAAAAGAGGCTTAGGTTTCAAAACAAGTCCCACAAGCCTAACCAAAAGGTAATTATCAAGAAAATTCCAGAAACTTGTTTTCTCTATAAATGCAGTACAATGTGATAGAAGGAATATGAGCTCTGAAGTCAGATCTCAGTTTAAATACTGTCTCAACGACTCAATAGGCATGTAAACTATTTAGCATTTTGAAACATGTTTCTTCGTGTAGAATATGAAGATAATACTCATAGGGTGAGATAAGTAAATGAGAGACAACATTATGTGTTATAGGTGCTCAATTAATGTCTCCTGCCTCAAACTCTTCCCACATTCAACTTGGCGGTACTTTTTGCTTCTTAGATTAATAACAAAAAGAGCTAATTATTTTTAATTATTATTTTATTGTTTTTAAATACAATTTATTGTCAAATTTGTTTCCATACAACACCCAGTGCTCATCCCAACAAGTGCCCTCCTCCATGCCCATCACCCACTTTACCTTCTTCCCCACCCCCCGTCAACCCTCAGTTTGTTCTCATCCTTAAGAGTCTCTCTTATGGTTTGCCTCCCTCCCTCTCTGTAACTTTTTTCTTCCCCTTTCCCTCTCCCATGGTCTTCTGTTAAGTTTCTAAAGATCCACATACGAGTGAAAACATATGGTATCTGTCTTTCTCTGCGTGACTTATTTCACTTAGCATAATACCCTCCAGTTCCCTCCACATTGCTGCAAATGGCCAGATTTCATTCTCTCATTGCCAACTAGTATTCCATTGTAAATATAAACCACATCTTCTTTATCCATTTGTCAGTTGATGGACATTTAGTATCAAAAAGAGCTAATTTTTATGTAACATTTACCACGTGCCAGATATGTATTATAATGTCTATCAATTAATTTAATCCTCAGAACTCAATAAGGTAGATATTATTATCCACCTTTTTCTAGTTGAGGCACAGAAGCGTTAAGCAACCTGCCCAAAGTGTCCCCTACTCAGTAAATCTCACAGAGGACTTGAACCTACTAGTAAGCTTGACTCCAAGACCTATACCTTTAGTCACTACACTATGATGCCTGTCTCAATATGTGAATACAACCACGCTAATGTTATAAACTACCCACAAATTATGGTTGATTCAGTCAAGCCACTGGTTTTAGATGATCTAAATAAATGAAATCTTGATAACTATGGGAAAGACTAGAAAAAGAAATTGGAGGAAACAGATGGCTAAAGGACAAGCTTAAGCCAAAATGGGGCCATGCATTTATTCATTCAATAACTTACTGAGTGCCATTATAGGACAGGTACAAATCTAAACACTGAGAATGTTCCAGTCAAGAAGACAGACTAGTCTCTACTCGGATGGAGCAGATGATATGTGAATAAGTACCAAGCAGTGATGAGTACTAGAGATCAGGAGGTCTGAAAAATGTCCCTCTGAGGGGAGAATATGTGAGTGAAGAAGTGAATGACAAAAAGCCCACCCTGTAAAGATTAGGGGGAAGTGTATTCCAGGAGAGGAGACAGTGCCAGCTGCTAAGGTAAGCAGTGGCCTAATCATGTTTATGAAATGGAAAGAGACCAGTGTGGCAGGAGTATAGTGAGCTAGGGACAGGAAATGCAGGCTAGGGTAGACATGCAAAGCTCTCAGCCCCAGCAGATTCTATTTGTACTACAGCGGACCATAAGAGTACAAATCAGGAGGTTGCAAAAATCCGATTTACATCTTTTAAGATTCCTCGGTTGCTTTGTGGAAGCAGACTATAGGGGGCAATGGTGGAGGCAGGGAGATCAGTAGTCCAGGTGGAAGATGCAGAGTGTGGTCAGGGTGGTACTCGCAGAGACGGAGAGCAGTGGACTATTTTAGGCTTGTTGCTACCAATGGAGGCCCTTCACAAAACACCTTAGCCAGTAGGGTGTTTTCTCTCCTTGAGATGACAGGGAATGACCTGATGTACTGTCTGATTTAGAGTCCTTGTCTTAAGAGTTGGCAGCAGTTGAAAATAAGTGAGTATTTGGGAAGAGAAAGAAGATCTTAGTTTTCGGGTAAACTGCATCCTTTTAAAAGAGCTGAAGGGAAGACTAATTAGGGACAAGGGTAAAAAAAGGTGGATGTTTCTCTAAAGTGTAAGATTCTCAGTTTACCTGTGTGGAGCTGACATGGGCCCAGAGTAACTAATCCCAGGAGGCCAACCTGGAAGGGATCCCAGAGGTCATTTAGTGCAAACCAGTACTTACTAGTTGTGTGAACTTGAACAAGCATTTACAACTTCTCTGAATTCACTTTCCTGATGTATATAAAATTGCAATAATAAAACTAGTTCTGTATAGGGTTGTTGTGAAGGCAGAATGACACGGTACATGTTAAAGAGCCCAGCATAGTGTGGGGGTTATTTCTTTCCTCCTACAAATGAGCTATGACTTTCCTGTCTTTTTCTTATCTGAGGGCCTTCAGTTAGATTTCTGAGTCACATAGTAATGTGGATGAACAACAGGCTAAAACTTCAGGAGCCCCAAAATTCCATTCTTTTCTCCAGTTCACTTGTCTTTTGTCGTGGGGCTGAGCTGATGAAAAGTTTATCTGGGTTAGAATTTGGGGAGCTTGTTTGGATTCACTGTCCTCCCCGCCCCAGTGTCAACAACAAAGCACCAACCAGCCTCGTCTGTGCCCAGTGTCACAGTCATTTCCACCTGAGCTCCTGTCGTTCTCTTGCCTAGTATGCCATCTCTTCCTCTACTTGGCCATTTCATACTTCTCTCTCAGAGTCTCACCTAAGGTCAGTTAAGTCATTCCTAAAGGCTACTGAGCTTCATTGATTTCTTCTTCCTCTAAACTTCTACAAAGTTAAAATCTGTATGTCGTCTGTTAGCCCTTAATCATATACTCTTCATTGTTGTTGCTCCATGTGCCCTGGTCTTATCATGCTCACCAGAATGTAAGCTCCTTGAGGAACATTTTACATTTCATCTATATCCTCAAGAGAATGTGGCAAAGATAAGTACACAACAATCTATGGGCAAAAATATTTGTAAATCAATTAATTGGCTGGACCTTGAGCGATCTTCTTTCTAGCCAGACTTCAGTAAAAGGCTAACTAAAATAACCCCAGCATCAAGGACAGTTAAAAGACACTGGATGGGCTCCATCTGCCAATCCCTACCCTTAGAAATCAGAGGCGTTACAGAAAGAGCAGGTGTGTAGGAATGGTGGAACAGAAATTTGATACCTAAGAATATACTTTTGTTATTTAGTCAACTGTCTTAACTCTTCCCTCACTGGGTGGTGCTTTTTACTAAAGTTAAGGACCAGCTACCCCATAATGGTAAGAGTTAGCTTTTCTCAGTTCAGTACTTTGGCTGCTTTGTTGCTACTTCTGACAGAGCTGCCTGTTTATTCATTATTAGCAGAGCCTGGATGACTAAAGTGACCACTTCCTAATGGTGGTGTCCCTCTCCTATGTGACATCACCTTACCATCTCCTCAGTCAAAAATTACCTACCAATATAATGGACATACCATAGTGTGATTTATAAGACATATATATGTAGTCATTCAGATAACCAAATATATTTCTCATGTATATTCGGTCTTCATCCAGTTTCTGACTCAGCTCCAAACCCTTGGAATTCCCCAAGTGTTGACAGAGATAAAAGTATCTTTGGCTGTAACAATTAATGTGACTTTTGGATCCCACCCAAGGGCAGGGGCTGTTGCCAGGAGGACCAACCATGTGATTTGAGGGTTGGACTTCCAGGATACCTCTCAACCCCTCAAGGGAGATGGGCTGGAGACTGAATCAAACAATGGCCAATGACTTGGTCAAACATGACTACACAATGAAGCCTCCATAAAAACCCAAGAGGATGGGGTTCAGAGAATTTCCAAGTTGGCAAACATATAGAGATGTGGGGAAAGTGGTGCCCCTGGAGATGGCATGGAAGCTCTATGCCCTTTCCCTAGACCTTGCCCTATGTATCTCTTCATGTGGCTGTTGATTTGTTATCTTTTACCATATCCTTTAATAAACTGGTATGTAAGTGTTTTCCTGAGTTCTGTGAGCCACTCTAGCAAATGAGAAGAACCTAAGAAGGAGGTCGTTGGAACCCCCAATCTGTAGCTGGTGGTCAGAAGCACAGGTAATAGCCTGGGGCTTATGACTAGTGTCTAAAGTAGGGGGCAAGGGACAGTATTACTGGCCTGAGCCCTTAACGTGTGGAATCTGATGCTATCTCTGGGTCAAGTAGTTAGTGTCAGAATTGAGCTGAATTCTTAGACACCCTGCTGGTGTTGGAGAATTACTTGGTATTGGGGCGGGGGTAGGGGACTCCACCACCCTGCCCCCACATTGGATTTGGGTCCAGGAATCCAAAAAGAGGGCACATAATGCCACCTCTATGAGGACTCCCATTAATCTAGATCTTTTCATTACTTTTGAATCAGTAAGCCTGCCTTTCAAGACATTCCTTCAGCATTCCATAGGAATGAGTGTAGTAGTCAGTTACTTTAAGGAGTTTTAAAGAGTCTTTAGATGGCAGGTATGCCAGCCTGCCTCTGTCTATTGGGCTTTATTAATTGTTTGCATAATTCTCCATTAACGTCGTTCTATTTATAAAAGCAACAAACATTACAAAAGGCCAGGGCTTGGACACTGTAGTAAATTAGATTTAGATCCTGTGCTACAAACTGTCAATTCATCAGAAAAACGGTGATGCTAGAGAGAGGTGGGCATAATTCGGTCATCCTCAGGAAGCAAAAGTCTCAGAACCGGAAGGGCGTGAAATCTAGTTTCAATTTGCTGTTATTGACCAGAGGCAAGAAATGTGACTTCCATAGGCCTGTCATTTCCCCTTCTCTAAAGTAAAGACAAAAATACCTTATTCTCTTTGTGTCCCTTTTATCTTAAGATCCCACCCTGAGGTAAGAAAGCAAGTGTCTGTGAAGCCAGGGAAGTGATTTACATTAACGCATGCCATTCTCATTACCGTCATTACTGAGTAATGCTGTGCTACAGCTTGGTGACTTTAGGGAAATATTTATAAGAAAGAGTCTTAGAGAAAAAATAAAGAGTAGAGGGAGATGGATGGGAAGGGTTAGGAGAGGCAGAAAAAATGTATATATAAGAATGCAGTAGGAGCCCTAAGGTCAGCTCACGTGGAAAAAAGTGCCCTTAAGCTCAGTTTCTTTTTTTTCAATGTTTATTTATTTTTGGGACAGAGAGAGACAGAGCATGAACGGGGGAGGGGCAGAGAGAGAGGGAGACACAGAATCGGAAACAGGCTCCAGGCTCTGAGCCATCAGCCCAGAGCCCGACGCGGGGCTCGAACTCACGGACCGTGAGATCGTGACCTGGCTGAAGTCGGAGGCTTAACCGACTGCACCACCCAGGCGCCCCTAAGCTCAGTTTCTAAGTATGGCCTCAAGTGCAAATAGACTCACCATCCTCGATGTCATAGGCGTAAGCCGAGAGGCGCAGGGTAGTGGCGCAGTACTCGCATTTGAAGCAGCTCCGATGGAAGAACTTGCCCTCAGCACTCAGCCTCTCCATCACGTAGACCCGCTTCTGACAGAAGTAGCACGTGTCGCTGCCTCCTAAGTTCTGTGGGAACTCCTTCTTTATCGAGCCCTGTAATGGGGGATGGTGGAAGATCTGTCAGAGCCAACACTTCTTAGACTCACCTCCTGGAGGTGCACGACCCTCTCCATATGTGAAACTAACCCTCACTAAGCAATTTTGTTTTGAGACAGACTACGATGGCTCACTCTATTATTGGCTCTCCTGAAGAACAATGGCACTACTGCAGTGACTGTCACATGTGCCCTCTATATAGTAATCGGCATTAGCTGGGTTCTGAATCGATGTTAATCAACACCCAAGAGGAATCCCCAGTTGGTTTTACACAATTTCATAACATTATTTTGACAGAATTGTGTTTTGAAGGTAGCATAAAAATACCTACTCAGAGTTCACGTCGTTCTACATGAATGTGGGCCTCCAGGACTCCAGAGCAAACAACCACTTTTACAGATACTAAGTATGTTTTTCCACACAACATTCTAAACAGCCAGTCAGTCCTAGAAATTCAGTTACAAACTTCAGATATCTTTAAAAAAAGTTACCGCATGGCATATATTAGGTATATATGTTACTAAGCTACTTAGAATAAACCAGGTTTATTTACCACAGCTGTGCTATATCTAGACAGACGGTGCCCTTAATACATCTCTTACCAGTTCCTTCTTGTCTAGAAGGGTTTTGGGCTGTTCTTTCCTTTGAAGCTGATTGGCTATCTGCTCAGCCAATGAGCTCACTCCGCCAGTGTACATCTTTATATACTTCTATTGGTTGGAGATTATAAAATGACCAGAATGATGGAAAATGAGAAGGAAAAAAAATAAATAAATTAAGAAGACAGGGGGAAAAAAAAATCTTTGAAAGGTATAAAATGAATACAAGGTGCAGCAGCAAACCATGCCAACACAGTGCCCACAAGCAGGGAAACTTGGTGGTCAGAAAAATGGGTGCCAACGTCCACACAGAGGTATCAGCAGAGGTAAGAGTAATGCCTGCAGGAATAATTAAACTCAGTAAGGGAGAACTTAGTCTTCCATGTCTTTTCGGAGCATACAGTTCAGGGAGGTGGGAAGACAGGATGGATACAAATATAGAACAGAGTAAGAAGGGCCTATACCCTAGTGACTCAAATTACATACAAAGAATTCAAGAGGAATAACTCCCACCCACATGGCACATGTCCAGATTAACATTATGTTTCAAGTTGGGTCTAGGAGAGGGCTTGGCAAGTTATTTCACCATTTAGAAAAAAAACTGAGCTTGGGGTGCCAGGGTGGCTCAGTTGGTTAAGCGTCTGACTTCGGCTCAGGTCATGATCTCGTGGTTTGTGGGTTTGAGCCCTGCGTTGGGCTCTGTGCTGACAGCTCAGAGCCTGGAGCCTGCTTTGGATTCTGTCTCCCTCTCTCTCTCTGCCCTTCCACCACTTGCACTCTGCCTCTCTCTCTCTCAAAAACAAATAAACATAAAAGACATAAAGAAAGAAAGAAAGAAAGAAAGAAAGAAAGAAAGAAAGAAAGAAAGAAAGAAAGAAGAAAGAAAGAAAGAAAGAAAGAAAGAAAGAAAGAAAGAAAGAAAGAAAGAAAGAAAGAAAAAAGAAAGAAAGAAAGAAACTAAGCTCACACTTGCAAGGCTGATTCTCCACTTGGGTAAAAGATGCCAACAGCCTAGTATTACTCCTGATGATCACCTTCCTCCTATTAATGCTTCACTCATAACCCCCGTCATATGCATCAAATATTTCTGAGCTTTATCTGGAAGAATCCTTCTCAGCCCATTCTCCCTGTTAATATTTATCTGTTCTACCCAGGCACGAAGGCCAAAGTGTTCTAGACTGGGCGGGGCATCTTAAACACAGCTGCAGGAGGCTAACATCTGGAGCCATGCAGACAAGTTGCTTAATTTAGTCTTGGGAAGTCAGGAAGTCAGGAAGTCTTGGGAAGTTTCTAGTCCAAGAGGGATTATTTTTTCATAGGTTGGAAAAAGAATGGAAAAAAAAAATCCAACCAATTCAATCCTCTTTCTAGCAATGTTGAAGAAGTAACAAGCAAAACTACAAAATTTCAATTGTAAGCCTTCCTGCTAGGCAGCCTAGCTTTGAGCCTGTCCCAAGGAATGAGGTCAAAGTCTTGCTGACAGTCCTTTAGAGACTCCCAAGGTCACCCTTCCATGTGGAGATGGCCAGGACACCTAGTGTGCATGACTCTCCTCTCATAAACTGTGTGGAATAAGAGAACTGCCTAATGAGTTTGGGGAGCCCTGTAATTCTGACTGAGAAAAACACTCCAGGAGCAGTTGTCTTGGGGATGTCCACAACCCTGTCAGGAAGTGGTTTGAATGGACAACACACAAAGCCAGGTGTGAGAGAATCACTGGCCTGAGCAATGGCGTGCCCTGGGCTGAGAAGGGACAAACAAGAGAAGTATTCCAGGGGTGGGGGGACAGGGGGAACTAGCTCTATGTGAACACGAGAATAACAGAAGCACAGATGAGCAAACAATTCTCCAAGGTTCAGCTGGAACTGAGGAGTCAATTCTATTTTTCAATTTAAAATAAGGAAATTTCCAAGGATTGGTGCCATTTGTTCATTAACTCCACAGCTTATACCCATTAATGGTTGAGAAAAACAAGTGGCTCTAAGATCTAAACCTTCTTTAGATTAGAGCTGTTAGGGAAACTTACTCCTGGAACAGACTGACACCAGGCAGAGCTGAGCAGGTCACTTAACAGCTGACACCGAGGGTGCAGAAAGTGAGGGTGTAGGCCAGATGCCACCCCTGAGGCTGGGACACTGAGCAAGCTCTGGATCCTCACTGCTCGGCCAGGACCCTTCCCTCCCACCAGAAACTGGCATCCTCAGCAAATACAGCCCAGGGCTGCCTGCGTGCAAAGGCATTTGTCACATTCAGTTCTCAGCAATGCGGTAATAATGACAAGCATCCCCCCAAGAGAGGTGGAAACTCAAGTTCTATTTTCTTCTGGCATGAATAGCAGATGGTATCCTTCTCCCCACTCTTAAGAAACAGTCTAAATGTGGCAATTGCTGGACTTATACTTTTGCCGCCACACATGCATATGTTTCCACACACGTACCACACAGACTGCTTGAGGACAGGAAATATAAACAGAGAGGGCAAAAGGATCCGCCAACCTCTCTCTAAACTACTCTATAGCTGGATCAGTTCCACTGTGGGAAATAGCAGGGTTCACTCCTCAAGTGATTACAATGCAAGAGGCACTCACAATACTGCATATTCACCACTCCATTTAAGAGATTTAATCACACTATTGTTCACATTTTTTAGTACATATCCATACGAAGACATTTGGAATTTAAAAAGTTAATGGCTGAAAAATGTTTGTTGTTATTTTATATAGTTGAAATATAATAGAAGTGGGTTTACTGTGACAGAATTTGTTACAATGAAAGCTAGCAGCCTCTTTAACTTTGGTGTATGCCTACAGACCTCACATGCAAAACCAACAGACAACACACACACACACACACACACACGTGGATTCCCACAGAAGACAGGCCAAAGTTAAGAGCTCTGCAACCTCCCTCGGGCCTGATGACATTTGTGTAGGTGAACTGAGGACAGGCTGGAGAGCAAAGAGCTTTGCCAAGTTCCAGGCTGTGCTACCTGTCGGAGAGAGTCAGAGGAGGGAGAGGCGGGGCGGTTGGAGGAGCGAAGACTAAGAGAAAGCTCCCACTGGTCAACAAAAAATCGGCGAGAAGGTTCAGGCTCTGGCTACAAAATACAAGATGGAGAAAAAAAAATCAAAGGAAATGTTAAATAAAAAGTTACACACTGACCTGAATGTAAGGAATTTGGGAGTTTTAGACCTTTACCTAAGTAACTAATGCAGTAAAGAGACATTCTTAGTTCCCAAAGGTGTGAATAGCTCATTCAAAGCTTCCATTTTACTTTCAGCTGGCTCACCCTTGCCTCATGCTTACAGTGAAGCTCGCTCTGGAACATGGTCACTGTAGACATGAGCCGTCTCTGAAAGCCTTGGCTTCTCTTGCTTGGTGGTTTTACTCCATCCACCCCAAGTGGATAATGTTGCCTGCCAGCCAGGAGACAGAGGCCAGGGGCTATGTCCTGCTCACACACCCACTTTATGTCCTCTGTAGAGACCCTCACAGACTTGAGCTGGGAATTCTCCTGGGCAGAAGGAGACTATACCACCTCATCACTCCACTGGCCTTACAAACAGCAAACAATAGCAATAGCAAATCTAGAATGAAGTTTACTCCTCCATAAAGGCCAGAAATGTGGCTTTGCCTCTTCCTATTGCTAGTGCTCAGAGAAACTCTGCCTGCCAAGGAGCCAGCCAAATCCCAGCAATGATCAGGAGAAAAGATCCCAAGTCCTCTGCACTGCATGCAGCATGTGTTGCAAAAGTAAGCTGGCATCCTCCTCGGTGGTGGGCCCATGCAGCCAGGAACTGTCCAGTCCCCAGAGAGGGAGAAGGGGCCTGAGAGCTCTGGCAAGTGATAACTGCTCAGTTTCCTACAAGGCTCAGGATGAAATACTTGCAGGGTGGAGGGAAGAACTGTCATGGTAAGAGAAGCCCTCTGCCCCTCTAGCTCCAAGCAGATCCATCACACCCCCAATTTAGTCCCTCACTAAATTCACAGCTTTGAGCGGTGACAAAGTGGAGTGTAACCATCCCTGCTCCAGATTCTCAGCCAGCTCACTGGCCCTCAGCTCAGCACTTGGGGCAGGCTCAGAAACACAGGCCCAAGGGGGAGATCTCTGTAGAAAAGTATCACCCACCCGAGAGAAATAAGAGAGAAGGCAACTCTCCCAGGGATGGCAAAGCAGTGAAACTAATGGGAAGACTCGGGGGTGGGGGTGGGGGTGGGGGGTGGATAGGAGCAGGTGAGTGCACAGGCAAGATTATGGAATAGTGGACAGAAAATCCTGGAAGAGCACACATATAGTAACCCTTATAAGTATCTAGACAGGACCCCTGCAGTGAAGAATCTGGAAACCAATCATTGGGAAAATGAAAGAAAATTCCCTGCAAACCTTCTTGCTTCCTGAGCTCAAAATCCTACCTTTCTTCTGGAGGCATTGTAGCCCTAGACTTTTGACAATTTCTCCCTGCCCATCTCTCCTTTTATTTTACACACTTCCCTCTATTCTTCTTCGCTTAGGCACTGCTTCATTAAAAATCATCAGGGTCTCATTAACTATGCATTCCCTGAAATGTAGGGCTTGCCCTTCGTTGTGAAAATACCTACTTTTCTTTTTGAGGGGAATACAGCCTGGGAAGAAGGAAGAAAGAGGCTGGGCACACAGTGCTCATGGTAGGAAGCAGCCCCAACAGAAGTGAAGAAAGCAGAGCTGGGCCGTGCGTGAGGAGATGAAATAGACACCCTCCTTCCACTTCGGCCCCGGTCTCTCTCCCTAAGCCAGCACCGATCCACGCATGGTCCTGGCAGCATAGATTGCCTGCTTCTTGCTTGGTGACGGGGTGTAAGAATACAGCACTAGCTTCCTTCGCAGTGACTGTATTTCTCAGAGAGCAAAGGCAGAAGGAGAGGTAAAAATAAAAGAAAAAAGGCCCATGTGAAATTAACAGTTACAGAGGATTCTTCACTCTTGCTGCAGAGTTTAACTCACTCAGGGATCAGGTTTAAGGGTAATAGTAACAACCAAAAGTTTCAGAAAATAAGCAGGCTTTTAAACGGGCATCTCTGCTATTCATCAAATTATATGATGGCCAGGTATAATCACTAGATCCCCCTTCAGTTTTTCAGAAGAGACCCACTAAAGCTTTTCATTACACACCGTTGTCACCACCTTCCTTCCCCTCCATCAGTTCTTCATACTTGAAAAATCCCCACACCAGTAAGAGCTTTGGCTCTCATTATTTCTACCTCAAGATCCCCGAATGTCCAAAGATATAAGCAAATCCCACCCACTTACTGATCTCAGTGCTGGGCAGATGAATGCTCTCCTGTGAATGCTATTTACATGGGCCAACACGGTTAAGCAACAAGAATTCTTGCTCTTGGCTGAGTGACAAGAGTGTGCACAAAGCAAGGGGAGAAGGGACCATCCCCACCTTCCCTCTGCCCCACCACCACAGCGTGCCCCGTCCGTTTGGCTCTCAGCATCCCATGCCATGATTCATGCTCTTTTACCCTCTCATGGTGGGGACTCTGCTTGCCACGGCTGTCAGCATCAAGATCCCTGTACGTCTGTTAATAACAAAGTAGAGACTTAAGCTCCATCCAAATGTTCTATGTGGACCTACTAAGTGACAGTGCCAGATATTCAGAATTCATTTCAACACATATCCCCTGCCCCTGACAGATCCCCACCCCAGGAAACCACAATCCCATCTAAATCAAATCCCATGATCCCAGGACAACTTTCTGTCCAGCACTCTGTCCATCTGGCCTCCAGTGAGGTCAGCCACACAAATAAAGAACTATGGTTAGTACAAAAGTGGAACAAACATATTTCTTTCACACAGTGCCACAAGATCAGAGGCATTAAATGGAAGGTTTAAAATGAGAAGCTGGTTAGGAGGGTGAAAGGGTGAAGCTTTCCACAACAAGATATTAGAAAGGAAAGGTGGGGAGATGGAAACTGCCTGGAACAAATGGCCGTTAAACAGTCCAGAGGAAACTCCAGGATGGGGAGTGGTCCCTGAACAGGCATATGGGACCAAAGCATCATTTATTAAAGGGAGAAGTGGATGACGACTGGAAGCATCTTCAGTCAACAGATAGGAATATGTACATGATAGGCATGGAAATCCTGAAGACAGGCATATGGCTGCCTCTACAGACCCAAGGAAACAACTATCAGCAATTGTGTGGGAAAAGGGAAGGCCACTCTCATCACTCTTTGGATTACTGGTGAGGATTCAGCCTATGGCCTTGTACTGGTGGAAGAACTAATCCAAAGCCTCTAATGTGGCCCACAAACATAATGGTCTCCACAGGCAGGATGAGGCCACAGGTTGGGTTCCAGAGTCACACCAACCACATTCAATTCCTGGCTCCATTACTTACTGTGTGAACTTGTACAAAGTACTTGGCCTCCCTACCCTATGCCTCAGTCTCATCTGCAACACGGAGATGATAATAGTACCTGCCGTAGGGTTACTGGGAGAATTGATGGAGGTAACACAACAAGAACTGAGAATGCCGCCTGGGACTAAGTGTTAGTTATTATGTAGAGACAAGGCATAGGGTAATTACTCAGTCTACAATGGCTGAATTCTTAGGCCCAGGGACACAGTGTGGGCCTTTAACAATCAGACACATTACTCAGGGGCCCCTTTTAAATAGGCCACTTAGTTGAGAAAATGTCTTTCCATAGATCCTGCCTTTAAAATTAGTATTTTATTTTATAGAAATATCCTACAAAGGTCAATTTCTATTCTATAAATATACTTTATTAATGTATGCTTATTATCCTCTTTAATCATGTCTGTGGTTAACTGCTCTATAACGCATTTTCAAATGGTCTGCCTAGAGTGTGAGTGTGCCAGATGGGAAGGACAGGTGTTTGCTGGCATAAGCAGGGCTCTCAAAACCAGAAGGAACCAAACTCATAATATAGTGAGGCCCTATAAAAAGCTTCCAAAAGCCCATCCTAATTATATCTCCTTGGGCAGCAAGACAAAAGTGGCTGCTTTAAATGAGGTTATATAAAAATGTGTTGTTCCCCAGGGCTTTTTGGACCTTGTATCTGTGACAAATATAGTTTAAGTTCTGGTCTGTGCTTGCATAGTTGTTCTCCTATGATGTGGGACTAGATTAAACCAGGGTTTGAATATATTAAGTGCTATCCTGAAGTCTAATTGGAAATTGTTCATCTGTAGCAAAAAAGGTGCTTCTGCTACAAATGATCTTTCTGTTTTTTGATTGTTATTTCTGAAAAGAGGGAGTTCTGATTTGGTCTCTACCCTAGCCACCTACACAGGCAGGCAGGAGGACACAGACGAGGACCACGGAGCATGCAAAGAAGATCACCTGCTGGCTGCCAGGCGCCCGACAGGGAGGTGGAGAAGGGGGAGGAGAGAGTGTGATCACTTTTTTGGGGCAGGTCCGAGAACACTCCTTTTCCCGTCGCTTTTACACCAACAGACACAAACAGAGAGAACATTGGTGAAACAGGAGCCACATTTTGGCTGGTTCTAGAAAGACTAAAGGGCATCTGCCAAAACCATCCCTCCCTTGCCTCTCCATCCTCAACAGCAATCACTGTATGGTTAGGGAGGATGGCTTGTCACAGTCGATCGTTGGCCTCTGGGTCACACTTGCGCTGTTTGGTAAGTACAGACCACATGGGTAATCTCCGCAGCTGGCCTTGGGGTCAGAACTTGCAGTGTAACACTTTCTAAATGCCAGGGATCAAGGGTATATTCTTTGTGAGTTTTATCAGAGAAGCTGAGGACAGAAGAAATGGGCTTGGATGTAAGTAGAAAGGGCACACAGGCCAAATAGCACGAGGGGAGCATGAAGACTGTCTCCTGATGGCTCAGTCACCTCTACACCCACCAGCAGCAAAGCAGCACTCTCCTTGAGGGCTCACCCAAGACAACACCCTGCCATGGCTTCCCTCTTCTCAGTCCCCTCACTCACGCTCAAAAGGTTCTGGAAAACTACCAAGGAAATACAAGAAAGTACAGGAAACAGAATATAAAACTTAAATATCTTTCACTAACCAAACACCACACATATCCATGGATTATTTCCCCATTTTGCCCCTCTCCATTGTACTCCCTTCCTATGAATCTGTGATTTAGAGAACTCTTCGGTACTTAGGGAACAATGACTTATTTCTAGGCCAGAGGAATCCTCCATTTCCTCATGACCAGAATGACCATGTGGGGCAGCACACAGGTGAAGTATGGGAGGGAAAGAAGAGGTTGTGAGGCCAGGGGAAAGAGCCCCATCATCTATTCCAACTTCACATGATGACTTACTTTCAAACGAAGGCTGGTTGCCTGCAGGATGCATTTCTGAGATGAAAAGGTAGAAGGGTGGGGAAGGAAGGGCCAAAGTGTTTACACAGGAAGGTAAAAAAGAGAAGTCACTGGCAAGCAAAATTGTTATTCATTTTTTCTCTTCCATACCATGACCTAAGTGAAAACTGATCCTTGTGCCAACTCAGCCACCATGGCTGTGCTTGCCACACCCTCCTGCCTCAATCCAAACCTCTTCAAGATAAACAAAAAGTGAGTCATGGTAAGGTATTGCCAGTCAACCCCTCAATCCTAAAGGGAGAGAAACAGGGTTGCAGACAGGATGAGTCAGAAGCAGAGGGCCAGTGGAGCACACCACTGGAGTTCTTCTGTTCCCACATTTCTGGAGCATGTGGCACTGCCTGCCAAGGTTCTCTTTTAGGAGATAAATTTCCAAGGCCAAGACTCATGATGCCACCCCTGATTAGCGCTGAGAAAAAATTACATGTAACTGTGAGTTGCAGTTCTTTCACAGCCAAGTAAACTCACGTTCCCAACTCCATAGAACAATGATCTAACAGGATTTTCATTGTTCATGGTTTTTCACTTACCAAGATCTACCCAGATACCCTTTCCACTGTAATCTCTGGTACCCACTCCATAGAACCCAGGTTTGACTTCAATGGCTCTATTCTGCTACCCAAAGAGCCTGGCAATATTCTGCTTCATTGACTGTAATCATATATTACCCAGATGACAACCTAGCTATATGTCTCCATGTAGCACCCCATACAAGGTTAGAGGTCACCAGATGTTTCACAAACAGGTCCACAAACACCAAGCTCTTGTCTTGATGCCCCTTTGGTACAGTTCCATCAGGTGATGAGCTGATGTACCAGTCTTCACCAGGACAGGGGCCTCAGCTGAGCGAGTCTCCTCGGGTCACACTTAATACCTCTGAGACCTCCCAGGAAGCCAACTCAAAGCTGCTCTGGGCACATGCCTTTTAAAGTCATCAGTTCATCCATCTACACATGTTACTACTGACTTCCCTTCTGTTTTGCTCCTTGCACCTCAGAGGACCTTTCTGGACATTGTCAGAATCTAGAGTTTGGGGAACCTAGTTTAGAGTTCACTTTCCCCTTCAGCAGATCCTCAACTAAATATTACCTTTCAAATCATACAACCACGTAGACTTCAAGGCAAAGGGTAAGAAAATAAAATGGAATTTCTAATGAACTTTGTTTATTTGTTTCCCTAGGCATAGAGAAAGAAGCAGGCTGGGGTCTGTTGTGAGTCTGGACATTGCTCCCTAGCTTCCATTTCAGACTCATGGGCCCTGCATTTAATGTGGCATATTATTAAAAAAGAGGTTAGAAAGGTAACTTTTGCCCTGAATATAATTCAAATAAAACCCACCTGCCACTCCCTAGCACCTCCCAGCAATACCTGGCACTCTGCAGCACAAGAGGAAATTGAGGGTTAGCTCACCTGACCTCTCAGAATCTTAGTCCTAAATGATACCAAACCATAAGACAGAGAATCCAGGCTGCACTCAGTAGAGCAGGAACTTACTCAACTGTGACTTGAGAGAAAGAAAATACAGTAGAGGCCCCAATCTTTCTGATGGGCTTCCTATTATCAGCCAGATGCAACTCCCCACCCCCTTCTTTCTGTCCTATCCTATACTGCTAATGAGCAGCTAGGAGAGCCTGTAAAAACTTCATTGAAAATTTCAAAGAGTATTTTAAATGGAGACAAAACACCTAGAAAATGCCCACCATCATCTTTGTTGAGGGTCTGAAACAAATAAAAATCATAGTTTGAGACTATTTCTCGGCTAACATTTTCCTATTTAACATGAAAGGCTCCACTGCCCCAATTCTCAGCCTTGCTGAATTCAGGATTCTCCCTGCAGTGGTTACAAGGACACATGTAAGCAAAATGTCAACTTGGGACAAAGGTAATAATGGTAAAACTGTAGAAGCTAAGGTAGCTAAACTACTTCCCACATAGCTTTAGCAAGTTTCAACACCAAATTAACCACCTACCCTTTTAAGTGATTTCTCAAATCCCAACAAGTTAAACAAATCATGCAATACAATCAGTATGGTCTGTTAAACTTCCCCCCACAGTTGCTACTCAAAAGAGTACAGAAGTTTCCTGTCCTTGAGAGCTAGGATTCTAAAGTGTAGGAGGCCTCAGCTGTGGCTGGTTCAGAGGGAGGAGTGGGTTGGAAGGCCCAGGGAAGCAGCACCCATTCTGGTCCCTGGGCAGCAGCTTTACCTGTTTCCACTGGGGGGTGGGAGCAGGGCGACCCTGCTCAGGTAGGCAGCAGGACGGCTGGCTGACCCCACGCTCTTGTGTCGGCTGTGACACACAGGTCAAGTATGGGTGGGGGACAGGACATGGAGACAAAACAAAATAAAATACATTAAGGTAGGAGAAGACACAAAAAAGATACTCATGCATGGCAGACAGACACATATCTATGAGCTGGGAGTGGGGGGAGACACGGAATTAATTCTTAGAAAGTTACACTTATAACAAAAACAAGATACCCTACCCCCGCAAACCAAAAGCAAATGCAAAAGGAAAAAAAAGAGGCAATCCAAAGCTGGAATTTTCATTATCCTCTTCCTTAGCTCAAAGCTCTGAGCCTAAACTACTAATTCAGGTTCGGAAAACTAATCTTTCTACTCAAAATGAGGAAAACAACCTTCTCTTAAGGGCAAACTTCCTCTCATGGAGAGCATTCCAGCCTTCCCGAAATGGGGCAGACCCTGCAGTTGCCAAGCAACCTCAGATGTTTACCAATGAATATTATCATCTTCTCTATGAGCCATGACACCCATGATTGGAGTGTGAAGATTAATAACCACAGGCTAAATGTGAAAAGAAGTTAATTATGGCCAGACTCCAAGCAAAGTCAGTAGCCCCCTCAGCCCTGGTCAATTGGAACAATGGCCGATATATATGGAAAAGATGAAGAAAGAGAGTAAAAGAATAAAAAGAATGGGGTCCCTTTCCTCTGGATGTTCTCTCAGGTCGTTAGGGAGTTTTACAAGAAATTTTTTGTGTAAATCTCAGAATCCCAGCACCTCCTCTTGTAAGACATCTTTGTGACTTTCAGACAAGCAAGAGGGAGACAAGACATAACAAAGACACCTCAAGTTAAATGCTCCTGTCTAGCACTCTCTGGTTTGACTTATGGGAATGAAAGTTAATTTCTACGATGACTCTTTAAAATGTTCATAACTCTTGGGGCACCTGGGTGGTGCAGTCGGTTAAGCGTCCGACTTCAGCCAGGTCACGATCTCGCGGTCCAGGAGTTCGAGCCCGCGTCAGGCTCTGGGCTGATGGCTCAGAGCCTGGAGCCTGTTTCCGATTCTGTGTCTCCCTCTCTCTCTGCCCCTCCCCCGTTCATGCTCTGTCTCTCTCTGTTCCCCAAAAAATAAATAAACGTTGAAAAAAAAAATTAAAAAAAATAAAATAAAATGTTCATAACTCTTGAGGATAGCCTAGGAAAACCATTTGCAGCACACAAAAGAAGATCTACCACAAGAATGTTTATTACCTCTGTACTTTATCATGAAAGATGAGAAACAATGAAAACATCCAACACCAGAGAAGAGTTAAGAAAAGCATGGCACAACATGGGAATATGCCCAAAGTTATGTGAACAATGCAGAACAGGAAGTGTATATTAAGAATGACCTCAACTATGGAAACAAAAATGACTAGAAAGAAACAACAAAACGTTAACAGAATTAGAGGTGTCTTGATTACCTTTATTATAGTTTTCAGCATTTTCCTCAATAAACATCCACCTCTCATAATTCAAATATGTTTGCATGTATATGAACATATAAACAAGTATAGATATATACAGAAATTTAAAACCCCTCTTCGGATTTTTTTGTCACAGACACCTCACACCTGAATGGTGAGGATAAAGCAGTCCTGAAAGCACACAAGGAGCTTATAAAACACTTTTTCTCTGCTGCAGTCAGACAAGGCGAAAACCAGACACCAGTCTTGAGTGCATGAACACTCGGCTGAGACACACCCCATCCCATTTCACTTGACTGAGAAGATCCCTCCTTCCTATGTGGTCAGACCAAGTGTGGATGGGTGAGATGTAACATGGGGTTTACCTGTCTCCTCATGCCAGTGGACTGTGGAGGTGCATTCTCTTCAAACTTGGCCAGCAGCTGGGTTGCCATGTATTTCACTTTGTTCTGATTGCCAAGGGCCACATCCATCCTCCTGTCTGTCAGAGTGCTCACCAGTGTGGGCCTTCCTCCTCTGTAGCCCCGGGGTGCTTCCTCCTGATAAACACCAACACCCAAAACCTGGCCTCTGTTACATAAGCCCCTCCGCCACAAATGCCCTTCCCTCAAAGAAGAAGGGTGACCAGTGCCTGGCAAGGTGGCTGGTATTTTTGCTTTAGGTTAAGCTTAACAGCTTCTCTTAAGGTTCTAATCTCAAGATGCCGTCAGGAAGACTTTGGTGCATGGGGCAGTATAAAGAGGTACTTGGACTTTTGCTGGTATTGCTGTATCTCAGAAAAGTCACTGCCCTCTGCCAAATATGTAATTCTAAAGGGACAGGAAAGCACCAGGGCACACATGTCTGCTCCCTTGGATGTTCTCCAAAACATTAAACAAAGGCAGAAGCCCAATGAAAAAGCATCTGCCCACAAAAATTCTCATAAAAAATGAGTATGAGGGGCTCCTGGGTGGCTCAGTCGGTTAAGTGTCTGACTTCAGCTCAGGTCATGATCTCGTGGTTTGTGAGTTCAAGCCCTGCGTCGGACTCTGTGCTGACAGCTCAGAGCCTGCAGCCTGCTTCAGATTCTGCATTTCCTCCTCTCTCTGCCCCTCCCATACTCATGCTCTGTCTCTCTCTGTCTCTCAATAATAAACGTTAAAAAAAAAAAAAAAAAAGAATATGAAAAGATCTAGCAATATCAATTTGGAAATTAAGGATTTAAGCCAAAAAGGGCAATTTGATCATTCTAGCAAATCCCAGATAATTCTTACCTCTTCCGATTGACTGGTCTTTCTCCTCTTTCCAGCACCATCCAAGTCCTTTTCCTTTTTATCCTATACCAAGAGAGGAGGGACACTGCGTTATCCTAGGCACTATAACTTGCCTTTAGGTTTGCAGTAGGTCAAAAACCTCTTCCATTTTACCTTGGGAGAACGTTTCCGAGAGATGGTCTGCCCAAGTTTGCTTAGGAAGGAGATGGGAGATTTGGTGCTAGCTATAAGGACTGCTTTCTCCTCAGCATTCAGGTCCAAGGCATCTGTGAACAGGAAGCAATGTTTGAGGACAGCCCTGGAGGGGGCTTCAAAGTACTGACCAGGAATACCTCCTTGCAGGTGGCTCAAAGAACCTCAGAAAATTCTAAAGGCTCATCTGCTCTGACAAAACCAAGGAGAACTCAGCAGGAAATTCCACAAAGGAAATGCACACTTAGGTGTGGATGTTGAGCTTTTTCTTTTCCATCCATGTAAACAGAACCAACTTTTTCTTTCAATCCACTTCGGTCAAAAAACCCTCCATTTTTGCTTTTCAAAAGTTGGAATCTGCCTATGATTGTTAGTTACAATTGACTGCTAAAGCCTCACCTTTGTGATAAAAATTTCAAGGTGGAGGGAGAAAGGGAGGAAGGGTATGTGGTTTAGGGTCACTGGTTTTGATTATGCATTTAGCTGCACATAAAGGCAGGGCTCTCCCTAAATAGGTATACTGATGCTACAGTGTGGATTTCTGCTGTAAGAACTGCATATTTTATCAGAAAAAGCCACGGACATCTCTATGAGTAAGTGGACTGGAAGACATTGGAGAACCACCAACTCTGTGGATTCTAATGTTTTATTAGTAATGCCAATAATTTTTTAAATAATTGAAACGAATAATATACTGCAGGTATTTGTTAAGTCCTTTTGTCTGCCTAACATTCTCCTTAGCATATCACAATTTTATGTTATACATACATAAAATCCAGTTTGTAGATGGGAAAAACTGAGGCACAGGGAAATTTAGTAACTTGCCTAAGGTCAAACAGGTCGAAGAACTGGGAAATAAGCCCAGGTCGGGTACCATGGTGAACACTCTAAAGCATTACACTACACTTACTCCAAGGGACAATAAATGACAACAGGGAAATTTTTTTGTAGTACAGTACTCTGGTAGACTGAGGCAGCAGGCTAAGGGCCAAACAAAGACTTTGGAAAGCACTAAAAGGTAGGAGAAGAGAAAGAAGCCATAGAAGCAACAGTTACAGAAGAAAGAGAATGAGGCAAACAAGTACAGGACCACAGAAGCCAACGAGCAGAGAGAACTTCAAGAAAAAGGACATCACTCCATAGTTCTGAATAATGCAGAAAAGCCAAGTGCATGAGATGCAAAATGAGAAAAGAATACAGATTTGGTGATTTTTCATGACTGTGGAGAACAGTTTTGGCAGAGCAGTAAAAACAGAAGCCGGGTTGCAAAGTGTTATAAAGTTTAGGCCTTAGGAAGCTGAGGCCTTAAGTATAAACCACTTTTTCAAAAAGGCTGGTTCTGAAACGGTGTAAGAAAGTAGTAGAGTCAGGGAAAACATTTTGCATAGGAATGACTTTTGTGTATTTATAGGTTTAGAGACAGAGATGTGGGAAAAGAAAGAATGGTTGAGAACACACTAGCAGAGAAGGAAAAATTAATGGAACAAAGTTCCAGGGACTTATCCAGAAAGCCAACTAGGAATAACAGAGTAAGTGCAGGTTTGCTTTTGGTGGTAATGATGAAGGACATGGTTGGAAGGAAAGACAAAAAAGCCAGGCAACAAGAGAGAAGAAATGGAAGATCTCCATACCAGTGTCTGCCAGCCCTTACCACTGGAGGGGAGTGAGTCCTTGAACATCTCGTAGAACTGAGTCAGGTACATCACCATAGTCAGCTTGTCAGGCTCCCCCACTGAGGCCATTTCTTTGCCTGTCATGATGGGAGAGATGCCCAGTTCTTTCTCAGCAATATCAAAGGCCAGCTGGTTATTCTTCTCCACATTTTGCTCATCCAAAGAGTCAAAATCTCTAAGAAATGGGATGAGAAAAACATATCAAGAAGGCTTGCTTGTCTTCACACCAGAAAACACAGTATCAATGGAGTCATCACCATTTCTTAGTCTTTTAGCTGAAATCCAGGGTGCAATCTGAGGGCCAAACTATTGATCTTACCTTTTAGTCTCCTTTTTACTAAGAAAATGAAAATCATCCTCAAGAAGAAATGATTAAAAATCTACTTAGAAAGGAAAAAAGAGTGGAAAAGATGAAGAACTACTCTCATTTTTCCAGTAACATAAATTTCTTAAAGGGTAAGCTCAAGAAGAGGAACTATCTTTAACATGTATTCTCTTGTATGTTGCATGTCATCTGTACATATTAAATTAATGCTCAATAATGATAAAAATCCTATTTGGATCAGACTGCTTCTAACGGCCTAGGATTATCACTTGCTGTGTCATTAGGACCAGACAAGCTGTTGATGTACTAACTCAGCTCTGGTAAATCTTACTCAGCCTTCTACTTGAAGGAAAATTCCAAAACCTTCCTCAAAAGATTTTTCCATCACTTAAATTTCTTGAGTTTTCCCAAGTATTTAGATTAACCAACACTTCCCACTGGATTTCAAGCTTCTTGCCATTCAATCAAGTAAAGACTGATAGCATTCTTCTTTAAGAGGTGATTTCAGATCAACTGGGCAGGGCTTATTTTGTGTTAACCTACTACTGACTTCCATAGCAAGTTTTTCATTTTTCTAAATGCCTTCTCTCTATAGATTAAGCCTATTAAACCATAGAGGCCTCATCCTGAATGAAGTCATCATAGTCTAAACTGTGCCAAATTACCTACTCGCTGCTTTGTGTTCTATTACAAGGAAATTCCCTAGACCTTCTGGAGGCAGCCTTTGGTTTGTTCTAACAAGAATGTGTCCCCTCCCTCTACCATCCCCCTCCACCTCACCTGCTAGGTTCCCTTCAGTTACTTTTGCCTCCATTTCCTTTTCTTTGGTTCCTTCCCTTTGGAAGAGAACTGATTGACCTGAACCTTCTTCTAAAGCCTTCTGTATCATTCATCACAATCCTTCTCAAGCTAGTCTCTCTTCCTCTCCCGCCCTTTTTTGGTGGGGATGAAAAAGCCCTACTTTCACTTACCATTTACCAACCTCTGCATTAGCTAAGGGATAGGAACACTAGAGGTCACTTAAGTTTATCCAAGCAAATCAGAAACCTCCATTCCTAAACCACACTACATAAGGCTATTTTTACTAGCTCTTGCCTCATTAATTTATAACCTATTATAAACAGAAACTATGTTTCTTATGTTTCCTTAAGCAATCATTAAAACAAAGCAAATGCACAAATTTGGGCCCTAATGATAAAAGGACAGGCAGCCAAAATAATTCAACATGCTCTGCTTCTGTTTTTGGATCTTCTTGTTTGGCTTCCATGGGGTAAATCTGAGTGCACCAGTCACTGCAATTGACTTGGGGTCATCCTATTGTACTGATTCTGCATTTAGGTGAGTAAAGAATGGCCAAAAGGGAAGATGTTACCAATAGAAGTGGGTAAGGTGGCCTGAATCTTATGGACTGGACAGAGTATGTTTGTAAAAGGTGCAATTCTTAACAAAGAGATAATACCAATGAACCATGATAAATCGGGTAAGTGTTCATTGTTTTCTGTTTTGTTAGTAGGGACATATTTGCCTTCGGCCAGCCAAATGTTCTAGTGAGGTTTTCCTTATGCCCAACAGCATTTGAGAGACAGCTGGCTGAAAAGAAGAGTTCAACCAGGGGCCAATGAACAGAATTTTCCTTTGTGTGATGTAAACAGGTCCAGGTGGGTGTTAAAACCAGTTTTTGACGTTCTGAGTGCTGTGATTTTAAAATCTCACCTGGATTCAGCTACATGATGCTTGACATACAGTTTTAAATATAACTAAATCAAAATTAATCACTGCTTTCTAGAGTAGCTTGCTACGTAACTCATTGTAGAAAAAAGTACAACATTTGGCTATTTGATAGCAAAATACTCCAAGGTGCTTATGGAATACAAAATAAGACACAAAGTTTGTCACAACTTACATCAGATCAGGGCGGTATCTATGGATGATCGCACACAGAGCCAGTCCACTTTTCCAGGACATAGTGAGATCTGTCACATTTACCCCTGCATAGCCATCTGTCTGCCTTTGGCACCAACCCAGTAGTTTGCTTGAACGAGCTACAGACTCTAAAACAATAAAAAAAATATCAGAAGTGTGGTCACCTGGTAGCATTGATAGAGGATCCTCTTTGCAATACCCATACCTAATTTGAACAGTTACTAAAGGTTGGGACAAAAGAGCTGTCACGGTTTTTCAAAAGTCAGAAGCTATGTAACTGGTATCATGACAGTAGAATTTTAGGTAGATAAGAAACTACCGATTTACCCAGACTCTGAGGTCAATGCCAGTCACAACGGGGGTTATCTGGCCTTGCTCATGTAAAGCCCAGTATCACTGCCGCATTGTTTGATAGGGACTTAGATGGAACAGCGCCATCTACTGATCTGTCACCCTCCCTGGATAGTTGCATGGCAGCTAGCTGAGGAAGCTCCTTCCCTTCAAAGCAATACTGGGGGGAGTAGAGCAGAAAAGATTCCATTCGCTCTGGCAACATGTTAATTAAAGGCAAACAAAGCCCACTCTTACACTTTCCAGAGTACAGAGCGATTTGCCAAGTGAAGAAACTCTGTAGGATTACATTGGCAAGGCCAAGGACCCCAGACCAGAACAATCAATCCCTCAGGTCAGGCTTGGCATTCTATATTATAAATGATCACATCTTGAAAAGGTGAATACAAGAACACATATGCTTGGATGTTTTCCAGTTTATTGCTGTGCCTTATAAAAATCTGTAAACTGCATCAGAGAAGCTCTGATATGCAGCATTTAAAAGAAGCTGTAAACTCCTATTTGTGTCCAAGAATGTCTGCTCTCTTACTTTTAGCAGCTGGAAATAACTAACCTTCTACGAAGTCCTTTAGTGTTTGGGAACTTAACAAGGTAAAAACTGCAATATCATAAAAATCCTATTTAAGTCTGAAATCCTATTTAAGTCTGAAAATGTATCCTAAAACTACACAGGGAACCACTCCTGGTGTTATTATTGTAAATCAGAAATTTACTTCCGAAATTAATTTTATTCAAATGTCTTCCAAGTCTGTCTAACATGTATTAGTCAACTTCAATACTCTAGGCCCTAAAATGACATTGACAAAGGTGTATTGTCTGCGTAGATGAAAATGTTTCCAACTGCCTGCTGGTTGTGATGTCCACCTTGATATCCCAATAGCATGTCAAACTTTCTCATCCTCCCACTTCCTTCTCCAAACTGATGGCAGCAGCATTCACAATGCTCTCTTGACCCATAATGCAACCAAACTGCCAATGCCTATTGATTCTGGCTCTCTCACATAATTAATAATGACAATGACAAAGTGGCTGCCGTTTGTGACCACTTGCTGTATGCCAGATATTGTAATAAATACTCTATACATGTCATAGAAGCCTCATGACTATAGTATGGAGTAGGTATTTGTTAGGCCCATTTCACAGACAAGGAAACCAAAGTTCACAGATGCAAAATAACCCGTTCTTGCCCACACACTTCACAAATGGCAGAGCTTGAACTGGGACTCCATTGCACCCGGCCCCAAAGTTAGAGTTCTTCTAACTATGCTCCATGGCCTTGTCCATCCTCAACATCAATATCAGATTTAGGCCTTCACCACCATTAGCTTGACTACTGCAATGCAATTCTTTTCTTTTCTTTCTTTCTTTTTTAATGTTTATTTATTTTTGAGAGAGAGAAAGAGACAGAATGTGAGAGTGGGAGGGGCAGAGAGAGAGGGAGACACAGAATCTGAAGTAGGCTCCAGGCTCCGAGCTGTCAGCACAAAGCCCAATGAGGGGCTTGAACTCACGGACTGCGAGATCATGACCTGAGCCGAAGTTGGACTCTTAACTGACTGAGCCACCCAGGCGCCCCCTGTATTTCTTTTTAAGTTTATTTTTATTTTTGAGAGAGAGAGACAGAGAGAGAGACAGAGAGAGAGAGAGGGAGAATGCATGTGCATGAGTGAAGGAGGGTCAGAGAGAGAGGGAGAGAGAGAGAATCCTAAGCAGGCTCTGTACCATTAGTGCAGAGCCCAACATGGGGTTCAAACCCATGAACTGTGAGATCATGACCTGAGCCGAAACCAAGAGTCAGACACTCAACCGAATGAGCCACCCAGGCACCCCTGCAATGTACTCCTAACTAGTTTCCCTGCCTCTGGCATTTCCCTTCTCCATCCCATCTTACATGCAGCTGACCAGGCATTCTCTGGTTGCTCTTCTTTTAAAAAAAAATCCAGGGGCCCTTCAAGGCACACAAAATACAGAATGGCCTTTATCTCTGCAACTGTATCCTGGCAATGTCATAATACTCAGCTAAAATGCCACTGCTTCTTCATAAAGCCTCCCCCAGAAACCTTGGTTGGTGTATGTGTGTGCACTCACTCCTCTCTCTCTCATCAGCATTTGTATCTGGTTTCTCCCTATATCCTCCTAAAACCTTAGACTGAGGGTTCTCATCCTTGACATTACTGACATTTTTGGCTGGGCAATTCTTTGTTGTGGGGAGCTGACTTGCGCACTTAGGAGGTTGGGCAGCATCCTTGAATGACAATAGCACCCTCCCCTAGTCATGACAATCAAAAATGTCTTCAAAGGCTACCAAATGTTCCCTGAGGGGCAAAATCACCTCTGGTTGAGAACTATTGCCTTATACAGTACTGTGCACACTAATAGCTCAGTACTGACTTCTCTGAATAGGTTACTTACATTTCAAAGGTCATTACTTAGGGGGGTCTGGGTGGCTCAGTCAGTTAAGCGTGTGACTCTGGCTCAGGTCATGGTCTTGCGGTCCTGTCTGTGAGTCTGAGCCCTGCAGTGGGCTGGCTCTCTGCTGAAAGCTCAGAGTCTGGAGCCTGCTTCAGATTCTGTGTTTCCCTTTCTCTCTGCCCCTCCCTCACTCACACTCGGTCTCTCTCTCTCTCTCTCTCTCTCTCTCAATCTCAAAAATAAATAAACATTAAAAAAAAAAAATGTTTTCAAAAGGTCATTACCAGAACTCACCATTACGAGTCAACTTTGGGGTAGTTCGGGAATTCACTAGGTTCTCCATTTCCAGATGAATATCTTTTGTTTCTCCAGTATCATATAAATGACGCACCTGGCAGAAAGTTAAAAAGCTGTAAAGACGAAAATCAAACACCAAGTAACAAGTTCCCACCAGAGAGCAAAAGACTGAGATAGCAGGCTGGGCAAAGTTCCGATAAAAGTTACAACAATGACCTTTAAATCCTTTCTGGAATGTGGTGGGGTTTACATATAAACAAACATATATTAACAGTAATAAGTTTTGCTCTGGGGTGCTTGAGCAGCGGTTAAGGTTAAGCATCTGACTCTTGATTTCACCTCAGGTCATGATCTCAAGGTTCATGGGTTCGAGCCCCACATCGGGATCCGAGGAGCCTACTTGGGATTCTCTGTGTCCCTTCCTCTCTTACGCTCGCTCTTGCTCTCTCTCTCAAAATGAATAAATAAACATTAAAAGAAGAAGTTGGGGCACCTGGGTGGCTTAGTTGGTTAAGTGTCCGATTCTTGGTTTCAGCTCAAGTCATGATCTCACGGTTTGTGAGTTCGACCCCTGCATTGGGCTCTGTGCTAACAGTGTGGAGCCTGCTTGAGATCCTCTCTCTGCCCCTTCCTTGCTCATGGTCTCTCTCTCTCTGTCGCTCAAAAAAAAAAAAAAAAAAAAAAAGAAAAAAGAAAAAAGAAAAAAAGAAAAAAAAGGTTCTAAAAATTAGCTATTCAGCCTTAGAGGGCCTTCTGATAGTCACTATTGGACCATTAATGTTGCCCATTGACAGCAGGTCTCATGGACCCCTTCTACAGAAGTCTACAGAAGGCTTGAAGCTATAAACTTCAGGCAGAAAGTAAATAAAAAGTTACACAAGTACATAGGCAAATATGTTGAACGGGCTGCTTTCTAGAAATTGCTGGGCTCTATGGGATTACTGTGCTTTGTAAAATGTCATTCTCAATGCATTTATAAGGCTTTAGACATTCTGAGAAATAACTCAGCATCACAAAAAAATTGACCACCAGTATCTTTTACTTGCAGACAATGTTCTAACGTTCAAAGTTCTTTCAAGTGAATAATCTCATTTACCCTCACAATGATCCTGTGAATAGCAGGGGTTATTATCTCCATTTTACAGATGAAGAAACTGAGGTTCAGAGAAAATGACATGCCCAAGTCACAAGTGATTGGTGGCAATAATGCAAGTGGAAGTCACATTTCCTGAGCAGTGAACAAGGGCTCTACCCCCTACAACCTGCAATTTTAATTAGGAGGCACGGGATAAAGTCTTAGGTCCACCATTTTTGTCACATGTGATCTTCTGGCAAGTCATCAACACCTCTCTCCCTTTGCTGCTCAATCTGTTGATGGAAAGTAATACTTACCTTCAGTCATTCCAGAGAGACATATATGTGCATTATGAAAGAAGGGTGGGTATACGGTACTAATAGACACATTTCAGTGTTTCAGAGGTCTGGTCAGTCCTGAAATGGGCTGAGAGGTAGATAACTGACTAGAAGGCTCTTACCTGGCTTGGACGGAGGAAGTTGATGTTAATATTGGGATATCTGGTGACAGGGTCTATGCTGTATTGGCTGAAGTTCTTACTCACATTCTCAGGGGTGGTCTGAGGCAGCAACCTATAAATACTTTCCCTGCAATAACATACAACAATATACTCAGAGCAGTGGCAAGCACCATACACCTCTCCCTCTCCTTTGATAACGTTCCTATTTTTTGACACTGCCCCCCAAAAATCTGAAGGATATGACAAATCCTCATCCTTGACCACTATTTTCCTCCAAACATTAGCCCCTGCTCCCATTCCCACCATGCCAGTGATTCCACAGACACTGAACTGGTTAAGGGCCGGTAGCAAGGGAAAATACACTGTGGTGGGCTGGGATAAAAAGCCTGATCCTAATTTAAAAGGCAACTAATTTACTGTTTTGTTTTGTTTTGTTTTTTTCAAGGAGGACAATATTTAATTTTTAAGAAAATTACAGATGAAAAAAGAACTTGCTACCAAAATTGCCCAGAGTTTCTTAAGTAACAGACTTAAAATGCTGTCAACCACCAATTGCACCCAGGAAATCTTATTTCTCTAGTTCTTCTGGTCAAGGCATTTGTTCTTTATTAGCAAACAAATCCTAGGATTCTTAACCTCTTTTGTAATAATCTGCTTCAAAATATCTGACATTTGGGAGTTTGAGAAATGTTTACAAGCAGTTTGGGATTTTCTTTTGAATTCAAAGTCATTTTTTATTTCTTTTCTTATGTTAGTATGTCCCCTGCTACTGCACTGATTTCATTAGTTTAAGTCTTTCTACATTGACAGAAGATTTAATGTACTATTTTCATGTATTTGTTCATGTGACTGTCATAAAGAATCAGATACTGTCCTTTAATGGAATGCAAAGATTCAGATACTATTTGTCAGTAACAAATTTAATTTGAAAAGGAATAAAAGAAGACCACTTAGATTAAATAATCTTTACATACCTATGATTTTATAAATAAATATCTTGCCTTTCCTTTCTTTAGTACGAAAACATCTTTAATTAAGAAAGGAAGAGAGAGAGAAGGAAGAAAACCTGTAGTCTGCCTGAGGAGCAAACCATTCATCACTCCCAGTTTTCTCGTGGAAGAGACACCTGGCTGCTTTCCATTACCTCTCAGCCAGGACTTCCAAGGGGCTTGTTCCTAGAGACCAACTTCGTACCATCCAGGCAGAGTCCATAGCAGCTAGGAAGCCCCGGGCTATTCCTGTTCCCATTGGCCAAAAAGGCTATGAAGGAGAAAGGAAATGAGGAATTAAATAAATTGTATTTTAAAAGAGGGAAACTAAATTGAGAAAGAAGAAAGTTTGCTGTTGACAGTACTTTTTGGCAACTATTCAGATACTGGGCTTTTCCACTTCATAAACTGGTAGAGGAGCAAATCACAAAAGCTGCAGAATTTCTATCCATACTTAGCATGTCTGGATGCCCTAGAGCCTGTAATCCTTCCCTACTTCCTGGTGTAACTCCTGTAGGGAGCTGACCTATGCTGCAGCATGTTGTAGACCCTCACTCTACAACCAGGGGTACTCACATTTGCTCTTAATTATTATTGTTTCCTTACTATTGCCTCTTCTATAAAGTGCTGCCATCCTTACTACTCACCTCTAGGAGGCTGTCCCCAACCAGAGCCACTAACAACTGGTGTCCATTCTGCTCCCGCACCAAGGCAGCATTCTCAGAGGCGTACATACAAGTGAAGTCGAACATGGCCACATCAGGCTGCCCATAGTGATTGATGGCAAAATCCAGAGACGGCAGCTGCTGCTGAGTGGAGAAGTCTGCTGCCTCCCTGGCATAGTTCAGTAGAGCCTCTTGGTCCACGTTCTCCCGGGAAAGCAAGAGCTCTGTGTCGGCATAGTCCTGTCTCCAGAGAGAGAAGCAGCTTGAAAGAGAAGCCCAGCAAGAGCTACACTAAACATGTCAGACATAAGCTAGTTTCACAGCTTTTCCTTTCTTCTTAAAGTGATTTCATATCCCAAAATAAGTCTTCTACACAACTTAAAGAGAAAACAGGCAGGCTGTTTCCTTCTTTTTTTTCTTTAAGGAGGCTTCACACCCAGTGCAAAGCCCAACGTGGGGCTTGAACTCACGACCCTGAGATCAACACCTGAGATGGGATCAAGAGTTGGACTTTAACTGACTGAGCCACCCAGGCACCCCAGGGTCGGGAGGCTGTTTCTAAAAGTACAGACTTGGGGCACCTGGGTTAAGTGTCTGACTTCAACTCAGCTCATGATCTCACAGTTCATGACTTCGAGCCCTGAGTTGGGCTCTGTGCTGACAGCTCAGGGCCTAGAGTCTGCTTCAGATTCTGTGTCTCCCTCTCTCTCTGCCCCTCCCCCACTCACATTCTCTCTGTCTCTCTCTCTCTCTCTCTCAGAAATAAAAATTAAAACTTTTTTTAATTAAATAAAAGAGCACAGGCTTTGGCACCTAAAAACACAGTCCTAGCATTTCCATTTACTTGGAGCAAGTCATATTTCTTTGATTTTGCCCAATCCATCTCTTAGAGTTGTTTTGAATACCAAATAAAATAATTTATGTGACGGTACTTTCTTTTTTTTAAAAAAAAATTTTTTTTTTTCAACGTTTATTTATTTTTGGGACAGAGAGAGACAGAGCATGAACGGGGGAGGGGCAGAGAGAGAGGGAGACACAGAATCGGAAACAGGCTCCAGGCTCCGAGCCATCAGCCCAGAGCCTGACGCGGGGCTCGAACTCCCGGACTGCGAGATCGTGACCTGGCTGAAGTCGGACGCTTAACCGACTGCGCCACCCAGGCGCCCCTGTGACGGTACTTTCTAAACTGAAAAGATATTTTATAATTTATGTTATTATTGGCAATCATTATCTTCTGGGTAGCAAACAGCTTTTGGCAACTGGGACCATATACAATATTTAGCACTGCATAATTTATCAAATGCAAAGGGAGTACCCGAAAGCTCCAGTGCCAAAGATATAATGTGGCAGCAACAGCAGTTCCAGGGGGCTGGCAAGAAATAAACTGAAGATGGAACAGAGGTTTTCAAAATAATACATAAGATTCTGAAAGGCTTCAGAGAAACCCACCAACAAAGAAAAACAACGATGAGAGGAAAACGGGCTTTCCACATAAAGAAGTGAAAAACTCCTTTTCTGTTTTGGGGATTCCTGGCTAACTGAGCCAAATCTTTACTCTTCTAACATGGGGCCTAAGGTTTGTTTCCAAATGTCCCTGATGGTGCTTTAGGCTAGCACTACAAGATGTTAAAAGTCAAAACACAAATACTCAAGTTGGTCCTTGAAACAGTGTTTGTTCCACATTGAGTAAGTGACCACAACGGGCTTAGTACTTAGCAGCACACATAGAAACATGGCCCCTGCCCTCTAAAAAAATAGATGAAAAGCAAGATTATTCCTACATATAGCCATACCTTGGAGAAACTGCAGGTTCCGTTCCAGACCACTGTAATAAAGTGAATATCGCAATAGCGAGTCAAATGAATATTTTTGGTTTCCCCGTACATAGAAGTTATGTTTACACTATACTGTACTCCATTAAGTGTGGAATAGCATTTGTCTAAGAAGAAAACAGCCTATCTTAACTAAAAAATGATTTATGGCTGAAAAATGCTAACCATTATTAGATGGTTTAGCAAGTTGTAATCACTGATCACAGATCATCATAACAAATGTAATAATGGAAATGTTTGAAATATTGTGAGAATTGCCAAAATATGACACAGAGACACGAAACAAGAAAATGCTGTTGGAAAAATGGCACCAACAGACTTAGTGCAGGATTGCCACAAACCTTTAATTTTGTAAAAAAAAAAAAAAAGGTAGTAACCGTGAAGCACAACAAAACAAGGTATGCCTATAATTTCAACTGATAACCACAGTTCTGCCTAAGATGGTAGATTTGTCTTAACTTAGTCCCAAGGCATACCACCAGGTTCATTGGCTACTTCTTATTGATAAAGCATCCAACCAAGTATACCTTGCTTATGTTTTTGGCAGAATGGGCTGTACAAACTGCTTTCCCCTATTTCTGCTTATATACATAAAGGAACACAAGGCAGAGAAACAGATACAAGGCCCATGAATGGAAAAGAGACTGTGCTGCAGGCACGTGCTCATTGGCATGCCCCCAACACTGCTCTCAGATAAGGCAACAGTGTAATTCAGTGACATGATTCATTATCATCCTGAAAAGACAAAAGGCACCCTGAAAGTCAGCCATGAGTCTGTGGTAAGAACTGTACAGGTCTGAATCAGCACATCTGGTGCCTCTTCTATCCATTTCATCACATGGGGATAGTAATTCTGATTCAGACTGAAGACCAAATAGGACTTAAAAACTCTCCTTAAAGAGCCACTACTCTGTGGTTCTCTGATTTCATTTTCTGCTCATCATCTTAGGGAATGTCCTACAATTATTCACTTAGAAAAAAGGCTGAGCCAGACCTCTCATCCATTGTTAGATCATGAAGAGGTCAAAATATACCTTGATCCAGTCAGTGATCCCTAGACTTCTGATAGTTGTATCTGCAGGAAAACCAGAACCATTCTCAGGCTTCCAGGTCAAACTCCCTTCCCCCCTACCACCTTCTCCCAAAAGATGACCTATTAACCAACCAATAATCAGTCATACATGGAATTAACTATAACCACAAACCAAATCACCTAAAATTAAACTGAGTATCAGAGATAACTGAAATCTGACATTTGCTTTAGAACAATCCAATGGCAGGAGTGGGGAGTGGGGTGAGGTACTACTGAAATAATATTGGCCACGTAATTGTTAGAGCTGGAAAATGGGCACATGGGGGTTCATTATACAGTTCTCTCTAATTTTGTTTACATTTGAAAATTTCCATAACAAAAGTTTGTTTTTTTTTTTTTAAGTTAAACTAAAAAACATTAGAGGAGTTCATGTTCCTAGGAGGTGAGATGGGTGCTCATTTTCATACCCTTGAAGGAAAAACTCATCAGACAATAAAATTCTTTCCCTTAGTGGTCACATTAACTAGTACGACATAAAAAGAAGTTTGAAAGAATACATTACTCACATGCAGTATCACCCCTTTGTCTAGCAAACTCTGCTTTTTGGCTGTCATAACAAAATAGTGTGTATCATCTTTGTAGTAGACAATATTCTCCAAGTCGATACCTGCAACCAGAAAACAAATGTGTCACATAAGGGCTTGCTGAAACGAAGGTACATTAGGGCAGCCAGAAAGTTGTACACAGGCCCACAGAGACAAGGGCTGTAAAACTCCAGGAAGAGAACATGAAAATAAAGAGATGTCTGAGCCCAGATTTTCACTTCCTGCATGTTCAGTTCATGAGAAGAGGGGGAACTTTGTTTTATACCTGCACTATCCTATAATTCACTTGATACCCTAAGGTATCCTAAAAACCATGAATAGTAGGCAGAAATATATGGATTTGAAAAAAAAGGAAAGGCTAACTTCTAGTAAGAGGGTTTGGGTTGGTTCTCAGGTTAAAACTCTTAGATAGTCATCAAAGCAACTGGGAAAATCTCTTTAGCTTTTAATAGGACAACTAGATGCCTGGAAGCAGAGTATGAACTACTGACTTTTTAATTCAATTAACCTAAAACATTGATGTAATTAATGGAAAGAAATCATGTTCTAGAAGATGGAACTGAAATTTGCTGCATGTTTTTGTTGGATCAAAAATATCAAAGTTAATGTATTCAAAAGTTATCACACAACAATCTCATTCCTGTCTAGCACATGGTTTACTTCATGCCCAAACTGGACCACAAGACTGTATACTCAAGTGTGTAAAGTCAGGTTCTCAGTGAACCAGAGAACTATCAACCAATAGCTTACTGCATTGAGCACCATCACTCAGAGCCATAACATAGGGGAAGGGCTTGGAGAAGAGCTGGTAGAAGACAGAATGAACCCTTAAAAACAAATAAATAACTAAACCCAGAGCAGCCCTGTCACTGTAAGGAAGACAAAGAACACCAGAGTAGGAGATAGTGATAAGGAAAGCATTATACTAACAACAAAGTACAGAAGTGAAGAAAGAGCAGAGGGGCAAACAAGCAATAATAGCAATGACCACCCACCCACTCTACCAAACCCTCTAAGAGAAGAATCACAAGCAGTTATTTAAATTTTTATCCTAATTGCTTTGGAGGCATCTATACCAACCTGTGGCTTCTCTCAGTTCCTGGAAAAATTTTTGGTTGAAAATAAAAGCCACACCACTGATCTCTTCCACTTTGGCTTCTGCTGTTGTATTTCGGTTAATAAAATTTGCTGTAATGGCAATTGCCAATTTGCCACGAAATTCTTTCCGGCGAAATCCTAGAAGGAAAGACATTTTCAGAGGTGGCCACAGCTTGCTAGAAAAGAAGGAAGATCACTTCAAACAGAAAGGGATGCTGATGAAGACATTAGGAAACATGAGGGATGGGAATCAATGGGAAAATTTTAGGGCAATTCTTCTCTATCTGAAAATAAGGTTTACCTGCCCAAAAATATAAGAGTTCAGGAAAGAAGTCAAAGTCTCCCCCATACTAACAAGCAATATGAAATCTAACTGACCAGAATATTACTTAGTGCAAAGGTTTCCAAAGGAAAGGAAAGAAAGAAAAGAAAAGAAAAGAGAGAAAAGAAAAGCCACCAGCTTACTAAACTTAGATTTAATCCTGCAACCATTTAAAGTCAACCATTTAAAGTACAGCTTATCTCCTAGTGCCCTAACAAGTATGTCCTGTAAGAAGTAACCAAGTACCAGTTGGCTAGTGGAAGGCTGGGCTTGCTATTCAATTAGTATAAACAGCACACATATGCTGATTCTTAGGAGTATCGATTCTGATGACACAAACTCTCACTCACCCCAGGGTTGGGAAAGGTTACCCTTCCCTCTGCTATGAAGCAGGCAAAGGGGTATTGACAAATACCTTCCAAGGTGTTCCTACGGCCATCCCCTCCGATGATCACTTCAAATTCATATTCTGATACAGGATGGGTTTTGGGGTGGACAAGTGCCCGCCAACCTATCCCTGTGGACCAAAGTCAAAATGAAGGTCATCACCAAGACCATATTCATATACCTAAAACACCTTTAGGTACCAAAGGCAGACTGCACAAAACCCCAAACAGAAAACACTAGGTGTAAAAGCATGAGGTACAAACACCACAGAAAGAAAGAAGCCTTGAAGAAGGCTTACAAAGGAACGTTCCCCATCACATGATTTGCAATAATGAATACAAGTGTTTGCAAGAAAGGCCTCCCCATTAAGGCAAAAGTTCCTCAAAAGATACAGTCTGTACAACTGGAGAAGGCTCTTTAACTAGTTCTGAAAATAACCCAGAGATTCTTGTAGTTTTCTCCCTTGATTTCATCTTTTCTCACCCACTCAATTCCCTTTTATCCCTTCTTCATTTGTCCAATCCAACTCACGTTCATTTTCTTGGTCCTCAGGAGGCTGTACAAGGCCTTGGAATTCCACATTGACATGGATCTCAATGCCTAGGATCAAGGCTACTTTCAAAAGTATTAACTGAAGCTGACGGATACCTGGGGGAACAAAAAGATCATACTAGTGAGGGCACACTGAAAAGAGAGTACCCGTCAGTGATTACTGCTCAGGTGCTCATCTGTCCACCTATACAGTTTACCCAGATTCTCAAAGTCTCTGTAGCTGGAGACATTTTCCAAACCGTGCTTTACAGCTTCTTTCCTTCTTTTTTAAGGGAAAATAAATCCTCTGCAAGAGATGTTCTAGAGAGACATTCAAGGTCATTCCCACCTCTTGGGTTAGGTGTTCAAAACCACCAAAAGCTCGGAGACAACAGAGATTGCGGACAACAGGAGACTCTCTTTTCCATCTTCCCCTGATTCAGTCAGAGCCACAGTCATCTAACAGCATCTACAATCCTGACAGGACATTGTACCTACCATAAGAGGCAAAAGATGTGCACCCATACGTAGGCTCTCCAGTCTGATACAAAGGGGCTGCACTACTTGAGATTTCCACAGCATCTCCCTTTCATCTTATTATCTCACTCATCTTCACATACTCTATAATTATAAAGTAAGAAGGGGAAACCTTAATCTCTTACCATTCCCCCTCCCACCACTGGTTTACAGGTGCAGAAACTAAGGCTCAAAATAACTGAAAGTCTTGCTCATTATCACACTGAGATTTATTTATTTCATGTCCAATGAATGACTACCAAGTGGTAAAATAAAAATCTGTCCCTAATGTAGGACTCTCTCAGCTCCAAGGCAAATCCTACATAAGGCAGACAAATCCACTGAATCAAATGACCCTTGGTCCTCTCTTAAGACCAAACTCACCTACAGCTTCTGACTAAGCTGGTACATGCAAATCCTCATCTAAGCCATCTCGGTTATTTTCTCCTGCTTACCACAACCACCACCCTTCTGAGTCACACTCCTAAAGGCTCATTAAATCCCATTCTAACACATATTGAATATTTGCAGACAACCGGATTCCAAGATGCTTTACATATTATAGCCCAACAGATGGGCAGAGTACTTCCTCTGCCAGTGGAGTGTGTAGCTGTTGGCCAATATTTGAAAAGTTGGCACAACTGCCTCAAACAGCCAAAGTTAAGCAGTTTAATGTTTTTTGCAGGACACATCTGGAGGAGCTCAGAACAAAAGTTCCTTGATAAGGCTTTCCTGGAATCATTAACGATGATCAATAAACAAGACTTGAACTTCATAATGTAGACATCATCTGTTCTGAATCACTTTTTAGATAGGCTGCTTACTCATGAAAACAAAATCACTGTCTGCATTAACTTGTATTTACTCTATAGGGAAAAGCATGGGCCCAAGCTGAGCTTGGAGATGACAAAAGTACAGCAAGAGCTATCCAGGTTGTAGACCTTATGAAAATCACCTAACCAAACGAATCTCATTACTGATTTGCCACTTATGACAAAATTAGGAGGCTGCTTCCATAACTGTGGCTTTATAGAAATGCGTCCCCATAGCATTTTGTTCTTACATTAGTAGAGTATCTATCATATCACATTAGACACAGCCTCATGCTTTGTGCTTCTTCCCCTGGACTAAAAACCACCAAAGGGTCAAGGCTCAAATTGGTAGTATTTCCTAGCCTGGCCCCGATGCTGATCCCACCCACTGCAAGTGCTCAGTAAGAGTTCAAGACCTAACTTTAGAAATCCTTAAGCTAAACTCATTTCATAGGAGATAACCCTTGCAGGTAAGAGTCCTAGGTTACAGATCACTGCATCACAGGTATTTTGACTCCAAGCAGAGTGCATTTTCTATACATTAGATACTAATGATATCAGAACAAACTGGGCTGGATGAGTATGAATTCCTCAATCTGCCTCTTTTTACCGAACAAGTGGGTAGAGGTAGGGGTGAGATCTTATAGGGGAACTGGTTTTACTTACTGATATGGTCAATAGCTCCAGCACAGAACTTGCCATAGAACTTCTTGGCACCCAGACCTCGTAGATCATGTATGGTGAATGGCCAGAGATGCAAGACATTGTTGCGGGAGAAGGCATCTCGTTTCTCAATAACAACCACTTTAGCTCCCAATAAGGATAAGTCAATGGCTGTACGGAGACCACAGGGGCCAGCTCCAATGATGAGACACTGAAAAACACAGCTGCTTTCAGGGCAAAGGGAGCACCTCTTAGGAAAGTTCACATTTCTATAACAGTTTCATGGATCACATAACCATCATTCCCCAAAGCCCCCAAACAGGGGTATTCTCCCAAGAAATCTTGGGAGACCCAACTGGGTCACAGGAGACGACCTGCAATGGCTTGAGAGAAAAGCTGGTGATTGTTATGGATACTGGAGACTCTTAACTGTCAGTGCTGGACATAAACCCAGCACGTGTTCACCTGTAGATTTGTAATACATTGAAGTGGATCATCATTTCAACAAATGATTTGAAAATCAGATGTCACCTTAATTGAGAGGAGAGGATCTTTTGCGAGGTTTCTAAGTTAAGGAGATTTCTGTCCAAAGAGACACAGATTATTAAATACATAGTTCAGGCAATCTTTTGCTTTTTAATGTTTTATTTATTTTTGAGAGAGAGGGAGAGACAGAGTGCGAGTGGAGGAGGGACAAAGTGGAGAAAGAGAGACATATGGAATCCAAAGCAGGCTCCAGGCTCTGAGCTGTCAGCACAGAGCCCGAGTTGGGGCTTGAACTCACAAACTGTGAGATCATGACATGAGCCGAAGTTGGACACTTAACAGACTGAGCCACCCAGGTGCCCCATATAGTTCAGGTCAGGCAATCTTAAGAGTCTTGGAATGAGTCTACTACTCAAGGATTCCTAGAAGGCAACTTTCAAGAGCCAAAGTTTTATGTGCTGAAAAGAGTTCTAAAATCACCATCTTTAGACCAAAAATCCAGGAAACTGATCTTCAAGACCCTTATTCTAGAAAGTACTCAGGGTGAGAATGGACACTTAACTAATTTGTACTCTATTCACAGAAGGGAAAAAAGACATAAAATGTTTCTGGTTTTGAATTCATTTTATTTGTAATAAAATTCCAGAACTCAGTCATAAAAGTCATGCCTCTAAATTTCTTGAATTCTGATGAGTATCTACCCAGATGCAAATCCACTGGAGGAGGTATCCACACAGGGCAAAGTAAAGCTCATGAAAGGACATTAATGATCTAGTCACGAAGTCATCCGCAACTTCATTTCTTTGCTAGCCTGCTCCAAATTTCTCACAAAAGGTGTTTTCACAAAGGAGGAAAGCAGGAAATATATTATTCCTTCTCCACTTCCTTGTACCTACCCCTGCACAGGTGACTGAGTATCTCCCCTGTTTCATGAAAACTCTATTTCTCTAGATTGTGAAGAAAGCAAAAGAAATATTTTGGCTTACAAGGCCCTTGCTTATCAAAACAAATCTTTGGAATACGGATGAAAAGAGGTCTGAAGCTTGCGGCAAATCCCCAAGTTAGCAAATACTATCTATACCTTATCGGTCATGAGTATGAAATAAAGACTTTATAAACATGACATGACAGGTATTATGAAGCCATGTTCAGATAGGATGCTAACAGGGCATGGCTACTTCTTTGCTAAGTGACTTGCATCCTCCTAATAGTGTGAGATTCAAAATAGAGCCTCAGGGAAAAAAAAAGTTCCTATACCACTTGACTTCAGGGTTGTTCAGCTCTTAAAGAGCTGAAACACTGAATGTTCAGTATGTGAATACATGAAGTAAGAATAGGGTCGGGGGTGCCTGGGTGGCTCAGTTGGTTAAGCACTAAGTGTCCAACTCTTGATTTTGGCTCAGGTCATAACCTCATGGTTCACGGGATCAAGCCCTATGTCAGGCTCCACACTAAGTGTGGAGCCTGCTTGGGAGTCTTTCTCTGTCCCTCTCCAACTCGCACACACACTTGCACACGTGAGTTCTCTCAAAATAAATAAGTAAATAAACATTTAAAAAAAAAAAGAATAGGGTCTGGGAAATGGGAACAGTCAACTGAACACAGGTAACGAACCCACGAAGTTTCAACAAGGTAGAAGTTGGACTCTCCGTGATAGGTCTTGGCTAGACTCTGCCTAGTTCTCACCCAGTCTACCTCTACCTAATCCTTTTCTTTGGCCTACCTCTACTCAAAATCTTTTCTTTTCTGGTTTAATCCTTAGGTCAGTGACCCCAAAGCCTGGGAGAAGCCAAACCCTTACCTTGGTGTTAGTGCATGCTTTTCCCTTTTTGTAGTCTTTGTGGCTGCCCCGCTTGTCCAACTTTGCCCACAGGGCTTTGGCTTTCCAGTAGTTAAGCTTGGACTTGAGCTTGTGATAAAAGGAGCGGTAGTCCTTAGGCTTCAGTTCTAGGTGGTCACATAGCTCTTGGAAGGCCTTAAGGGTTCCCTTGCAGGTGGTGGCCTGCACAAACCGGTCAAAGAGGACGTGAGCGCGATTCATTGTCTCATTCTTACTGTCCTCCATGCTTCCCCACTCTCAGCACCCCCAACAAAGGGGGCAATGGGATGGCTGTTGATCCACCCGATTCCGTCACATTAATCTAACAAAAATAAAGAAAAAGGAATGGTTAGCAAATCCAAATGCCTACCTACAAACATTTGCTTTTCGTTTCTTTCTAAATGTTTATTTTTGAGAGAGAGACAGAATGCAAGAGAGGGAGGGACAGAGAGGGGGAGACACAGAATCCAAAGCAGGCTCCAGGCTCTGAGCTGTCAGCACAGAGCCCGATGAGGGGCTTGAACCCACAAACCATGAGATCATGACTTGAGCTGAAGTTGGACACTTATCCAACTGAGCCACACAGGCACCCCGTACCTACACACATTTTCTAGGATATGTACCTCTTTTTCAAAGTAGAGTTCCTAAGTGTCATATTCATTCAACAAATGTATATCCTATACCTTTTTGTTTTAAAATTTTTTTCCTTTAACATTTTTATTTATTATTGAGAGACAGAGAGACACAGAGCATGAGTTGGGGAGGGGCAGAAAGAGAGGGAGACACAGAATCCAAAGTAGGCTCCAGGCTCTGTGCTGACAGCACAGAGCCTGACATGGGGCTTGAACTCACAAACTGCAAAATCATGACGTGAGCTGAAGTCGGTCACTTAACCAACTGAGACACCTAGGTGCCCCTACCCTATACCTTCTACATGCCAAGCACTATCTCAGACACTGGGGATGGAAAGATGAGTAAGACAGTGTTTGCTTTCAAGGATCTTACAGTTCAGTGGGTGAGACAGATTAATAAACAAAATGTTAAACGTACTGGGGAGCCTGGATGGCTCACTTGGTTGAGTGTCCAAGTCTTGATTTTGGCTCAGGTCATTATCTCATGGTTCATGAGATTGAGTTCTACATTGGGTTCTGCACTGACAGTGCAGAGCCTGCTTGGGGATTCTCTCTCCCTCTCTCCCTGCCTCTCCTTGGCTTGTGCACACGCACATGGGTGCATGCACAGTCTCTCTCAAAAATAAAAAAAATAAAAAAAATAAAAAAAGAACGTTAAATGCACTATGCTACGTGTCATTAGAATGAGAGAGGCATGAGGGATTTGGTAATATAGAAGATAAGAACCTAATTGCAGTGGGTCCTTGTTGAAGATGAACTTCTGAAAGGTGACAGCTGAGTCTTTCAGGATAAATCAGTGTAGCCAGGTGGGGAAGAAGTGTAGAATGTGGAAAAGGAAATAAAATAGGAAGGCTTATGAGTGAGTGACTCTTACAGATGAAAGACTCCAGAATGATTTCCAGGTTTCCAGCTAAGGCAACTGAGTAAATGGTGCACCAGGCCAATGGATTAAAAATAGAACTCATCTGTGAGGGTAGAGTGGTGAGATCCCTTTTGGCCTGTTACATGTGAGCTGCCTTGCAGAGGTTCTCATTAGGCAGTCAGGTATGTATTTGTAGCTCAGGGGAGTAGCTGGGGATGAACGCCTACACTGGGGAGTCATTAGCATACAGGTGGTAGTTGAACCTACAAAAGTGGTACAATCACACAAGGAGAGCCCATGGCAAGAGAGAGCCAAGAGCTCTGGATAAGATCTGGGACTCATCAACTTGTAAGGAATTGGCAGAGAAAGAAGAGCTCTCTAAAAAGATTATGAGGCACAGTGGAGAGAGGTCTGAAGAGAACCAAAGGGCAGTTTCCTAGCAGTCTAAGAAGCACAAAGTTCAGAAGTGTTAAAGTAAGTAGGTATTCAAATGACTGAAAAAGTCCTGCTGCTACACATGATACATGGCAGGGTGGGAAGATTTTATAGCCATTCCATTTTGCCCACAAACATACTTGACAAAAATGATAATGTCTACCCCTTCCATTTATCCAAAACATCTACACATCCACCATCCTATGTTTGCTGGCTAGAACTTTAAGATGGGAGAAGACACTTTACATGCTCTTTTAATGCACTCACTTCCTTGGGTCTGTTTCATCATTTTTGTAGCACATTTTATTTATCATCACTACTTAGACCTATTATTGGGAGGTAGGAGGCAAAGGGCTGAAGACCAAAGAACAAAGAAGCAGACCAGAGCAAGGAGACAAGCACTAACACAGCGCTGAACCCCCCTGTGACAGCTATTGGTTGCATGACCCTGGACAAGTCACTTTGTCTTACCAAGCCTTGATTTTCCCTTGTGTAAGATGAAGTTATACTGGATGTTCTCTGAACTCCTCTTCCGATTCTCAAGTTTTCTGAATTTAGTAGTGAGGAAATACTCATGGTCACAGTACTCACCTCTGGTGTTCTAGTCAGAATGCTCCATCATAGGCATACCACCAATTTGCTATTAGTGTGACAAACAGGACTGCACTGAAACTTTGCTTTAAAGAGGACTTAGTCTATACTACCCAAAACAATCCACACATTCAATACAATCCCTGTCATCATAACACCAGCATTCTTCAAAGAGCTAGAACAAACAGTTCTAAAATTTGTATGGAACCAGAAAAGACTCTAAATAGCCAAAACAATCTTGAAAAAGAAAACCAAAGCTGGAGGCATCATGATTCCGGACTTCAAGCTGTATTACAAAGCTGTAATCATCAAGGCAGTACGGTACTGGCACAAAAACAGACACATAGACCAAAGGAACAGAATACAGAATCCAGAAATGGACCCACACATGTGTGGCTAACACATCTTTGATGAAGCAGGAAAGACTATCCAATGGAAAAAAGACAGCCTCTTCAGCAAATGGTACTGGGAAAACTGGACAGCGACATGCAGAAAAATGAACCTGGACCACTTTCTTAGACCATACACAAAAATAAACTTGAAATGGATGAAAGACCTAAATATAAGACAGGAAACCATCAAAATCCTAGAGGAGAAAATAGGCAACAACCTCTCTGATCTCAGCTGCAGCAACATCTTACTAGACATGTCTCCAGAGGCAAGGGAAATAAAAGCAAAAATGAACTATTGGGACCTCATCAAGATAGAAAGCTTCTGCACAGAGAAGGAAACAATCAACAAAACTAAAAGGCAACCAACAGAATGGGAGAAGATATTTGCAAATGGCATATTGGATAAAGAGTTAATATCCAAAATCTATAAAGAACTTATCAAACTCAACACCCAAAAAACATATAATCCAGTGAAAAAATGGGCAAAAGACATGAACAGACACTTTTCCAAAGAAGATATCCAGATGGCTAACAGACACATGAAAAGATGCTCAGTATCACTCATCATCAGGTAAATACAAATTAAAACCACAATGAGATATCACCTCACACCTGTCAGAAATGGCTAAAATAAACAAGTTAGGAAACAACAGATGTTGGCAAGGATGCAGAGAAAGAGAAACACTTTTGCACTGCTGGTGGTAATGAAAACTAGTGTGCCCACTCTGGAAAACAGTACAGAGGTTTCTCAAAAAAATTAAAAATAGAGTTACCCTACGACTAGGCAGTCGTACTATTAGGTATTTATCCACAGGGTACAAAAATGCTGATTCAAAGAGGCACATGCACCCAATGTTTATAGCAGCACTATCAACAATAGTCAAATTATGGAAAGAGCCCAAATGTCCATTGACTGACAAATGGATAAAGATGTGGTGTACACACACACACACACACACACACACACACACACACACACTGGAATATTACTTGGCAATCAAAAAGAATTAAATTTTGCCATTTGCATCAACGTGGATGGAACTAGAATGTATTACGCTAAGCAAAATAAGTCAGAGAAAGACAAATATCATATGATTTCACTCATGTGGAATTTAAGAAACAAAACAGATGAACATAGGGGAAGGGAAGGAAAAATAAGATAAAAACGGAGGCAAACCGTAAAAGACTCTTAAATATAGCAAACAAACTGAGGGGTTGCTGGCAGGGCGTTGGGTGGGGGGAATGGGCTAAATGGGTGATGGACGTAAAGGAGGGCACTTGTTGGGATGACCACTGGGTAAGTGATGAATCACTAAATTCTACTCCTGAAACCTTTATTACACTATATGTTAACTAACTTGGATTTAAATAAAATTTAAAAAATAATTATAATAAAATAAAAAATAAAGAGGACTTATTCTTGGAGATGGGGGAAGACAGAGGAAGGGAGCTGTTGATCCATTGTGGTCAGGAGGGGTACAGAAGCAAGAAGTGACTCATTATTTAGGGAACCAACCCAAGAGCACTAGGAGCCACCAAACTGTATTGCTGATTAAATCAATTCTCAGAAGGCATCAAGTTCCAGACTGACATGGAAGAGACCAATCTTCTGTCCTAAAGCTCTTATACTGGGTAAGCCTCTGAGCAACAGAATACCCCTTCGTGAAGTAGAAATAACATCCTGCTTCTCTCTACCATGATATTATAAGACTAAACCAAATCAACTGGAGATGTATCTTAAGTATCATGGGAGAAAGTAATAACTACATAAGAACTGACATTTTCCCTTTACATCAACAGATACGACAGTCTTCATATACTATGGAGGCCGAGTTGAAGATGGTAATTTTTTACCTGGAACACATTGACTCGGCTTCTCATCTCAGATATATACTTACTCAACAATCTCTCCTGGTTCTGGATATAAAAACTACACTGGTAAAAAACATAACTTGTCTCAATAACCACATGGCCAAGAGTCCATCAAGAGATGGAACAGAACTAACCTCTAGTCCCCTCTAAATAAAAATTTATTCTAGGTAACAGTAAGCAGCAAGAGAAATATTTTAAAGTTCCTAAAAAGAGCCCACTCTTTTTCTTATATGCCAAGGCTTATCTTAGAAATGGTACAGTATCTGGTTGGCTCAGCTGGTCGAGCATCTGACTCTTGATTTTGGCTCAGGTCATAATCTCCCAGGGTTGTGGGATTGAGCCCTGTGTTGGGCTCAGTACTGGGCGTGAAGCCTGCCTAGGGTACTCTCTCCCTTTCTCCTTCTCCTTTTGCCCCTCTTCCCTGCTTGTGCTCACTCTTTCTCCAAAAGACAGGGGGAGAGAGAGAGAGAGAGAGAGAGAGAGAGAGAGAGAGAGAGAGAGAGAGAGATTGAAAGAAATGGGACATATTCAAAAGATGGCTTGTGGGGGCAGAAAAAAACAGATGTGTTTATCCAAAGGCAGAAGAAAGGGTGACAGGTAACAACCAATGACTAGAAACAAAGTTCCCAAAGTGATTGCCTCTTGGCTTCCTTGTGTGGATTTCTGTGCCTTTATTTGCTTTTTTGGCAAACAGACAGCATTTTGCAATCCTGACCCTGATGCCAGACCTGCTTTGACTCCACCAGAGTCACAATATTTGGGGAGCTTTGAATATACACCTAGTTTGATCTCTCTGCCTCTTGTCAAAGAAGAAAATGATTTCTTTCAGTTCCTAAACAGCAGCCACCTTCCACTCCTTGCCAAGATTTGGGGCACTCAGTACCAGATGTTCTTGCTGAAACCAACCCATTAAAAATCTTGCAACATTATTTCTAAAAGCCTTTGCCCTGTCATAATGCCTGCCTTGTGCTCACACTTCCCTAAAAGTGTCTTGAGCATTTATTTTCAAAGAAAAATTCTGATTTGTACACTAACTCCCCTTGGCTGGCTGTAGCCCGCTCTGTTTTACGTCCACAGAGCTACCAACCACCACAGAGAATTTCCAAATCAAACCCCACCACAGATGAACACCTTCATTAGTAACTGGCTCCCAATCCTTCTGTTGACTTTCAAGTTAACAGGTTTCAACCACAGCTCCCAGACAGCTGCAAAGAGTCGGCTTCCAAGCAGTAGTCAAGTATTAAATGCCCAGTCTAAGGGATTTCGACCTGCAGGTCACTAATGACAACAGATAAATAGAGGTAAGTTGGTTCCCAGAACAATGTGACAAGCACCCACGGTAAGAGTACACAAGATTAATTCCCCTGGGCTGCCTCACTTTTCCTACTTTGCAAGCCAAATGACCACAGCAGGAAGACACTCTCAAGTACTACAGTATTATTCTGTAACTCTGCTGGACTGTGACTGTGTCATTTAGCAAGGGGAATCTGGCATTCTGATTCACTGAGAGCAGCTGGGGAGAGCAGCAGAGGGGCCACTCCTGTTATTGCCCTCGCTTCCCTCATTCCCGAAGGTCTAACTCATCCTGCTCCTCCGGGCCTCTCCTGGGCCATCCCTGGCTGCCATATATCCTAGTATCCTGGGAAAATCAATATTCATAATTACAGGAACCTAGAGACCAGGAAACCTGGCCAGAAGGTGCCAGAAACCCTGGGGACTGAAAAGCCAAGGTGTGGAAGGAAGGGAAACGGGAAGTGAGGAGCCCGAGGAGGGAAGAGGAAGAGGAGATGATGCCAGGTTTCCAGGGCACTGGTGCAATTTCTGCCAGTGGACAATATCCTGCATGTTTTGTTCCATGGCAGCTGACTGCTGACTCAGAAGCCTTGCACATTCCTTGGCCATGGAGGAAAATGCTGGAGAGACAGCCTATGAAGTACATTCAGGAACAGAGTTTATGTTTCTATTTACAGCAAGAGTAAAGGTCTGTCACTGACTCATAGCTGGTTATGAGAACACTCAATCTCTACCTTTTAGAATTGGTGGATGGTTATTTGTAAGAGGGGAGAACTATCTTTAAAAATAGAAAAAGGAGGGGCACCTGGGTGGCTCAGTTGGTTAAGTGTCTGACTTTGACTCAGGTCATCATCTCAACAGTTTGTGAGTTTGAGCCCCACATCGGGCTCTGTGCTGACAGCGTGGAGCCCACTTCAGATCCTCTGCCCTGCTCCCTCTGCTCCTACCCCACTCGCTCACTCTCTCTCTCTCAAAAATAAATAAACATTAAAAAATACAAATAGAAAAAGGAAAGAGAAACAAAACAAAAAAATAAGAACTATACTTCAAGGGGCATCTGGTTGGCTCAGTCAGTAGAGCATGCAACGCTTGATTTCAGGGTTGTGAATTCAAGTCCCACGTTGGACATACAGACTACTTAAAAAATAATAAAAAAGAAAATAAAGAATTACACTTCAAGAGTATGAAACCAGAGTCTGCTTAGCCACTGCACCATCAATATACCAGCAGATGTGCAAATCTCTGAATCTTATTAAGGACTCAACGAAATGCTCCTTTCCCTAGCTCGTTCAGAGGTGTAACTTGTCTAAATAGATCTTAGGAGTAAATCTATACATAGGAAGGCATATTTTGGAATGTGATTAGGAGGAAACTCAGATGAAAAATGCACGTCAGATTATAGAGATTCCTTTGTGTTTTGCCTGAGAAACAAAGACCAAAGTCGCCAAATGTCTTGAGTTCTGCATCAGTTTTTCTGCAACCAAAGCCACTAGGGCCATTATCATCTGTGGATGGGGACACTGAGGCCCTCACCTCAGGAGGCAATGAGCTGACTGAATCAAGCAGTCTGGGCACGAGACTCCTTGTTGCCTCTTACTGCTCAGGCACCAATGGCTTATCTCTCATAACCTTATCTAAGGTTCTCTGGGTACCTAGGAAGCAAGCCAAAATATAGCAAGGAAGCAGTCTTTCCCCTGTTATTCTTGTTTCTGCACTATTCCATTCTCTGTTCTTTTCTGACTTCCCATCCTATTTAGCCTCAAAATGACATTCAGCAACATGCTAAGGAAACAGGAAACCAGCCCCCACACCGGCCCCCACTCCTACCTCCATGTCCCTCCTCATTCCGTGGATCTGCTCTTTAGTCACAGGGTATTACTCATCTGCAACTGTCATTGAGCAGACATTAGTTAAATGGCTCTCTCCTCCAATAAAAGCCTCCTTAGTACAAAGACCAGGTCTTTGTAGCTATAGCCTGACCTGTAGTGAAAACACTGTTTCTATAGAGCTGATGAGGGGAACAGAACCCCTTGAGGAGATTCTGTATGAGAGCCCAGAAGCTCCACATTGGAAGGGTGGATCCTGGGGAAAAGCCTTGGCCTGCATGGCTGAAGGACCATGGAGGAGAAATGGATAGATGCTATAGAGGAGATTTCTACTGTGCTACCAAAAAGTTGTATCTAAAAATGCAATAGTAAGCCTGGATAGGGAGTGATGATCTAAGAAGAGCAATAGCAAGAATTTAGCACTTTTCAAAACATGGAAGCAACCTAAGTGTCCATCCACAGATGAATGGATAGAGATATGGTGTATATATACAATGGAGTACTACTCAACCTTAAAAAAGGATGGAATCTTGCCATTTACAACAACATAGATGGATCTAGAGTATAGTGCTGAGTGAAATCAGTCGGAGAAACACAAATACCATATGATTTCACTCAAATGTGGAATTTAAGAAAAAAAAAACAAATAAACAGGAAGACAAACAAAAAACCAGACAAATACAGAGAACAAACTAGTGATTACCAGAGGGGAGGTGCGTGGGAGATGGGTGAAATAGGTAAAGGGGATTAAGAGTATACTTATCTTGATTAGCACTGAGAAATATATAGAATTGCTGAATCATTATATTGTGCACTTGAAACTAATATAACACTGTATGCTAATTATACTTAAATTAAAAAATGTTTTTCCCTTGTTCAATATACTGCATTCTAGATAATCCCTTAATGTGTATCTTTAGATTTTCTCTAATCAGCTGTTCAAACCATCCAGTTTTTAACTTCAACATTTTTATATCTCCTTTCTTAAGGTTCTTTCTCATATTTTCCTGCCCATTTTTGATAGTCACTTGCTCTAAAAAAATCAATACTTATTCAGTTTTTTACTTTTAAAAAACATATTATACTAAGTATCTAGTTATTACAATTCCTGGGGGACTTTTTCGGTAATTTTTTGGTAATTTTTACAAATTAAATGTGTCATTTATTTTTTCTATTGAAAATGTGTTTATTAATTTTCTTTTTTCCCAGAGGGGAGGTAGGTGGGCGGGGGGATGGTGAAATAGGGGATGGGGATTAAAGAGCAAATTTATCATAATGAAAAAAAATAAAATTAAAAACGGGAAAAATGAATAAAAAATTTTTTTAATTAAAAAATTGTAGCACTTTTGTTATGAATTCTCACAGCACCCTTTCCTTGGTTATGGAATGGCCCTCTCTAGAGGGAGATGAGAAAGAGACTGGACAAGATGATCTCTGGGTTCTTCTCTAAGTTTCCAATTCTGAAAGAACTGGTATGGCCCTAACCCCTATGTTATATCTAACTTTTTAATTTTACTCTTTGCTAACAAACTATTTCTTCAAGAGAAGCAAGTCCAAACACCCAATAAACACAATGGCTGATGCCAATGCTGATGCTTGCCTCAAATAAACCAGAAAAACAAGGAGTCAAAAGAAGGATACGCCCCTCCCCTGCCAACCAAAAAAGGCTAATGCCCTAGGCCCAGTCTCATAGTTTCCTCATCTGTAAAATGAAATAACACCCACAGAATCACAGAGCTTTGCAAAAATTGAAGTTAATGACTGTAAAACGTATAGCAATTCCAGGAACAGGGCAGGACCCTGTAAATGGTAGTACTGTTATTACCACCCAGTCGTTTATAAACGCAGCAACAAGAGGTTATACTCAGGCTGAATAAATGGCTATTATACAAGAGAACTAGAGTGCTCAGAGAGTTTTGATTTTTGAAAGAAAAATGCTTCAGAACTGACTTTGTTCCATCACCACTTTGTACCCTCTCTATCTGTTCTGGAAGGTGTGATGATGGCACTGATGGAGGGGCTAGAGGAATCAGAGTTGTGTCAGGAAGTTCTTGCCAAACTTAGATCTATTATACAAGAAAGATGGAGTTCCATCTTGTTTACAAAATAAGGATTTCTATCACTAAGGGTACAAATAGCTGACATACTGTCAGATCCATAGCTCACCTCATTTCATCTTCGCCACAATCCTGAAGTAGAATCTATTATCTCCATGTGCAGATGGGGAAACTGTGGGTTAAAGAGGTTTAAAGGTCACACAGCAAGAAAGGAGTGCAGCCATGATTTGCATCTCCTTCAGAGCCCAAGACCTCATCCACTGCGAAAAACCACCTGAGAATATAGCTTGAGAAATAAAAGCTCAACAGAATGCATGCTTCCGGCCCCCGGCTGCCTGAGAGCCAGAACCTGCAGATATACACACAGACCACAGGCAGACCCCGTCTGCTAGGAAGATAGCTGTCCAGCTCCCAAAAGACATGCAGCTTCAAGTAAATTTAGTAAGGACACACAATACAGGATTCTTTTTCTCACAATTTATCGCTGCCATCTGCTCCTTTGAAATGGAGCCCTTTCATAAGTGGAAGCAAGGGCGGTCTGGTTTCACAGTAATTCTTCCCATTGGCTGCTGAAAGGCTGGGTGACTAAAATAGTACTAACAGAGTTCTTATCAGTCTGCATTCTTCGGTAGGCTCTAGCACTCTAACCAACAGCAACACCTTTGAGGAGTCGATTACAAACAATTTTCAAATCATCTAATGCCATTCCATGCATTGTAAGAACTCAGGGCAGGACAGGGGATGAACCTCAACCTACCTACTACCAAGAGTACAAAGCTGAGCTACAAAGAGACCAAAAAATCAACAGCTCCCTGCCCTATAATCTGAGAGCACTGCTATGACTCAGGCTCTCAGGGTGATGAAGGGCCTCAGACAGGGTGATGAAGGGCCTCGGACAGGGTGAAAGCCTCACTGAGTTTGTGGGAAAGCACAACCAAAAGCTGTTCGTCTCCACAAGGGTGGGCTCCAATCTACTTTGCTCAGTACTATGTCCCAGTTCTAGGCACACAAGAGATGTTCAATGAGGTTTTGTTGACTAAAGAGGCACCAAGCTACCTACCCTCAGGAAATGATCCATCTGGTAGACGTGCAGGGTGAGGTGGAGGGCCACTGCAGCACAGGGGCTCTGAGAACACCAAAGCTGTGGCAGTCCAAGGGACATAAATACCCCCATAAAGATGACTTTAGACCTGCTGGGGAAAATTTGAGGTCTCATAAAGACACTTGCTCTGTCACATCTTAATTATCTCCCTCTCCCAGGGGCAGACCCGCAGCTAAAATGTGGCCAGAACAGGGGCGTCTGGGTGGCTCAGTCGGTTGAGCGTCCAACTTTGGCTCAGGTCATGATCTTACGGTTCATGAGTTCAAGTCCCGCATCAGGGTCTGTGCTGACAGCTCAGAGCCTGGAGCCTACTTCAGATTCTGTGTCTCCCTCTCTCTCTGTCCCTCCCCCCTGCTCAAGAATAAGTAAACATTAAAAAAATTTTTTTGTAAACAAAACAAACAAACAAACAAAAGCATGGCCAGAACATACAAACAACTGGCAAGAGATTAACCTGGAAAAGAATCTGGGGTTTCTCAGTTGTCTAGTCTGCCTACTACCAGTTGCCATGAATCACAAAATACACAATGGTCAAGGCTGGGTAGGACCTGTAAGATCATCGAATCTAGCCAGTCATCCCACACTTGTATCTTCTATATACCATACATAACACACAAACAGCTCCAATGACAGGCAAATTTCTACCTTAAGAAGTAGTCTTCATAATCCTCAATCAGCTTGCTAATCACCTTGTTAATTTCCCAAGGACTGAGTTTCTATGTAGAAAACCAAAATCATTCTGCCCATAGTTTTGTACCCAGTGGTCCAAAATTTACCTCTTAGAGTTATCCAGAACCAAATTAGCTTCTCTCTTTTACAGAACAACCTTCCAAATATCTATCTACACATTCTACACATCCCTACACATTCTTCTTAGTTCCTTCAACTGTTTCTATTTTGACGGAGTTTTCAATTTCTTCACCTTTTTTAGCATTCTTTCACAAGCTCCTATCATTAAGTCTACACCCATCTCATCTGCTTTTCCTCCTGTGACAGTGAACAGACAACTATCCACCTGCCTATCTGAAGCAACCCTTCATCTGTGCACCCAATCCCACCCCCTCTTACTCAACAACACTGCCTCCCTTTTATTGGTCTCCTCTCTCCTACATCAGCCCCGTCCTCCTCCAAATTGAACTATTTCCATCAACATAAAACCTCTCATCTTTAAAAAACCTGCTCCGTCCCATCTCCTCTGATTAGCTTACTCCACTCCCAGAAAGAACTGTCTGTTTGAGGTTACAACTTTCTCTTCTCCTACTTTTTAAAAATTAATTAATTTATTTATTTATTTATTGGGAAAGCACAAGCAGGGAAGGGACAGAGAGACCGGGATAGAAGACCTGAAGCAGGCTCTGTGCTGACAGGCTGACAGCAGCAAGCCCAAAGTGGGGCTCAAATTCACAAACCACGAGATCATGACTTGAGCCGGAGTCAGATGTTCAACCGACTGAGCCAACCAAGTGTCCCTCTCCCACTCTCTTTTGAACCTACAGCAATTAGCTTCATCTCCACCACTCCAAGGAAATGTCTCATCAAAAACATACATGATTTTCATACTGTCAAATCCAACAGTCAACTCTCAATCCTAGTTTCCTCAACCAATCTACAGATGAGTCATAGCTGATCACCCCCTCTTTTTCACCTTTAGAACATCACTCTTTTGGTTCTCCTCTTGCCTCACTAGCCACTCCCCATATCCTCTGCTGGTCCCTCACATATCACCATCCGCTGCATGTTGAAATGGCCACAGGATCACTTAGTCTTTGGGTACTCTTCTCAACCTACATCTACTCCCTAAACACCAGTGGCTTTAAAATTTTTTTAATTGTATACACAGTTACCTCTCTATAAATATATAATTTTTAAAAACTTTCACAAGATACAATCTACCCTTACTACTGAGATATTCTGATATTTTCTATTCCATTTATTTAAAAAAAAAAAATTGCTGATCCCCACTGAACTGATTTCATGACCCATAAATGAGATACAATCCACTTTGAAAATTCTCCAGACCCGTGGCTTTAAGTGCCATTTTATAGTAGAGATAGTTGATGACACTCAAATATTTATTTTCTCCCTTCTGAACTTGTATAACCAATTGCTTATTTGACATTTCTACTTGGGTATTTGACAGGCATCTCAAACTTAACATACACAAAACCAAGCTTATGGTTCCCATTCCTACCATCAGCCTGCTTCTTCCTTAGTATTCTGCATCTCAGCAAACGACACCACCATCCACCTAGTCACTCAATCCAAAAACCTTGGAATTATCCTAATTTCTTCTGTCACATCTCAGAGTCAATTCCTCAGCAACTTCAGTCTATCTTCAAAATACAGCCCCAATCCAACCATTTTTCATCATCTCCTCCTCTACCACCTTCATCAAAGTCACCATCATATCTTACTTGGATTACTACGATAGCTTCTCTCAGCCTCCACTGTCCAAATCCCATTCCCCCATCACCGAATATTTTCCATATGGCAGTGCTAGTATTCACTCAAATGTTAGTCAAATCTGGTGACATACCTCTGCTCCAATGGCTTCCCACCTCATTGTTAAATCCAAAGGCCTTACAAAGCCTATGATAAGGCCTTGAGTGACCTGCTCCCACTCCCAACTCCTTGTTTATGTCCTATCACTCTCCCCTATGCTCCTTAGGCTCTAGCCAGACTAGCCTCTTCCTGTTCATCAAGCACCTCCAGCAGGCTGCCATCCAGAGTCTCTGCCTTTCCTGTCTCTTTGCCTGATGGATCTATACCCAGAAGGCTACATGGCTTCTTCCTCACTTTCTTGAGATCTTTGCTCAAGTACCACCTTATTAGATAAGCCCTTCCTGACCACTTACATGAAAGAATACCAGTCTCCTATCACCCTTTATCCCCCTCACCTTGCTTTAATTTGCCTCTTTGCATTTGTTATCACTTGATAAGGTATATGACTTATTTGCTTATTGTCTATCTCCTCCAGCATGTAGGCCTACTAGATGCTAGAAAAGTAAAGAGCTTGACTAAAATGTACCCTAAACTGTTGACACATACTGTACAGTACAACTCCAAAGTCTTTTTATTACTGATGTACTGTTTCTAAAATATGTATCCCTCACCCTATATTAATGTGCTTTGTTTTCAAGACCCATCAGGACCTTTTAACTACTTTCACTGAATTTCATCTTGTTTGACTCAGCCAGAGCCATGGCTTTGGCTCCCATCTTAGTGAAAATGCAAACATTTCTACAAGGCCTTATAACAGTGTTTCACAAATTTTTGGTCTCAGGATTCCTTTATACTCTTAAAAATACTGAAGGCCCAAAGATCTATCCATATTTAATGTATTTGAGATTAAAACAGAAAAATATCTCAATACTTATGAACTCATTTCAAAATAACATTCTATTACACTGCAACATAATTAACATATTTAAAAAAAAACCCAAATATTTTCCAAAACAAAAATTTAGTGAGAAGAGTAATGTTTTACATTTTTGCAAATCTCCTTAATATCTGGTTTATGAAGACAGATTCTCAGATCTGCTTTCTGCATTCCATCTGTTGCAACACACACATATCATGTAGCCTGTAGAAAACTCCATTGTACATTCATGAATATACAAAAGTGGAAAAGGCAAAGAAGGTCATCTTTGTATTATTGTGAAAGTAGTTTTGACCTAATGGACCCCTAAAATGGTCTCAGGGGGCCCTGACAAGATCTTACGTCATCTTCTCACATCCTCTACTGCTAACCCATCTTGCACTTCCCCTCGGCCAGACTAGCCTCTTGCTGTTCCTCAGACACACCAGACACACACCTCAGCCTTTGTATTAGCTGCTCCCTTTGCCTAAAATACTCTTCCCTCAGATCATTCATGCATTCAAAAATACTGAGCATCTATTACATGCTGAGTACTTTTCTAGGCTCTAGAAACAATACAGTGAACAAAGGGAAAAAAAAAAAACAACTCTGCCTCCAAGGGCAGAAGTCTTCTAATGGGAGCTGACATGAACACAATTTACTCTCTTACTACTCTTAGGGACTTATCCAAATATCATCTTTTTCATGTGGCCTTCCCTGACCACGTTCTTTAAAACTGACTCCCCGCCCTGCTTACCTTCTCTTCTTGGTTTTCCCCAAAGCACAACCTGACATACCATAAATGTTATTTATTCATTGTCTATCATCCTCTCTAGAATGTAAGCTCTATCAGGATAAGGATTTTTGCCAATTTATTCACTGGCATATTACTGTGCCTAGGGAAGTGCCCAGTTCATAGCATGTATACAATAATTATCTCTTGAATGAATAAGTGGATAGGTAAATAAACCTCTCCAGCCTGCCCAGACGTTTGAGGATTGAGGCAGAATTCTGTTAGGATTTGAGACATAAGTCATATCAAATGAAAATGGATTGAGTGTCTTTATGCAAGCGCCATCAGGTTGGGAGTTCTTAGGAATACACACACAGAGATGAGGGAATCCCACAAGGCAAATCCAGGTGGCTTCTACCCTCTGGTCCTCTGGATTATCTGCTCCTTCTTCATGACCACTACTTGCTCCGGGCCTGCCTTACACATGCTCTGCCCAGCAGGCCACTGCACCCAGCTGAGGACCTGTTCTTGCCAGCACTAGAGGAGAGGACAGGAGCCAAGACCTGGAGACAGCTTTGTTTTCAACAGCCAAATAGGTTCAAAGTAACTGCCCCCTATGAAAAGAAACTAGTTTCTAGAAAAAAAGAGTGGTATCAGTGTCATGAAATGCTATATACAACAGCCCCCAGCTCACTTCCCTAGAGGGGTAAGTGAAGGACCCGTAATATTTTTAAATCCAAGTTATGCGTGTTTTTTAAAATCTGTATCAGAAAACTATAAACCTGTCTTAAGCCCAGGGTGTCTGAAAAGCCAGCACTTCTTCACTCAAGACAGGATAACAAAGGGGAGCCGAAGGGTTATTGTGCATTTCACTATTCACCAGCTTCTGATAAGGTTGCCTAGAGATTAGGTGGAGAGGTAGGGAGGCAAATAAAGACAGATAGCTAGATACTTGAAATACCAGCTTTAGAAGTGGAATGAAGATGGGACAAAAACAACTCTTCTGAATTGCTGGAGAGAAAAAAAAGTCAGCTGTGCAGACTGATGTGGCTACGTTACACCATCATGTCCAACCATAGGTGGGGTCTCGATCCTGCCCAGCAATTCTTTCACGGAACCCACACTGGTTCCTGTACACCTGGCTCTGTGTTCTCAGGTCCCTCATTCCATCCCCCCTTCCATTCCCAATGCCCTCACCTTTCACATTGTCAAGAAAAGAGCAAAAGATGCCCTCACCATCCTGCTCCCCCGTCTCAGAGAAAGTTTCCACCAGCCAGAGGCTGTCCACGCCATCCCCTGGGTTCTCCTCTGAATCTGGCTCCGTCTACTAGCATACATTTTTTTTCCATTTCAACCATTTTTAAGTGTACAGTTGGTGGCATTAAGTACATTCATGTGTTATAAAGCATCATCACCATACTACCAGCTTATTTCTTCTCCTTTAACCTGCCAATATGCTGGAGTCTCTCTCATCTTAAACATGTCTCTCTCTCTCTCTCTCTCTCTCTCTCTCTCACACACACACACACACACACACACCCCACTTAACCTGTATGCCCTTTAATCTACCAACCTCTCCCTCTTGCTTTCGTAATTGAGCCTCCTGAAAGAGCAGTCTACTCTTTTGTCACCACTTCATGACTCCTTAAAGACTCCTCTGTCCATCTTTTCATTCCTTTTCCAATCCGGCTTCTGTCTCCATCATTCCACTGAGGTCGACTATGGCTTCCTAATTGTGAAAGGCTCAGACACTACAACCCTTATCTTACTTGTTCTCTCTCAGTAGCTCTTCCTAGATTCTGCCCCTTCCTTGGTTCTGTCTCCTGCTTCTCCTACTACTATTCTCATTGTTGCTCAGCTCTCTCAAGTGGCTCCAGTAACCATCGGCCCCTCTCTTTCATAAAATTGGATGGCCCTTAAATTTTATCTTTTGTGACCTTGCTCCTGAGGTCCAAATGCTATTAAACATCTTCACTTTGACATCCCATATTACCTCAGAGTGAAGAGTCCAAAACTGCTGTTCTCTTTCCCCCAATTCACACCCTCTTATACAGTCAAATGCCACAACCATCCACTGACCAAATGGAAATCTGGGGCCATCTCAGACCCTTCTCTGTCTTCACCTCTCAATCTGCTCACCAAAAGCAAAGTCCCATGGATTCTAACTCTCTAGGTCCTCTATAGAGTTCATTTCCCTACCATTATCTTGGTGAAAGCACCCATGATTTCTACCTTGGACTATTTACAATAGCCTTTTAATCTTAAATCTCCTCCAATCCATCTTCCATGAGTGCCAAAGTGTTCTTGTTTAAGAGCAAATATGATTCTTTGCCTCTAATGTGATCCTGTTGCAGCTCTCCACTTTCTTTAGGAAATAATCCAAACCATCAACAAGGTTCAAAAGGTCCATCAAGATCTAGCACCAGCCTTATTTCCTACCCTTCCAAACACAAAACATTTTCTTTAGTCACACTTGCAGTTACTGGGATATACCACATTCTTACGAGCCTCATCAACTTTGTTCATGTCATTCTCCTTCACCTAATATGTCCTTCCTCCCCACCCCCTGTCCATTTGAAATTCCTGTTCATCATTCCAGACTACACTGAAATGACCCTACCTACCCAAACCCCCTGCCAAAGTTAATCACTTCCTCTTCTGTGTTCCTTCTCACTTTGGTACATACTTCCCTTTCAACAGTTACCAACAGTTCTGGAATTATGTCCATGTCTGCCTACCCATTACTCTTGTAATGCTAAGCTAGTAGGAAGAATAATTCATCTTTACACTTGCACTTATTACACATGCTAGTGGAAAAGCAAGTGCTAGGAAAGAAGGAAAAAGACAAATGAGAGGCTTACTTGGGACACAATATTTAATATTACAGAAGCATTCAAAAGAAGAAAAGGTATTTGTATGACAGTTTGTTATTAACTTGTTATTGATTTAGGGTGTAAGAGAAGGATACCCTAAAAGTGGTCAAAGCTGAGTTCCCTAAGGCATCTCTGCACAGTTCCTGATTATAAAAAGGACAACTACTTTCAATTCACATCCCAGAATGATATTTACCTTTTTCAGATACTAAATGATCCCTAAGTCACAGAAAATGTCCATTTTTTAAAGCTCCCAAAGTTAGAGTCTAAAGAAAAAGCAGTCACCAGATGCCCCATAGGGTTCTTGGAGACAGGAAAGGGGAAAGAAGGATGAAACAAAGCAAGTAAAGTATCCACTCTTCTGAGAAGACTGGCTATGACACAGGAGTGGTAAGATGAAGCTGTTTCAGGAGGTTGACAGCTAACAAAGGAAAAAGGTCTTAATTCTCCAGCAAGGTAGATGTGCCCCCTCCATCTCAACTCCAAAGTGAACCAACTAGGCCTGCCTTGGCTCCAGGCCACAGAAAGGAGTGGGGCTATCAGGCTCCAAGGCTATGGTTTTTTCCAACTATTTTCATGGAAAAAACTTCAGTTTGTTCTCTCCAAAGCAGAAATAAACCGAGAGGGCTAATCTTTTTTTTTTTTTTTTTTTTTTTTTTTTTTTTTTTTTTATACACTCAAGTTAGTTAGCATATATAGTGTCATAATGATTTCAGGAGTAGAATTCAGTAGAACCCTACATATGACACCCAGTGCTCATCCCAACAAGTGTCCTCCTTAATGCCCCTTGCTCATTTAGCCCATGTCCCCACCCACAACCCCTCCAGCAATCCTTAGTTTGTTCTTTATATAAAGAATTTCTTATTGTGTGTCCCCCTCCCTGTTTTTATATTATTTTTGCTTCCCTTCCCTTATGTTCATGTTTTGTACCTTAAATTGCACAAGTGAAGTCATATGATATTTATCTTTCTCCGACTGACTACTCTAGCTTAGCATAATACACTCTAGTTCCATCCACGTTGTTGCAAATGGCAAGATTTCATTCTTTTTGATTGCCGAGTAATACTCCATTGTGTGTGTGTGTGTGTGTGTGTGTGTGTGTGTGTGTGTGTGTGTACACACACACCACATCTTCTTTATCCATTCATCAGTCGATGGACATTTGGGTTCTTTCCATACTTTGGCTATTGTCGATAGTGCTGCTATAAACACTGGGGTGCGTGTGTCCCTTTGAAACAGCACACCTGTATCCTTTGGATAAATACATAGTAGTGTAATTGCTGGGTCATAGGGTAGTTCTATTTTTAATAAAAATTAAAAATTCATCAAAAAGAGGAACTTCCATATTGTTTTCCAGAGTAGCTGCACCAGTTTGCATTCCCACCAGCAGTGCAAAAGGGTTCCTCTCTCTGAGAGGGCTAATCTTAAATCAAAGCCCTATAGAATATACGTTCCCTTCTGAATTAGTTTAAAAGAGTATGGGGGACTTAGGCATAATTTCCCCAGCAAAACAGAAGTTCTCTCTCTCTCTCTTTTTCTTTCTTTCTTTCTTTCTTTTCTTTCTTTCTTTCTTCCTTTCCTTTTTTAGAAACAGAAGTTTTCTCTGCATCAAATGCTGAAGGCCAACCCCTCACTCTACTCTGATTCTGGTTGAGCTCTGACATCAGATGATCACTCCCACAGCTATATCTCTAACTCCTTCACATGGTAAAGAGTCCATTTAGTTAGAAATGAAACATCCAAAGAAAGCGGATAACAACAAGCTCTTCTTTTTTATGTTTAAGGAATAATACAAATTCCCCAAGCTATACTCTGGCAGGCTCTTGAAAGTATATAGCCCACAACTGCTCTCTACTTACCCTGTCCCCTGCACTGGGGATGACCCCCAACCCTGACCAAGGGGGTGCTGAAGTACTGCCGAAACAGTTTCTTTTCTCCCCAAAGACCAATCATCAAAAATCAACTGCCATGAAACCTTTGGGTTCCAAAATTCCAATTGCTCTGGGCTCAAAGCCAGCAACCTACCCAAGTTTTTCTATAGAAGACTAATTAATCTTTACTTATTTCATTGCCAATGAGTTTAGGTGGTATAGCCCCCAAAGGGCCTAAAAGCTATATTCCCCATCCACCCTTGTCCCAAAATGCCAACAGCTAATGGCCAAGAGGCCTGGTGCTGCCACCAGGTATCATTCTCTGGTTCAGCAGCAGCAGTTTCTTTCAGGTTACAAGCTGTTCCTTGCCGGCCACCTGATTTTCTAAAACCCTTGCCTAATTTATTACAGATGTAGGACTACCATTAATTGACCTGCTGGCTCTGGCACACACAGAAGGTAAATGTTTTGGCTTGTTCCATGGACTGAAATCTAAAATCTGAGAGAACCCAAATGCTCCCTAGGGGATATTACAAAGTGCCACTTATGCTTGACCCTCTCACCATTTGGCTTAGGCAGATGCAACTCCAGGGAAGCCATCCTTATGAGGAAGGGAACCAAAGGATGCCATCTGCCCTTTCACAAACTGGAAGACTTCTATCTATGCCTCTGGCCATGAGTCAGGACCACTCAATACCAAGCATTATAAGCTGATGTGGGTATATCTCACCCTCTGGGGAACGCCGGGTTCCCCTTTTGAGTATACCACCTTTAGAAATATCACTCACTTTGGGATAGAAAACAAGTGAATGTATTCTGTTCAACTTAAATACATAATTGATCCAAACACTGGACATTACAGACATAAAGACTTTGTGTTAAAAGACCCTTAATTAAGCAACCTTATATTTCAGAAGACATCTGACTGGAAGCCCCAGAGCACTTCCAAGTACAGTGTGAGGGCAGTAGGAATTCAGTAAGTTTCACACTAGGATGACATCAAAAAGGGGGGGGGGGGGGGAGGGGTGGCGCCTCTTTTTGTGTTTTGACTGCCTACCTCCCATGGGGCAATTTAACACACTTGTTTATATTAAAGCCTCAATTCCTGTTAGTAACAGCAAATTTGGTTTTTAACAACTTAGTGTGTGACAAGTGCTGACCCATAACAGTGAAGGTGGACAAGATCATTGCCATTATGAAGCTTATGGCTCCTGAAGAGAAAGCTAGTAATAATCAGCGAACCAAACTTGTTTCATATTACTACAATCCAACTGGGTAGAGTGGGGTGAAGGCAGGGAAACTTTTTACCTCATTTTCAATCATCTAGACAATCTGGGAAAGAAAGCAAAAGAGGGTAAAGAGGTTAGAGAATACACAGATAACTGGAATCATTAGTTAACCTTCTCTCCCACTGAATTTTCAAATGGAACTGTCGAGAAATGGTCATAATCCAAGATTATAGTTTCACTGAACTACCCTGCTTATCCTGTAACCCAGGTGTTAACAGAGCAATAAAATGGCCCAACAGCAAGGGAAAATAAGAGACATCAGATCAGAATAAACCACAAACTGAGTAACTGGCCTCTGGGCCCTAGAGAGCCTGAGCTTCTCACCTTTTAGCCTGGCAAAAGAAACAAAAATGGGCTGGGCTTATTCCTGGTAGGTAGCCCAGACAAGTTAGGTGCTGGATGCACTGAGCAGAGCAAGTGGAGACGAGCCACAAGCTGGGCCAAACTCCTGACAGAACCCTGCAGGACTTGGCCAAGAGCCACAAAGACATCAAATAGGGCTCTGGCTGCCCCAAAGGAATAGCACTTAGGCAGAAGAAATGGTGCAGTGCTCAGGATTGGAGGGGATGTTTTTCTAGACAACTCTGGTGAGGTATAACTTACATACACTAAGAATTCACCTGTTGTAAGTGTACAATTCAATGATTTTTAGTTAACTTACCAAGCTATGCAATTACCACCACTAAATCCAGTTTCAGAACATTTCCATCACTTCAGAGGGGGTTGGTTTTTAATAACTCCCAAACCTGAAGATGATTCTCGTTTAGTCAGGTTTAAGAGGCTGATGGATATGAAGAGGTTAGTATCCATTTGCTATTGCTGCCAATTCAGCAACATGAAAGGAACTCTGAGCAAGCCACAGAAAGGCAGTCACAGCCATCTTGCCTGAAAAGTACTTGGCTGGGCTTGGCTTGGAGACCTGGAAACTTACACAATTTTTTTAAAGAAGTAACTAATACTGAGAATAATGCTTCCCAAACTAAAATGAAGATTCCCTTAATCTGTTTACATCTCCTGGCACCCTCCCCCAACAATGTCTCAGTAGCACTATTGCACAAATCTCTTATCATCAGGACAGATTTTGAGTGCTACAGCAAAGGAATCAAACACATTTCATTTAATCTTGAAGCAGGCACCATCACTTCTTCCTGACAGCTGCGTGCTTTCAAAAGCACAGTGTAAAATAGTGGATTGTGAACCCCAAATCCAATAATTTTCCAAATCACCAATCAAATGAAAGAAATAATTTCATAATTTATGAAAAAAATGCTCTGACCATTTTTAATTTTTTTCGTTTATTCATTTTTCAGAGACAGAGAGAACACAAGCAGGGGAGGGGTAGAAAGAGGGAGACACAGAATCCGAAGCAGGATCCAGGCTCTGAGCTGTCAGCACAGAGCCTAATGTGGGATTCGAACTCACAAACCATGAGATCCTGACCTGAGCCAAAGTCAGATGCTTAACCAACTGAGCCATCCAGGCTCCCTTGACCATTTTTAAAAACATAAATATATAGGCACCTTAACTGATGTTACCCATGGGATTGCAGGGTTTTACAGATGTCTTTTAATGCTGAGAGGTTGTCGGCCAGAAGCTGTCAATTTTTCTTCATGTGGAGAATAAAAACAAAAGAAGCAATGAAGGGACAGTAGAGTCAGAAAATTAGAACAGGTTAGAAGACTAAAGGTCTACAACTTCCCAATACACAAACGAATTGCTCAGAAATGAAATACCATCCCCTGAGTGCATTTTACCATACTCCCCTTCCGCACCCCCGGATGTGCATGCCCTCCTATAGCTAGCCTGACTTGGGAGATGGAATACCCCAAGAAAGAAGTGTGACTCCATGAAGAGCAACCAGAAAGCCAATCCCGCAAAAGACAAAAGATTATACAACTGCATTCTCCTCCCCTGGTTTCTCTCAGGACACCCCTCTGACTTCTGCCACACTTATAAATACAAAGAGCACCCAGGATTCTGTCCTCGGACCTTTGCTCATTTGTTTCATTTTGTACCATTTTTGTAACTACCTCCTGGACATCTCCATCAGAATATGTTAGGTTACCTCCAACTCAGGTGCTCAAAACAGAACTCTTCATCTTCTCTTCCAAAGTTGTCCCTCCACCTGAACTGCAACCCTACTATAAAACTGCCACCCACCGAAGCCAGAATTCCAGGTGTCTACCTCCATGTCCATCTTACTCCCCAAGTTCTTCTCATTGCTGGAAAAAAGGGAGATGGGGACTATTCTGTGCTAAGTACTGCAGGGAATGCAGGATAGTACAAGATATGTTCCTATTTGGTCTTCTTAAATATGTCTCCCATATATCCCTTTCTTTTCAAATTAATTGTCTTGAAGTTCCTTATCTCTACGTAGATTCCTACAACAGTGAAGATGCACATTTAGATCTCCTAGATGTACATCTGCCTCAAGGTGGGTTCTTTCAAAAATTTTATTTATTTATTTTTAAAGTCACAGGATTTGAGAGGCTCCACCACTTATTTTTTTAAAGATCTATCTATCTATCTATTTATTTATTTTGAGAGAGAGTGAGAGTATGCATGAGTGGGGTAGGGACAGAGTGAGGGGGGGTGGGGAGAGAGAATCCCAAGCAGGCTCCTTGCTGTCAGCACAGAGCCCAACATGGGGCTCGATCTCATGAATTGTGAGATCATGACCTGAGCCAAAATCAAGAGTCAGACGCTTAACCAAGTGAGCCACCCAGGTGCCCCCATAGCCAGGTTTCTATCCTTAGCTTTTAGGAGAGTCAGATCCACAACAAACATTTAAATCTTCATGGAATGAATTAAGTTTGTAAGTATATTCTTTGAATGCTCAAGATAACTAGTACTTTTAAAAAGCAGCAGAAGGGGTGCCTGGAAGTTAATTGCTAACTTCCAATCCTGCACTATATTAATTCCCTGAGAGAAAAGCAATAAATAACTAATTTTTTTCCAAAGACTTTCCTTTTCAAAGGCACCTGAACCCCCATCTGTTCCCTGCTTCAGAAGAAACATTCCTCATTAAAACCAAAGGGCTATTTGTAACTGAGAAAAGTCTCATATCTAGAATATGTGAAGGATTTGTACAAACCAATAAGAAAGATACAGACACCCGGGGCGCCTGGGTGGCGCAGTCGGTTAAGCGTCCGACTTCAGCCAGGTCACGATCTCTCGGTCCGTGAGTTCGAGCCCCGCGTCGGGCTCTGGGCCGATGGCTCAGAGCCTGGAGCCTGTTTCCGATTCTGTGTCTCCCTCTCTCTCTGCCCCTCCCCTGTTCATGCTCTGTCTCTCTCTGTCCCAAAAATAAATAAACGTTGAAAAAAAAAAAATTTAAAAAAAAAGAAAGATACAGACACCCAATGAAGAATGGGCAAAAGATCTGACCAGGTACTTCATGAAAGATATCCAAATTGCCAAAAAGCATCTGAATACATATCCAAAACCACACCGAGATACTATTACGCACCCATTAGAATGACTAAAATTAAAGACTGATAATACCAGGGGTGGTCAAGTATGTGGAGCAGTTGGAACTCTCAGATGCTCACAGTGTAAACTGGGACAACCGCTTTGGAAAACTGTTCAACAGTAGTTCTTGAAGCTAAAGATACATTTAACCACAAAGCTCAGAAATTCTATTCTTGGGGATACATCCAAAAGAAATAAATTCTATGTTGACCAAAAGGTAAATACAAGAATGTTTATAGCAGCTTTATTCATAATATTCCCAAACTGGAAACAACCCAAATGACCAAAACTAGCAATAAGAGAAATAAGTAGCAGTTATATTCATATAATGGAATACTATGCAGCAATGAAAAGGAATGAACTACTGCAACAGGCAGCAATACAGATGAACTTATAGATCAATGGTGAGCAAAGAAGGCAGACACAAAAAAAGATCATTTTGCATGATTCCATTTATATAACAATCACAAACAAATGTAATTCAAATCTATGGTGCAGAAGTCAGTCAAAATAATGACTGGGAGTGGTGGGGTGGTGTTACCATCAGGGAAGGGGTGAGAGGGGGGTCTTTGGGATCCCAATCTAGATAGCGCTGTGTCAGCTTGGTTGAGCTGGGAATTATGTTCCCCAAAATCCCCAGTTAGGGTTCCAAGTTAGAGGTGGCCAAAAACTTGCATGAGATTTAGAAGATGGAATTGAATTAGTGGCCATTACTCTCTGAAGGTCTTAGTTGTCAAATGTGGTAATGGACAGAGACAAAGGTGCCTGGCAGGTTCCAGCAGGTCTTTACTCTCCTCTACGCTACTCACAATCTGACCCAACAAGAGCCCAAGGCCCACCACCAGACACATGGCTGTGGACTGGAATGGATAGTAGTAGCTTCCCAAAGGTAATGACTTCCCACAAAGCTCTCCAGGAGCTTCTCTTTGGTGGCCCTGCTCCAGAAATGGACATGGCAAGCTTCTCAGACTTCTCTGTAGTCTCTGACTTGTCCTTTCATGCTGATGCTTCAGGGAGACTGGTTAGTGACTCTTCTCTGACTCCAATACCCTAATCTGGACCTTCACATTCCCAACTCTTCCTTCAAATGTATGTCTAATTTCTACAATAAATCCTTTATTCTCTCCCACACACCTCAATTCATAGTGGCATGACTGCCAAATGAACCCACTCAGATACATACAAATGTTTATATATGTAAAAATTTGAGTTGTAAACAAAAAAAGTCAAGCTGTACACTTAAGATTTGTACACTTCAGAACATATATTATACCACCATTAAAAAAAAAAAAGTCAAAAAATAAACCAAAAAGGGCATCTCTTCAGTGTCCTAAGAGAACAGTAATCTAAGGGGGCACCCAGCAGCATACATGAATGAAATCTACTCTATGCCTCACATACCAAGGAAGAACCTGACACAGAGCTGGTTGGCATGAAATGGGAATAGACAGCTGGGAACCCAATGGGTGCAGCCTCTGACCAGAGCCAGGGCAGTATACTTTATAAATAGCAAATAGGACACATGCTCCCTGCCTGGCAAGCTATCAACTCCCTGGAGCCAGTTCCATAGTTCAGAGTAGTTCTCTCTTTTGAAGAGACAGATTCACCAAATTCAGTGTGCACCTGAATGCACATTTGAGTTTAGGGTCTCTAAATGGGTATGAAAAGGACAAGTGGGGGAAGGGCAGAAATGAGACACAAATCCAGCCTGTGGCATTTAGAACTTGCAATCTGGTGGTGCTATAGCAGTCTCAGGTATAGATACTCCTCTGCATCTGGGTCTACCCACCAAAGAATGAGATGTATATCTGGGCATTCCCAAAGTGGCTGTTTTCCAGGCAGAAGTCTTGCCTCCTTTCACTTCATTCATCAAATTATTTATTGAGTGTGTGTGGTATATATCAGGCCCTAGGCTTGGCATTAAATTTACATTGGAGAATGAAAACAGTGCCTGCCCTTGGGGAGTTTACTGTCTAGTGGAGGATATGGACAATAAACAAGTAAGCGAACAAGCATATAATTACAAAATGTGAGTGCCAGGAAGGAAATGTACAGGTTCCTTGACTTAGAATAGGAGGGCCTGTAAGGTAAGTTGGTCATGGAAACTCTTCTGAGCAGGTGACTTAAAGCAGAGGTCTGAAAGGACAAGAAGAGGGAATAGCATGTGCTCAGTCTTGAACACTTCCACAGGTTTTCTCTCTAGCTGATTCTTAACGCCATCTTCCTCTAAAAAAAGAGTGGAATGGTGTGTGTCTATGGACTGCTCTCAACCCCACTGCCATGTAGGCAGCACTTCATGCTTCTTAAAGCACTTTCACATAAGTCATCCTACTTACTCCCTGCACAATTCTATGAGTACGGAAGACAGATTCTAATGCCCCCCTCTTGACAGACAAAATAGGAATTGAGAGAGATGAACTAACTTGTCCTGAGTCACACAACAAGCTGCCAATGACACCATAGTTCAATGGTTAAACTGTCTCCATTATCTCCTTTTGCTTCTTTACAACATACTTTTAAGCAAACCAGAGAAATATCCTCGAACTCTTCTACTCTTGGTCTTTCCAAGGACTCATCAACCCTCCAAAGATAGGATTTTAAATTTGATAATGCCAAAGTCTAGCTTTCCCCCCTCAACTTCACTCCTATACTGACTGTAAAGTTCAGCCCAAAGCAGGAAAAAAAAAAGATGTCACTATCAAAGACAGACTGCTTATTTTACCATATCCCACACTGACTTCTATTATAGCACCTATAAGGTTTAATTATACTCCAGTATATTGCTGCCTGGGTGGCTCATCGGTTAAGGATCCAACCCTTGATTTCGGCTCAGGTCATGATTTCACAGTTCATGAAACCAAGCCCTGCGTTAGGCTCTGTGCTGACAGTGAGGAGCCTGCTTGGGATTCTCTCTCTCCCTCTCTCTCTGCCTCTTCCCTGCTCATGCATTCTCTCCCTCTCACTCAAAATAAATAAACATTTAAAAAAAAATTATACTCCAGGGGCGCCTAGGTGGCTCAGCCTAGGTGGTTGGGCATCTGACTTCAGCACAGGTCACGATCTCGCAGTTTGTGAGTTCGAGCCCCATGTCGGGCTCTGTGCTGACAACTCAGAGCCTGGAGTCTGCTTTAGGTTCTGTGTCTCCCTCTCTCTCTGCCCCTCCCCCGCTTGTGCTCTGTCTCTCTCTCTCAAAAATAAATAAACATTAAAAAAATAATAATTTAAAAAATTATACTCCAGTATAACCAGTTTATATGACTCTCTCCCAGATCTGTAAGCTTCTAGAGGCAAGGAGCATGTCCTAGTCCCAGCATTAAAGCAGCTAAGATAGGAGTAAACCAAACAAACTTTAAAAACTCCATATATTCTCTTCTCCCTCTTGTGAATGGTTACAGCAATCAGATTTCAAGCTAAGAGTAAGATTTTATAAATACTCTCTGCTTTGGAAGGAGGAGTCATCTCTTAAGAAGTTTGGTGGTCATTTCTTATTGATTATAATAACTGTCTCCATTTATTGAACTTTCCCATATGCCATGCATTATGCTGGCACTTCACAGAAATCTTGCGTTTGGTCCTCATAATAACCCTGTAAGACCTCTTATAATTCTCACTGTGCAATAAGAAAACAGAAAATCAGATAATTAACTTGTCCAGCTAATAAGCTAAAGATGGTAACACTCAAACCCAGGAATGCCTCACTCTAAAGCTCAAGTTATCCTACCTCCTCCCAAAGAATCCTTTTTTTTTTTTTTTTAATATATATATTTTTTCAACGTTTATTTATTTTTTTGGGACAGAGAGAGACAGAGCATGAACGGGGGAGGGGCAGAGAGAGAGGGAGACACAGAATCGGAAACAGGCTCCAGGCTCTGAGCCATCAGCCCAGAGCCCGACGCGGGGCTCGAACTCACGGACCGCGAGATCGTGACCTGGCTGAAGTCGGACCCTTAACCGACTGCGCCACCCAGGCGCCCCTACCTCCCAAAGAATCCTAATGCATCAAAAATGGAACACAAGTTCACACTTCTGCAGAGAGACCAGAGCACCCAATGAGAAAGGAAGTAGTTATGAACTTTAGATATTTATATCATCATTTATTTCATCACCAAGACCAGCAGGGTTCAGCTCCACACACTACTGAGGAACAGATTCCTGGGGTGGGGTGGGGGGAGGGGATGGGGGGTAGTGGCAGTTTCCTTACAATGCTGCCCCTATCAACGTTAAACTTGATAGGTAACGGTGCTGTATTGTGGTGCTAAATACAAGTTTGGATAAAAAATTGGGGTGTCAAGATGAATTAGGCATCCCTTGGCCTAAGATGATGCTTTAATAACTAGACAACAAAAGGGACTATTTGGAAATTGAGCAGAGGGTGAGCCCACTTCTCCCTTGTGCTCCCAACAGTACTACTGATTCTAGCTGAAATCTCAAGGACATTCAGCACTTATAGCAAAAGCCATTTGGGTAACAAATTAATGAAGGACAAATATACATCCATACGGACATTAAAACTCCAGAATATGAATAAATACCAGGCTCCTGCTCCCCACCCCCTGGCCACCATGTGTGCAGAACACAGCAAACTCCCCAGTTAGAAGGGGGATTGGACAGGGGCTGAAATCTAGCCTATAACCCCACTCAGCAAACCATACACCTGGTGAGGAGCAGTATCCACACAGAAGAAGCAGTGCATTTTCCTAGCTCACACAAAGGCGCTATAAGAAGCAAGTGATGGCCATGCATCCCTGTCATACCTCCAGGAGAACAAACACCATGAAGCCCATGAAAGGTGGTCTGGACTATGGGCAGTGAATTCAGCCTGGTAAAAGGGCTTGGACTCAACTTTGTGTATCTGTGAAGAACAGACCTGTCTCCGCAATTCTGAAAGGTGGCATCAGAAAATCACTTCCAAAGGAGTCAAACACTTCTTTCCATAATTAGAAATGAAAAGCCCTTCCTGGCTGGAGAGAGACTTGGGAAACTAGGCTCCTCTCTTTATATTAAATTAGAGCAACTGCCCTCTTCTAAGGCAAATAGCCCCATCCATTACTGCTTTGTCTACTGCCAGAAAGTTACCTCAGTCAAAGCACCATGGAACCTTTAGACACCCATGCAAAAACCATCTGGAAACACCAACCCTACTGCACATGCTTTAAACAGACCTAGGAATACGTATTATATTTAGTGAAGGTACTAAAACTCCTCCAAGTAGCCTTAGAAGTCATGTCATTGCAATTAGCAATCCTGTTCTGCTCCTAGGTCAGAACATGCCTACAAGATCAGTGCAGAAAGCCCTGGGCTTTATAACTCTGAGGCCAAGGACAAAAGTCTGGTTGAAGAAATGCCAAGGTCTAAGAGTTCCACACTGCCACCAAATATAGAGCCAATTTTTCTTCTTTTATTAGAAAATAAAATTATAAATACATTATTTGCTAAATCCTTTTAAAGATTTTCACATTTGCCTTTTCTTTTTATTGTTTAATGTTTATTTATTTTTGAGAGAGAGAGAGAGAGAGAGAGAGAGAGAGAGAGAGGAGACAGAGCACAAGTGGGGGAGGGGCAGAGCAAGGGAGACACAGAATCCGAAGCAGGCTCCACACTCTGAGCTGTCAGCACAGAGCCCAACACAGTGCTTGAACCCATGAGCCATAGATCATGACCTGAGCCAAAGTTGGATGTTCAACCAACTGAGCCACCCCAGGCACCCCTTCACATGTGCCTTTTATTTTATTTTATTTTTTTTGGTTTTACATTGGTTCTTTTTTTTTTCACATGTGCCTTTTAAATAAAGGTATACATGTTGAGATGAGCACTGTGTGTTGTATGGAAACCAATTTGACAATAAATTTCATATTTAAAAAAATAAGAAAAAGAAATAAAGGCATATATATGTGCTATATTTTCAAGACAAAAGAAACAAGTAATATTAATTTGATCACAAGTTATATAAAAATATATTAGTCAGCCATAAGAAAATGAAATCTTGCCATTTGTGACAACATGGATGGAGCTAGAGTATTATGCTAAATGAAGTCAGTCAGAGAAACACAAATACCATATGAATTGACTTATATGTGAAATATAAAAAACAAAACAAATGAACAGATTCTTGAATACAGAGAAGAAAGTAGTGGTTCTGTGTGTGTGTGTGGGGGGGGGGGGAATGACAGGCAAAATAGGTGACGGGGATTAAGAGATGCAAACTTCCAGTTATAAAATATGTATAAAATAAGTAAGTAACCTATTCCTGATTACAATCACTGAATTTGTCAATAATCAAAATAGTGTTTAAGGTAAAATAAAATAGTTAATGCTGTCTCAAAAGATGTTTAAATCTGTAGGTTAACTTGATTTGTGGGTAAAAGAAACTAACTGAATATCCTCATATCATTAATTAACAAAAAAAACCTGGGACAACTGAATTTTATATAAAATTTGACAACACATGATATTGAAATTTTCTGCACTGTCTTCCAAAATATTGTAAATATGTTAGTGATATTGAGATATTTTTCCAGGAAGCCTCTAAGCACTGGAAGTCTTTCTGCTCTCAGTCACCATATCCCAAAAAGTTCCCAAAGAGCACCTATCAGAAATAGCCAATGACTGAGAAGCAAATCATCTTTATTAACATGATGCTTTGCATCCAAATGCCAATATTAATTTGGGTTAAACCATGTGAATTTTCCTTTTCCTGGACTGTATGCCAGATTAGGCCCCCAGAGCAAATAATCAAGCTTCTTTTGTATTCTTTTAAAAGACTAATATGTTGGGGCACCTGGGTGGCTCAGTTGGTTGAGCATCTGACTTCGGCTCAGGTCATCATCTCACAGCTTGTGAGTTCAAGCCCCACGTCAGGCTCTGTGCTGACAGCTCACAGCCTGGAGCCTGCTTCGGATTCTGTGTCTCCCTCTCTCTCTGCCCCTAACCCACTCGCATTCTGTCTCTGTCTCTCTCAAAAATAAATAAACATTAAAAATTTTAAATAAATAAATAAATAAATAAATAAATAAATAAAAGACTAATATGTTAATATATTATTTGACTACTGACAACAGGTAATAAAAATGAGCTAAGAAATAAAATAAGTAAGTCATGGAGATGAAAAGCACAGCATAGGGAGTATTGTCAATAATATTGTCATGACGTTGTATGATGACAGATGGTGACTCACTTATAGTGGTGAGCAGTGAGTCATGTACAGAATTGTTGAATTACTGTGTTGTAATACCTGAAACTAATATAACATTGTATGTCAACTATACTTCAGTAAAAAGCAATATTAAAAACCATAATGTTGGGACTGTGTGACTGACTTGCTCTAGTTAAGCTGATCTACATAATTTACTTGATGAGAATGTCATTTTTAATGATGAACCAAAGATAATCTAAAATTAATCACCCTATATTTTTCTAATATCAAAAATTCCAAATCCTATATATATCTATTCAATAAGGGACTGTTAATACTGATGATCCCTCAATTTTCTCTGGTTGGGTTTAAATAAAAGTAAAAAAGAGTTAGCAGCTATAAGGAGCAAAAAGTAATCAAGATTACCACTAGGACTAGTGTTTACTCCTCTCAACAAAAACTGACACAAAATTTACCAAACACCTCATTTTCAAAAGTCAACAAATGTGTAAGACTCCTGAGCTGTTACCACACTTTTCTTCCCATAACGCTCTGAATTTCCTTGTTCCTTCTTACCTTTAAATCTCAAATCTGACCATTGCGCATTCTAGAACTATGGCTCCATACCCAGCCAAATCCCCTACATATTCAGTCTCATTTCCTAGAGCTTTCTCCCTATTCTTATTTCATTTTACCTCTCTCCCAAGACACATTCTCTGTAGCTTTTCCAACAGGTACTTATTAGGAGGCAATATGCTTGGAGTCCACTGATTTCTACTGTCTCTTCCAGACTTCACCTCACCACCATCTTATAAAATACCTGGACTTTTGAGGACCAAGGTCTGATTATTCTCAGTGTATCATTAGTTGCTATTTTAATATCTGTTCTTTCTGGGCTAGTTGAACACAACTTCAAAAACAAGATTTCATATAGGTGAGTGAAAAGTATTTGTGAGTCAGCCTACAAAGAAGAGAACTGACCCTGATGAAAGCTGTTAGCCCACACAACACAACATTAGAAAAGCCAAGTGAAACCCAAGGGAAGGATTAATTCCATGAAATGGTCAAGTTCAGTGGTGGAATACAGAAGAGAATATAACATACCTGGGAGTAAAAGAATAAAAAAAAACCCTTCATCACAGAAAAGAGGCAAAGTAGTAGAAACTCAAGGCTGCCTAAATACAAAAGCAATGGCAGCTTCGGAGGGGATCAGAAAGGGAAACCAGGCAGAGAAGGGTGTAGATATTACGTAGTGAATACTCAAGGAGTTAGAGAACATTTTCTCAAACTATGGACTAACTTCTCAAAGAAAAAGCTATAAATTTTGCCTCTGACAGGTGAGTTCAGAGATGCTATTAAATCACAGTGTAATAAACTACACAAAACAAGCCAAAAGCCATACAAACTCCCACAACCAGGTCAGAACCCTAATAGAATGCTGGGCTAATCTACTCCCTCCCATCTGCCCACCAAAAATGTACATGACAGCCAGCTGTGCTCAGAGGGCACTTCTTCTACCACTTTGTCACCGGCACAGTAGGTGCTTGCACTCAACACTGACTGTACCCCACAATTCTTGTTTCCTTAAACCTAAACAAGTCTTCATTTTGGTTACTGTGTGGGGAAAAAGAGGCAAAAAGAGTTACTCCACACCATTTTCTCTGGCCTGGAGAAGTGAACAAAAACATTAATGTCTAGGGGCGCCTGGGTGGCGCAGTCGGTTAAGCGTCCGACTTCAGCCAGGTCACGATCTCGCGGTCCGTGAGTTCGAGCCCCGCGTCAGGCTTTGGGCTGATGGCTCAGAGCCTGGAGGCTGTTTCCGATTCTGTGTCTCTCTCTCTCTCTGCCCCTCCCCCGTTCATGCTCTGTCTCTCTCTGTCCCCCAAAAAATAAATAAACGTTGAAAAAAAAAACTAAAAAAAAAAAAAGAAACAAAAACATTAATGTCTACTGTCCGCTAAGGTGAAAAACGAAGTCACCCCCAAGAGTGGAAATGAATGAAGCCTTTCAATCAGTGGATAGTGGTGACAGCAGGCCATGATCTTGAGCACTTCAAGCACTTCCCCATTCTCAGTTTTTCCGGAGAAAAGTATCTGGGGCTGATAGAGAGGCCCTCAGGAGAGCTATGGCTGGGTTCCTCCCAGCAGACAAGGGACTGCCTTGCAAAGATGGAAGTTAAAAGAGGGAACGAACAAACAAGGTAAGCTTCATATGCCACACCAGGGCAACAGGTGTCACTGTTCGGAAAATTTAGGCAACTCTCACTTAATAGAATTAATTATTTTATGATTAAGAACTTTATGATGGGAAAGAAACTACCATGCACTTCATATGCACCATTTTTCAGGTGTGTGAACTAAGAGAGGGAGAAAAAAGAAAATATATTACATTTTACTATACTCTTGAGATTAGCTTTTTGTTCATTAGAATCATTGAGGAACTTGACAAAATTTGCCAATGTTCAGGGCCTACTCCAGACCAATCCAATCAGAATCTCTGTGGTGGCATGGGATAGGTATATGTCATTCTTCCTCCACCATGATTCTACTGTTGAGGTGAAGAGAAACAAGGCAAATCTGGGAATTCAACACACATTTGGCTGGATAATCAGAGGCTCACCTACCTTTGGATGGGCCTTCTCCCCTACATACATGTCAAACATGTATTTGGAAAATCTCTACTATCCACAACCTTAAAAAAACATTAACAAAAGGAGAGTTTCCCAGTAAAAGAATTGAGAAATATTCCACACAGCTCAAGGAAATGGTATGCATAATCTCTCAGTGTGTATGTTTTGTTCAGAAAAATGTAAACCAGCTGTAATGTTCTGTCTTTCGTGGGGTGAAATTACACCACAACATATCTAAAGATAGCCCAATGATTGTATGTTTGCAGGGAAGCACAGAATTAAGCACAATTCAAGTGGGTGAAGGAAGACTGTACATGAGTGACTGTGGTTGCCAGACCAGCTTTAGAGTTTCCTTTTGCCCAACAAATCAAAGTCCTGGGTGCTTCATGAAGGGTAAATATAGACTGGCCTAACCAAGGACAACTCTGTGGGTTGGGAGAGACTCCTGTGCAGTCCTCTATCTTACCAATGATGCCTCCTGTCGGACACGCCTCACCTCCTCCACTTACCAGAGTGATGTGACTTTTCCGGTCAAGCGTTTTGGAAGTGGTCATTAAGGTTAGTGGTAATTCAGGTATTACCACAGATCTGAAAAAAGAAAGGTGGGTTGAAAAACTGTGTCCTGAGGTAACTTGCTGGGCCTCTGGCCATGATCATATGTAAAATCTAAGGGGAAAGGCTTTCAGATGCTCAGAGACCTTACAGAGCCTAAAGACAATCACCAGTGAATACCTGATGAAAGAGAGCTTTCTTTAGGTGCTTCATTCATTGGTGCTTCTGCTGCAGAACCCTTGAAGGAGCCTGGCCTCTCCACTAGGTTTCCAGATGTTTTTGAGCAGCCAGAGGTGACAAGTGTCCAGTGATCTAACAATTTTGGTGGGCAATACAAGGTGTGCCTAACCCATGATGTCAACCAAGGCAGTCCTGAAGGTTCTAATGAGTACTACCTTACTCAGGCCAGGCCAGCCTGCTCTGCTGATCCCTGAGAGCCCAACTGTTTTGCCTACACCACAGGAGGCCCAGTAAGGTCCAAGGTGAAAGCAAATCTCATCAAGTCCACTCAAGACTAAACTCACATGTAAATTCTCCTCTTTGGGCTCTTTAGATAAGAGATAACACTCTGAGGTTGTACCATTCTCTTAATTCACACGTTAGAGTTGTCATTATACAGCTAAAGTTTACTTCCATGACAAAAGCATGCTGAGAGCAAGAGCTGCCAAGTTCTGTGATGAGCCAAGTGAAAATTTCCAATTATTATTTATTTTCCTGAAATTAACTCCTATTCCTATCCTTTCTTGGGCCAGTAAAATAGAGTTTCCTTGAAAATGCCTCTATCCTCCCCTTAACAGAGAAAATTAAAGAAGAAATATCAGAATCTCTTCCACGCAAAAAGTACTACGTGCTTCATGAAAAAACAAAGCGCTTTCCCTATATGAGAAGCTTCCCTATTCTAGGTGCCTGAGACTGAGCTTTGTGAATAAGTCAAAGTGATGTGCTGCCACAGCTCTGCTCCCACCTTTTCCTATCTCGTTTGATAGCATGAACTGGAGGAGACAAAAGAGCAAGAGCTCTGCTGTCTGCTGTTTTTAGGCTTGTCCCATAGAGAAAACAATCAGTCTGAGTTTTAGGCCATGACATCATCAGCCACCAATCAACACAGAGAAGGTAGGCAGGTTTTGTCTATGACACCAACCACGATAATTTTCAAATTTAAAAGACAGTACAGGTGTGAGCTAGAGTTTTCTTTTACCCTGTTTTTGTGTTAAACTACAGGGGAAAGTGAGAAGTAGAGGGAGAAAAAGTTGTCTAGGGAAAATATAGAAACCCCCAAATTCTCTAGGTGTAAGCAAAGACTATCCAGGCGCTTATACCTGTGTTTCTATCCCTCTCCACCTGCCAAGACTGACACAGAAGCCTTTGTTCTGGGAGGCACTGGATGGAATCTTCCCAATACTCCCCACCAAGGAAATAGTTTTAGGAAAGTTATTTTTTATTACTTGAGTGTGTGTATGGAGGTGTGTGGGTGTGTGTGCGTGTGTGTTTTCAAATAGGGTTCCAAAGCAGTGACGGAAGTGGGAAATACAAGGAAAGTACTTTGCTTATCCAGACACTAGTTAAAATCTCTACCCAGAAACGAAACAGTTTTTACTGGTGCATCACAGCTGGAGGTTCTTGGGACTTGGGTTATTTTCAGTCTGTTCTCCCCACCAGAAAGCACTGACCATCTTATGAATGAAGCTGTTTAGCCAAGGTTAGAATATGCACGGAGAGAGGGGGTGGTGGTGGCAGAGGGCACAGGGCTCCAGGAGAGTAGAGGATGAAGGAGAAAACTCACAGAGCAAATATTGTTTACAACTGCAGAACCAAGCTAATGTGGTCTCTGCCTGTTCAAGCATATTATTACATTAAGTCCTGAACAATAAAGTCGGAGGCAGGGAGAGCAGAGCCGACCCAGCCTCCGCTTTGCTAATGGCATGAGGGCAACATTCCATGCAAAGTTCGCCCAGCAACGTGTGTGCCAGCTCTCCTCGGGCTCTACAGGCTGAGACTGCCGGGCACAGCCAGGCAGCAAGAACAAGCCCTCGACTCTGGTTAAAGGTCAAAGCAACTAAGTTTCAAGAGATGGGCACTATGTTCACATGCAGCTATAAGAAGGCATGCAGGAGAAACTGCATTTTTAAATGAAAACAGGGTGCGACTGAACATGTTAAGAGAAGTGTAGGCTGCTGGGATGTCAAACAGCCCTCTGAGAATGGGGTATACCATGCTGGTGGGAGATGGAACAGTTCCTGGGAAATCACTGCACCCCTCTGAGCTCTTAAAACTTACTATAAGTGAGAAATACACTATTAAATGCCATTAAATATAAATGTCTCACACATAAGCAGTGGTGACTCCACTTGTTTTTTTTTAAAACAGTGTGACTAGAGTAAGATTAAGCCACTCAATATAATCTATTAGGTTCAGGCTAGACTTAATCTAGCTTTTTAGGGTGGACATTTACCTTCTCCCAACAGTTGTTTCTCTGGTACAGGGCTGGAGTTCCATCTCTCTTCAGACTTCCTTCCCTGGTTCAGCTCAGTCTGTGGTAGAGACTGCCAGCCAACAGCCTAAGTCTTAAAACCATCCTAGGGCCTGTGTCCCCTTTCTCTCAGCCACTAATATACATGAAAATCTGAATTCAATGGATACCTTGGGCTCTGGGCTCATGCTGAGGTTCACCCTGGCCCGAGTGAAAGCAGGGTCCTTGGCTGTCTCACCCCGCAGCACACAGCACCAACATCTGCTGGTGAGCCCTGCGAGCATCCCTGCCCTCCCCCTGCAACCAATGGATTGTGTGAGCAGGACCTGTTACATAAAAACGGCACTAAGAAGATCCTCAATCATTTATACTCCCACATTTCCCCCACGTAAAACAACAGCAAGATTCACATGAGGAACAGCTTTCTTCTACCAGAGAAGCTATTCCTTGTGACTAGGATGTCAAGGGGTAATGTGGACCCCAATGCCCAGGGAGAGCAGTTCTGGTAGAACAATGCGCCCCCCCCCAAGCCTGCCAGCAGCATCAGTGTGCCCCAATTCTACCATGTGCTCCCATACCCACCCAAGAATGCCTTTCTAGTCCAGCTCCCCCACATTAAAGACCACAGACAAAGCTTCTCTTCTGCCCAGAGATCAGAGAAAGAAAGGGTGAGAGAAAGAAAAGGCTATATTTAGTTAGCAGACAAAGATAAAAGGAATGAAATGAGTCGCAGAGGCCAAGCACCACACAAGGACTTCACTATCGTTCAGTACAGTGGAAGGTCTGGCCCACGAGCCACGTCAGGGCAGGATCAGGGCTGGGGGCAGTTTGCTCAAGAGTACAGCTATTTTCTCAGGTTACAGGAAAAGGCAGAAACAAGCCCAGAGGGATACACAAGCAATAACTTTATTAAGTTGTTAAAAATCCAGTCTGAAAGTCAGGACAGAAAATTCTCCCTCATGAAAACAGGGTACCGAATACAGGTACAAATGACCTAAAGCAGATAGCATCTCAGGACTTTGTACTGTTTTTCTTGGAGTCTCCTTTCCTATCCCAGGGCGAGTAGAATGGACTCTCACCAGCTTTAGTCATCAGCTCCTTTGTGTCTGCTAGTTAGTCTGGGAGGTCAGGGAAGATTTCATTTTCTGTGTTTGGGTGGGGAGGGAACCACCGCTTTTTAAAAGGACTGGAAGAGGCAGATGAGAATAGCTGGCACAGCTTGCCTTTTGACCCTCTGCTCTGCAAATGGTATGCCTCCTGTGTGCAACAATGACCCAGGCTGTGTATTTACTGTACAAACATAACCCAGGGGAGTTTCTTCCATTTAGTTAAAGAAGAGTGGCCTTGTAAATGGGACACATCTTTCTTTTTACGTACAAAAGATCTCTTGGGAAAAACCTCTGTGAGAACACCTACCCACAGTCCCAGAATGTCTCAGCACCTGACACACTGAACCATTTCAATGCTAGACACACATGGACACATGCATGCACACATTCCCAGACACATGTATCCCCAGAATTACAAGAGGACACATACCCAAAACCACTAGGCTATTTGGAAAAGTCCCCCTTATCTGGAACATATAGTAAAAGCCTATATTTTGTGGTGATGTTTCTTTCTTTCTTCCTTTTAACAAGAGTTGATTTATTTCATCTTCTTTGTTCCAAAACCATCGCTATGCTGAAGCTCAATTATCACAGAAGGACCACATCTGACCTGAGAACAGTAAGCAGGTTCTTCCAAGCTGCCTATTTTTAGCCTCTGGTTCTTCCTGCCTTCTTCCCTAGGGATGCCCCTCCCTGTACTCACTCTCCAGCAAACTGCTCTGACTGGAGCACAGGATCCTGACACCAAGCTGGAAGGTGAGGCTGTGGGAGCCTTGATGTTGCCTCTCCACACTGCAGACTTCAAAGAGTATGGACTGAGGAGCTGGGAGTAAAAGCGGGAGGGGAGAAATTTTTTAAATCACAAAGAAAGTAGGAGGGTGACTTCAGAAGAGAAACACTGTACATAAATTGTTTGTTGTCCACCTAAGATCAGAGCAAAGCTTGCTGTGCCACATGGCTGAATTGGCGTAAATTCTCCTCTTTGTTCTCTCAGGCCAGCCCATGACTACGGCACACATTAATCTTGCAGCCTGTACCCTTGTAGGCAAGGCTGAACCAGCCAAGACAGCTACTCAACCTGAAGAGACCAAGGCCACCCACCAACCTAACAACAACTGCAATCAGACAGCCAGACTTCACCCTTTAGAAGGGAGGTAATTCAGGGGCGCCTGGGTGCCTCAGTCGGTTGGGCATCTGACTTCAGCTCAGATCACGATCTCGCGGTCCGGGAGTTCGAGCCCCGCGTCGGGCTGATGGCTCAGAGCCTGGAGCCTACTTCCGATTCTGTGTCTCCCTCTCTCTGTGCCCCTCCCCCGTTCATGCTCTGTCTCTCTCTGTCTCAAAAATAAATAAATGGTAAAAAAAATTTAAAAAAAAAAAAAAGGGAGGTAATTCAGAGGAAAGAAATCCTTTAAGGAAAGAGGAAAACACTCAGATACCTGCCTCATGCTATGTCCAAGATATGGCCCTCCTTTCACTCAGGGTATTAGATACATGCAGCTGTTACAAAATCACCAATGTGAACAGAAAGGTCAATTTTCACTGACTTGTCATTGTCAAAATGCTTCAGAAGTTAGAAATTTTTTACCATGATTTATAACAAGATCAGACATCCACTGCTGAAAACAAGGCATATTTTATTTTTAATCAAGAGTAAAGGAATGATGGTCCAGCTGGTAAACTTAATGATTTTCATCTTCAAAGAGCTTGAAATGTATTTGAGAATTCATCTGCATGTATCATGCCCTGCTCCAGATAGACACCATGCGTTCAACAGCAAAAGGTAACACAACCTGTCAGCGTGGATCTCAGGCATCAACTCTATGGTCTCGGGTCCTCAAACCTTGGCTCCAACAAAGTAAAAGCACAATAGGCTCAACAGGTCTCACACCGATCTACCAGATGCCCATACCATCCACCTCCCCTTCTGCGGCTTGCCATTCAAGGCCAAATCAGTCTGCAATCTGGCAAGCCCTTACTCCTCTGCCCTGTGCAGAAGTATAAGAGCTTGGGGGAAGATGTTTCTACCATGTTGCCACAACGTTATTGACTTTCTGTTTCTGAGAGCTTCCAAGACAGTTATGTAGGCCAGAGTTCACCTTTCAGCAGTCTGCTTTGTGCAAGTTTGTAAAAGTATAACTATAAGATGGGAGACGGGGAGATGGGACGGGCACAGTGTTCCAAGGCAGGGCTAGCAAGGCAGGAGTGTTCTCCCTGTCAAGCTCCTGCTCCTCCCCAGTCCTCGCATATCAGCCAACAGCATCTGAGACCAGGCACTCCTCCCTTAGACTAGTGTTCTTGCAGAAATCACATATACAGGACAGGGACCTTATTTCTCAGGAGCTATGGCCTATCCCAGAAATCATGAAACAATTCAAGGAACAGTAGATGTAACAGGACTCTTAAGAAAGTTATTCATATTTTATACCTTTTATAAAACAGAAGATTATCTCAAAGATTAATAGGAATCCAGTGAAAGTAACTTACTCCCCCAGTTCACACACAGACAGTTAAGTGATGAGGTTGAGAGAATTTATCTCCTGAAGGTTGGCTGGTTCCAATATCTACATGCCCCTTCCAGAAAAGCTGCTTCATTTGGTGAATTCAAATTTGTGTCCTCTTTTTTTTTTTTTTTTTTTTTTTGCCATTTAGCAGTAAATTTTTATGAGCATGCATGTCATATCTCTCATACGATCCCTACATGCTCTGACAAATTTTTCAATAAATGATCAGTCTAAAGCTATTGATTAGTGATTGCTCTGTACCAAATGTGCATCAAGTACTGCAAAGAGATAAAAAAATAAATAAATTTGTAAAGGGGAGGAAGAAAGGGTGAAACAATGAACTAATAATAAAAGCTGATAAATAAATACAAGGTGAGAACTACAAGCAAATGCTTCTCCATGCACACACAAATCAGCTGGGAATCCTGTTATAATGCAGGTTCAGATTTTGTAGGTCTGAGTAGGGGCCTGAGATGCTACATTTCTAACAAGCTCCTGGGTAATGCCCAAGCTGCTGATCAACAAGGAGCTAAATTATTTCAAAGGTCTAATTTCAAAGCACCTTGGCTGGGGTGCTGTAGAAAAGGTAAAGAAGTGAATCAGAAACAGAGCCTTTAAAGGACTGAGTAGAATCAGAGACGTCTGGGGGTGGAGTGTTGGGAAGAAAGAAAACAATACTTTAGATGAAAGGGGAAAAAAACTAACGGAAAAGAGAAGCATGGACACACAGGTCATTCAGGGTTAGAGCTGTCTATTTAAAAAAGGATAAAAATACTCTTACAATGTATCACCACTTAATTCCCAGGAATTACAGAGACTTCATTCTCTTTGAAGAACCCTGAGCTTCTTATTGACTCTCCTGAGAATAAGTTCTAGGTAGGGAATAACTTTAGATAACTTTAGTCTGTTGACCGAATAAACAGTAACGCCCATGATAAATATCTTACAGAAGGCAACCCCAACGACTCAGCTACTTGGTGATGCTCAGAAGTTCAGAGCCATGAACTCTGGCACAAACCCAGTCACTAGCCAAAGAATGTTTCATGAGACATTTTTAAATACTTACCATCCCATAATGAACAGGAAAGGAAATCCCACTGTCAGCTCCACCCTACATTGGCCTCCTAACATGGATCTCCCAAGAGAAGGGGCAGAATAGTGGTCTCTCCCACTGTGCCATCTGGTGATGTGGCCTAACTTCCTGGCTGGGTCATTTCCTCTGCTGTTTCAGACAAAGTGGCACTGCCTTTTCCCAATGAGTTCCTCAGCAAACAGAAATGAATGCCCAGATGCAAGGAAAGGTCATACAGTGTGCACATTGTGTTCGTGAAGAGGCAGGGTGGTATGGCAGGGGAGCAGTATTCAGAATTAGAAACAGGGATCTGAATCAGGGTTCTATAATTTACTAAGCTACATAACCTCTAAATCCAGTTTCGCGTTTACAAAATGGAAATTATAATCCAAGCTCTACCTACCTTACTATTATGAGTCAAATTCGGCAATGTATGTGAAAATGCTTCATAAGTTGTAAACACAGTTCCTTACTCCTAAAAGGCCTGAAAAATAAGAGGCCCTTTATGACACTCTTCCTTTCATGTCAGTACTCCTTTGTATATAGCTGCTATTTATTATCCCTTTTTTTACAAAAGGAAAAACTCAAAGCACAAGGAAACCATGGACCTAAGGTCAAACACCAACACCAAATACAGTCTGACTCTTGAACAACATGTGTTTGAATTATGTTGGTCCACTTAAATGTGGATTTTTTTTTTTTACAGTACAGTACTGCAAGTTTATTTTATTTTCCTTATGATTGTCTTAATATTTTCTTTTATCTCGCTGACTGTAAGAATACAGTATACCGGGGCGCCTGGGTGGCGCAGTCGGTTAAGCGTCCGACTTCAGCCAGGTCACGATCTCGCGGTCCGTGAGTTCGAGCCCCGCGTCGGGCTCTGGGCTGATGGCTCAGAGCCTGGAGCCTGTTTCCAATTCTGTGTCTCCCTCTCTCTCTGCCCTTCCCCCGTTCATGCTGTGTCTCTCTCTGTCCCAAAAAAAAAAAAAAAAAAAAAAAAAAAAAACGTTTTAATAAAAAAAAAAAGAATACAGTATACCTATAACATACAAAATATGTGTTGACTGTTTATGTTATCAATAAGGCTTCCGGTCAATAGTAGCTATTAGCAGTTAAGCTTTAGGGAGACAAAAGTTTTATGCAGATTTTCTACTGTGCAGAGAGCTGGGACCCCAACCCCCGCACTGTTCAAGGGTAAAGTGTACATGACTTTTGAGGAATGAAATGACGGCTAATGGTTGCCCTGAAGTCAAATATTTCTCTGTCATTGGATAATAAGAGAACAATCTACTAATTCACTTCTAGAGAATCAGTATTTCAACATTTCCTAAAGCAGCCCTGCAGAAGTCAAAATCACTTAGAACTCCATTTGCATCACCTGACATATGAAAACCCAAAGTGGAAGGATGGCAACAAGATCCCAGCACCGACTCAGTGGCTTATTAGATCATACAACTGTGGATACAACACTTGTTTGGGCAAGGATTCAGATTCCTTCTCTGTAAAAAGACAGGACTGTACTAGCAAAGTGATTAAGCCTTTTGTTAGCAACCAGTCCCCAACATCTATCTAGAACAGGTAAAAGCTGCTCTCACTGAAATAGGGGTAGGTGGCCCCCAGCCACTCCAATACCCCATTCATCTCTTTCCAGACTCTTTCAGCAATCTTGTGTTTTCATTTCTATGTGGCACCACCAAGGAAACCCCAGCATCAAGATTATAAACCTCTGGAGTAAATGACCAGCTCTGACATGCAAAGGCAGCATGCCTCCTCTTCAAATCTCTCACTGCATTCCACTCTCCCAGCCTCTTAAAATTGGCTACAATTCTAGAGATGAGGAGACAGAACTAAGCCAACTTGGGTGCATTTGGGGGAAGGGAGGGAGGAAGGAGTGGGAACAGAAGAGGGGAAAAACCAATTATAATGAATAGGCTCAAAAACCAATCCCACACACACTGCAAAAAAATCTGAGCTTTATGATTTGTTATAAAAGTAAGAGAGCTGTGGACAGAGAAGTCCACATCCAAGCTGGCACGTCCGAAAGAGGGCTGTGAAGCACAATCCAGATACAGCACCTGACTCTACAGAATGTACCTGATAAGCAAAAGACAATCTCTTGGGTATAAAGTCGTAGAAAGAACATGGAGGTTTGGGGCCCAAAAGACCTCAGTTCAACCCCAACTCTGTTCTTTCCCTATCCATGTGACTTTGGGAGATTCCTTAACCTCCTTCAATTTCCTTTTCTGGCAAAAAAAAAAAAAAAAAAAAAGTCACATTTACCTTAGAGGAAGGCTGTAACACGTAAAATGCCTCTTAAAGTGCCTGACACTAGTAATACTAAATAAAGGCTGGAGATGACAAATGGTGATAATAATAAGGATGATGGGGACTCTGTCTTCTATCCCTAACGTCAAGAAATTGATGGCAATGTCAAATTCACAATTCTTCATTCAATAGACCTCATGGACCCAAGATGAGTATACTTACTCTAAGCCCATAAACGCCTTGCTCTTGGTGGAAAGAAATCTCCTGACATCTTCCCTTCTCTTTCCTCTGAATCAAAAGGAAATCGTCTATCTCCAGGTCTACCTGAATCTGATTTGAGGCAGACAAAAACATTCAACTAATCTTCTCTTATATCCATAAGGCCTGAATCAAAAAGAATTAGATTGAAATCCTGGTTCTTCTACTTATTAGGTATGTGACTTCAATCAAAACACCCAAGCTCTCTGAAACTCAATTACATCATAGGATTCTTGTTAAGGATTCAATGACAACACATTTAGCTACTTAGAACGCCTAGCATACAGTAAGTGCTCAAAAAATTGTGGCTATTACCTGTAAGTATCTTCTCTCCCCATCCCATTCCTCAAAATCCCGCTGGTTTGGGGGAGAAAAGAAAGGCAGGGACAGTAAAGAATCAAAGGACCAGACTGGAATGGCAGCCGTGTTCCATCCCAACCCTAACCTAAACTAAGCCACAGGTGTCTGCCTCCCATCCCTTTGTTCCTGTGAAATCCATGCCCACCCATGCCCCACTCTATGGGGAAACTTCTTTCTGTCCTGATAAGGAGTGAATGTAAATGCCAGTACATTGAGGAATTAGCAGTGACTTGCTCACTCAAGGCAGACCCAGCACTGAAAGAAGCTGTGTACAGCAGGGGAAACAGACGGCACCTAAAAAGGCTGCCAGCTGAGAGCCAAGACAGTCTCCTACACTCACACACTTATTCCCACCTACTACCATCCCATAATATACTAATTTAATTCTTACAAATTAACACTTTCTCAAGCTGCTGCTGGGAGCAACATTTTCTAAGATGAACTGCACATTTTTCTAGACAGCTCCATTTGCTATGCATCTCAATGTGTCAGTGACAATTTCCGGACAACTTCCAGTCAGGGGTGGGAAGTGGAAATAGATCTCATGCCCAAAAAACCCCAAGACGACATCACAGAATCGGAAAAGATCCGAGAAATCTCAATTCACTCGCTGAGCTGATCCAGGTTTCCTGAGGACTTGGGTCCAAAGAATTTAGGAATTTCAGATTTTTAGCCATAAACCAAAAACGTGGACCATTAAATAGCATTTGTGAATATGTATGTACAAAGGGGGAAAAAGTGAGCAGGAAGAAGGACCCTTGAGAATGTGTTCTCCATAATCCCCGGTCTCTTGGGAGATGCTGCAGCAGAAGAGAAGTTGCAGATAAGAGAGGGCACGTAAACATACAAGCCACTTTCCCACATGTAAGTCTGCACTGGCTAGATCTACCATGTTCAGAGGTGCTGTGTACTCACCCTGCTAGTGTCCAATCTCCCCGAGGCCTTGCAATGGTAAGCTAAGCTATGAAGCTAAGAAGGTTTCACATCAAGATCACATCTTCTAAACAACAAAGGATTCAGAGAGGAGAAGAGGAAGAACCCAGAGACACAAGAAAAGCTACCTCCCAGGTATGCCCAGGCCTGCACTACCACCACTGCTACTGACCAAGCGGTCACCCACAGAAATACTTGTATTCTCTCACCCACTGGGCTTACAACTGACTCCTGCAATTACATTGTTATTTAGCTAAAAGGAGAGATGCAAGGACAGAATCTGAAGAAAAGATCACTGTGGTTTTATGTTCAGCTCCTCTTGATGTCCATGGGAGACAGGGCAGAAAGAAGTTAGACACACCAAGTTAAGAGTTCTTTCTTAAAATAGAACCCCAATTTTATTAACAATGTTACAAACCACATTTCCCAGCCTTCCTTGAAGCTAGCTGTGACCACATTTTCTAAGTTCTGGCTAATGAGATATAAGCAGAAGTATGTGAGTCTTCCCAAAAGACTCCTTTAAAGGCGTTTTCTCATATGGGAGAACAACTTTTTGTCTTTCTCTCCATTTCTTCCCTTTCGTATTTTCCCTGGACATAGAAATATGATGGCTGGAGCACCAGCAGCCATGTTTGACCATGAGGTAACCTAAATGATGGAAATTATGTGCTAGGGTAGTGGAATAAAGGTCAAGTTAAACTCTCACCTGTGAACCCATGCAGTGGACCACATGATGCAGCTAATAAGGCAGAGCTTCCTAGACAGAGCGAGCCAAAGTCCTGATGTCCATGGAACTGGCCCTATTGGCTCTGGGCTTCTCACCTCTAGGCTTCTTTTACAAAATAGAGAAAATCTTCCTGTTTAAGGCATATTTTATAATTTCTAAATGAAACTAACCCTGATACCACTGACCTTAATAGAATAGAAGCCTTTTACTTACTAAAGAAAGCTTTGAAGGAGATAAAACAGTACAGTCTTACATATGGAGATAGGACAGACTCCACCCAGCAGCTTATCAATTGGTGCCTGCTTACAGAAAATAAGTGTGGGCTGCAGTTTCTTAAGTGGTAAAGTCCTGCTACTAATAACAGCAGAGCTTTTCCTGGGGAGTTATGAGAAAGGAAGATTCATCCCCATGAAACTAAATATTCCACATTATCCATAACTGAAATCTCAGGAAAAACTGATTTAGTGCGGTGGCATGATCTGGTCTCTTCAGATAACATAAAACTATAGATTTTCCTCACCAATTAAAATAATGCAAACCCCATAACAATCAGTTTCTAACAGTTTTAGGCCGGCTTATCTTCTCCTATTACCTCCTGCAGAAAAGCCTTACCAATCCAAAGCTCAGCGAATTTCTAAACCTTCAGTTCTTTAAATCACCAAACAAGATTCACCCTATTAGGGTACAGTCCTCAGGTCATGTTGTTAATTGCATTATGTTCCCCCAAATGTAAATGCCTTATAGTCAGAAACTCAGTTGAATGAATACTCTCTATAGAGCTGATGATGGTAACATGTGGCTGGAGGCAGTTACAGAAGAAAGGAAAGTGGGGCTTCAGTACGGCTCTGTCCTCCTTCCAAAGGTGTCTCCTCTGCCAGCCTGAGACTCCACCCTCTTCTCCTGTCATAGCTGAAACAGATAGGCTTCTCTACCCCAAAAGCCACAGATAACTCTCAACAGGTCAAACTGAACTATCCATCCATGGAAATCAAACCACCAGCATACTGCAGCTTGCAGGGCCAGAACTGGCCATAAGAAAGGCACTTAGGTGGTAGTGCACCCAGCCCTGGGGCCTGTTTTATACGAAGGTATGGTGCTAAATGCAGCTAGCACCAACAGTGATTTACCATGACTGCCTACGGTTTGGAGAAGAGTGGAGGGGGGTTTAGCTAGTAAAATACTAGGTAGGTTAAGGAAATAATTTCCTCCTTAGTGGGGATGTGATCCATCTAGGACAGAAAAACAAAGATTAATAAAGAGGGCAAAAAACTGGAAAGGGTACAGGGAAAAAAAAAAAAAGAAGAAGAACTGGATAGAAGACAGACCTTATAAGGGAAGGTTAATGGAATTGGGACTCAATTGGCACGAAGATGACAAAACTCATGAGACCTTCCCTGCTTTTAAGATTCAGTAGTATTGCAGTGCCTACAAGTATACAAGTGTATGCAAAAAAGCATTTCATACTTAGTGGCTGACTGATTAGCGAAAGGAAGCTGAAAAGTCTCACTCAGCTTCATGGGGAACAGGAAAAGAAGGTATGCACAAAGAACAGCAGAATGGTTTTAGGGAAGTCATCCTCACTTTAGAGTTGAGAGTCTGTGCTGCTGTCTTAGCCCCTCACCTTCCCCCAACCTGGTCAGTTTCCTCCTTATTCCCACAGAAGTCTGTTTATCTCTCCTTCAGTATGACTTTCACTATACTGTCTATACTGTCATTACTTCCTCATTTGCTCCTCACCAGGCAGTGAGCTCACTGGGGACAGGGGGCAGCAATTCATGTCTTATTCCTGTGTGTATGTGTGTGTACGTATGTAGTGTGTGTACGTGTGGGGCCCCAGAGCATGGTTCCTAGTACATAACGGATGCACAATAAATGAATGAAGCCACCAAATAAATATTTATTGTTCAGTCCCCATGTTCCTGGCACTGGGGAGAGAACAGTGAACAAAACAAAAATTCCTGTCCTCATGGAGCTTTCATTCTAGTGGGGGAGACAGACAACCTGCAAGCGAACCCTGACATATTAGGGGAAATACATGTTATGGAAGAAAAACAAAGTATGGAAGGAAGCTAGGATGGACTGGGGGTGAATTGGGGAAGAGGTGGCTGGGAAGCCTGTGAGGAAACTGGGAGCAGAGCAAAGAATGAAACGAGCAAGCCATGGGATCACCTGCAGGCAGAGGAGCCTGTGAGGCAAGGGAATAGCCTGTGCAAACTGAAGGCGGGGACCTGATGTAAGAGGGACAGTCAGACTGTGTGGAACCTTATAGGCCACTGTGAGGGCTTTAGCTCTTATTGGGGTGCCATGGGGAAGCACTGCAGAGGTGTGAACAAGGTAGAAAAAACCCAGGTTTTAAGAGGACCCCTCTGGCTGCTGTGTTGGGAATACATCTAGGGGTGAAATGGAGGGAGCAGGGAAACTGGTTTGGAGGTTACTGTAAAAATCCAGGGGATAGAGGATATTGGCTTGGCCTAAAGAAGTATCAGTGTAGGGGCGCCTGGGTGGCGCAGTCGGTTAAGCGTCCGACTTCAGCCAGGTCACGATCTCGCGGTCCGTGAGTTCGAGCCCCGCGTCGGGCTCTGGGCTGATGGCTCAGAGCCTGGAGCCTGTTTCCGATTCTGTGTCTCCCTCTCTCTGACCCTCCCCCGTTCATGCTCTGTCTCTCTCTGTCCCAAAAAATAAATAAACGTTGAAAAAAAAAAAAAAAATTTAAAAAAAAAAAAAAAAAAAAGAAGTATCAGTGTAGGTTGTAGTCAGATTCTGGATCAAAATATTAAAGTGGAGTTGACAGGATTTGCTAATGGACAACACTCAAGGTGTGAGAATAAGAGAAGGTAATCCAAAGTGTTTGGGCCTGAGGAACTGAAAAGGTAAGTGAAGAACAAACTAACAAAAGGACAAACATAAACCTCCCTCCTTTTGGGTCCTACTGGAGCCAGAGGAATATGTGAAATAAACCCATGGCCACTGTCACTGTGCAGGAGTCTGCCCCTGGGGAAGACAGTCATCTGGCAGAGGTCCTCTCCCATGCTCAAGATCTGACCACCAAGGCATTCATCCCCAGATCCAGCCTCTCACCCCCCACTCTGCCTCCTGCACTGTCAACCCCAGGACCATTCCCTAGCTGGATGGTCACATGGTCTCATACTGGCAGAATCTCTTCCTGGAGCTCCTTATCAATCCCGAACATGTCCACAACAGCTGAGTGGAACTCCTGATAAAGCAGAAACCCACATTTCTTAGCACATACACTACTGCTAGAGTTTCCTCTCCACACTTTGTGCTACTTGAGGAGGTAATGATATTTCCCAACATGGCAGGAGGTAGAACATACTTAAGGGAAGGGGTAGGAGAACAGGAGATAAGGAAGGTAAAGCAAGAGAGCTGAGGGTCTACACCCCAAACCCACTCTCAAGACGAACCTGCCCTCAGCCGTTCTAGAGCATTTCCTGCTCAAAGGCTGCCCAGCCTCCTGCCACACCTACTACCACTGTATCAACCAGCTAGAGCTACTCCTTTCCTCTACTCCCTCTCCTTCAAAAGAGTACTTTGCATTTCTGTGAGATTCATCTTTAAAAACCTACTGTTTGGGGTTTCTTTTCTAGCCAAATCCATACAAGCTATGTCCTGAATATTCAGCCTGAGAAAAACAATAAGATCTACAGAAAAAAGAATTCAAAATGGCACAAAGGTAGGAGAGGGCCTCTTACTGATTATTTTCTATGCCAATGACTCAGAGGGTGGTAAGTTTAAGTGTTTGCTGTCTGCTCTCAATGTGACCACTGTATGATAACTGATGAGTATGCACAAGACAATAGTCTCACCCTCAAGAAACTTAAAATCCAGTCAAGGAAAAAACATAGGCACCACAGCAAAGGAGCAAACATTTCCTAAAACTGTATGGCCAAGCTAACAGGTTAAGGATGATTAGAATTTGGGTAAGCCGAGAAAAGAAGGTCTTTCAGGTACAGAGAAGGCACAGAAAGGGTTAGAAGCAGGACTTAGCAGAACGCATGTAGGAGACTGGGAGGAGGGTGAGAAGTTCCCTGTGAGCCTTCAAAGCCAAGTAAGAGAACTGACTGGGGCCATAAGAGGAGCAGCCCAGTCTTCAAAGGGGAATGGCCTGGCCCAGGAGGGTGGCAAGAAGCAAGATGGAACTGCAGCCAAGCAATGTCCAGGAGGCCTGCACAATCACACTGTGCGTGGAATGAAAGGGAACCCAATTGGGTTGTGGCAGTGGGAACCACAATTTTAAAAGGGAAAGTCATTTAACAAATACTGAGAATCGATTATGGATAAGCAATTTCCAAAGACATTTTGAAGGAAGAAATAACAAAGCAGATTAGATAGAGAGGGTATACAAACCAACTGTTGACTTTATTTATTATCTGCATCTTGTTCAAAGGCGGGAATGCTGACAAATACTTCTATACTCCAGCCAATGCCTTCACTCTACCTACAATTTTCCTAGACACAGAATGTTTAATTTTTTTTTTTTTTTTTTTTTAGTGTTTATTTATTTTTGAGAGAAAAAGAGACAGAATGTGAGCAGGGGAGGGGCAGAGAGAGAGGGAGACACAGAATCTAAAGCAGGCTCCAGGCTCCGAGCTGTCAGTACAGAGCCTGATGTGGGGCTTGAACTCACCAAGTATGAGATCGTGACCTGAGTTGAAGTTGGACCCTCAACCGACTGAGCCACCCAGGCGCCCCTAGACACAGAATGTTTACAGGAAGACTCTGTTAGTCTTACGTGCATGAGATGAAATGATAGCCAACTCCATTCTTTCATAGCAATTATTTTGTTCTGCTCTGTTTTACATAAATATCGAGGAAAAGATCTGAAAATTCTTAACTATCTCCCAAAGAGTAAAACATGACAGTTGTTAACATTCGATGGGACTACTTCCCCATCCCTTACCTTGCCGTGGTCAAGCACCACCTTCCCTCTGTGGGAACCCGAGGAGATGAAGACAATGGGCTGGAGCTTGAAGGGCACCTATGACACTCCACTGGCACTAAGAAAAACTTTTCACTTACCCGAGCTCCCTCCCAGCCCCTTGAGCCTCAGGTGTCCCCACAAACCTGGCAAGTGTGCTCTGCTGAAGACACGACCACATGCGCTTGAAGGGGTCACAAGTGTCTTCAGCCACCTCCCACCCCATCTTAACTCACAATCAAATAAAATGTCACACACTTAATTATCAGCCTTTCAAGGTAAGATGCTCCTAGCTTCAGACAAAGAGCCTCTTCACCCATTGAGTAACCAGCTGAGGATCAAATATGTGTAAGGTCCTAGGGACATTTTTAAAGACACTGTCCCCATCTTTATTGCATTTATAACACATGGCAAAATCTGAGCCCCTCACAGATTTTTAAGTGCAATGGCAACAACAACCATGGTAGTAATAGACTTTCTTCTAAGTCTTCCCCAAAAACAGATGGAGATCTGTTTGCTTTCTAACCCTAATCTACACGACATAAACAAATTTTATTCAAAATGGTATTATTGTTGAAGTTGGAATTCTGTGTTCTAATAAGAATGAAGAAAGAGCCAGTCATTACCCAAAAAATCAGCCTTTCCTCAGCACCCGTACAAATCCAAGAAAGGCAAAGCTGGAGGCAAAGCTTGTTGCTATCATTCTGTCACTCTGTGTTCTTCAGCACCCAGCCCTCCCTCCAACAGGCCTTCATCCCGTCATATCCTTCTGATTGCATTTTTATCTTGCACAGTTGAGGCCAAGTATACACAGCCCAGTTTTTTGGCCATTTATAAAGTAACTGCTAACCGAGGGCACTGCTCCATGTAAGACACCACTGCCAATGCCAGAGGCTTCCAAATGATAAGTCTTCACTTCTGTTTGATCATCTGCCCATATAGCTAATGTGTACATTTGGGTTCGGCTCACCATCTCAGAACATGGCACACATCCACACATAGTACTAAACCATAATGGGGGGAGGGACTGGTATGGGGAGTGGGGAGTCAAGGGATTAGTTTCACAAGACTCTGAGCCTACATGAGATTAAAGTCTTAAAACCAAATTCATGCACCTCTGCCAGCTGTTACCCACCTCAACACTGTCACAGTCTACACTAGAATCCTACACACAACAAGGTTCTGTGGGTAGGGAATTTGGTCCACAAATAAACCATCCCTTTAAAGATCTGTAGTAATTTAAAACCAGCTGGTTTCTGGTATGAACCAGTCCTCACAAAACAACTCTCACTTCATCTACAAAGGACGAGGTCCAATGATTTGAATTTTGGGTATTTAAAAAAACTTTTTTAAAAAGGAAAGAATTGCTCCACACAGATATTTTCAAGACTCAGACACAATTGCTGGTTCAAGAACAAGAGGCTGGGGTCTTTTAGAAGAGCAGCCGTCTGGCACTGGCCTTGGCTGATGAATGTAACTGCACTACTAAAGCTAGATGTGATAATCTAGGCCTGGGACAAGAGGAAGGGAACTATTCCTAAACAGAAACACTGTAGCAAGGCCCAGAATTCACCATGGGGGCCTCCAGGCCACTCAGTCCCAGGACAGATCCAGCAGGGCCTTGTCCCACACAGGCAGGGGTCTCACTCAGAGGTAGGAAGACCTCTGACAGAGACAACTGTGCAGCTGAAGGAAATCCAGGCATTCTCCTCTCTCCTTTCCCTCCTCTCCTCTTTTTATTTATTCATTTTTGAGAGGGAGAGAGAGAGAGAGAGAGAGCGAGCAGGGGAGGGGCAGAGAGAGGGAGAGAGAATCCCAAGTAGGCTCTGTATGGTCAGCACAGAGCCTGATGTGGGGCTCGATCCCATGAATTGTGAGATCATGACCTGAGCCAAAACCAAGAGTTGGACGCTTAACCTACTGAGCCACCTAGGCACCCCTCCTCTTTTTATTTAAAAAAGGGAAATATTTTTGTGCCTGAGAAAAGTTGTGAATTCAAGAGTCCTTCTATATCAGAAAACAATGACTGACTTTCTAAGGAAGATTCTGAAATTGGGGCGAGATGGTTATAATTTCAGTGCTTAAGAGAAGCACTGAAGGCATATCATTTCTACCATTTAATTAGAGGTAATTTCTTATCGTATATTTTGGAGGCTTTATTCTTTGGTTTCCTGTGTTAAAAAAAGTGGGGCGCCTGGGTGGCTCAGTCGGCTAAGCATCCGACTTTGGCTCAGGTCATGATCTCACGGTTCATGAGTTCGAGCCCCTCCATCAGGCTCTGTCTGTGCTGACAGCTCAGAGCCTGGAGCCTGTTTCAGATTCTGTGTCTCCCTCTCTCTCTGCCCCTCCCCCACTCACGCTGTCTCCGCCTCAAAAATAAATAAACATTAAAAAAAAAAAGCACCTACTCGGTACCAACTACCATGGTGGTGATGATGATGATACTAATGATAACAGCTATAATTTATTAATCACATTACCATGTGCCAGGCATTGTTTAAGAGCTATCTACTATCTATTGATCTATCTTTCCTTATTTAATTCTCATTGTGAAGTAGATAATTACCAGCCTGATTTTTATAGATAAGAAAAAGATGATACAGAGAAGTTAAGTAACTTGCCCAAAATAAGTGATACAGGTGCCACTTGATCTCAGAAAGTCTGGAACCACTAGACTAAACAGCCTCTATATTTATATTTGTTAGCATCTTAATCCTGGAACAACTCTTTGTTGTCACTATTATCTGCAAGTCACAGGTGGAAGGGACAAAAAGCATGAAGAAAAGTTAGATTACTTGTCTAGCTAGTAAGCTACAGGGTCAGGAGTTCAACCTAAGTCTCTGACCTCCACATTCAGTACTTTTTCAGTTTACCTCACTCCAGGATGGTTTAATCAACCAACATGGGACCTCTGTACAGATGACTATTCTTGGGGCCAGAAGAGGTGACACTAGGTCCCAGGAGCACACAGGGAAGGAAGCATTAAGAAATGAGAACTAGGGGTGCCTGAGTGGCTCAGTCGGTGAAGCATCTGACTTCGTCTCAGGTCATGATCTCACGGTTCGTGAGGTCAAGCCCCATATTAGGCTCTGTGCTGACAGCTCAGAGCCTGGAGCCTGTTTCAGATTCTGTGTCTCCCTCTCTCTCTGCTCCTCCCCCACTTGTGCTCTCTGTCTCTCAAGAATAAAGAAATGTTAAAAATTTTTAACGTTTATTTATTTTTGAGACAGAGAGAGACAGAGCATGAACGGGGGAGGGTCAGAGAGAGAGAGGGAGACACAGAATCTGAAACAGGCTCCAGGCTCTGAGCTGTCAGCACAGAGCCCAACGCGGGGCTTGAACTCACGAACCGCGAGATCGTGATCTGAGCCGAAGTCGGACGCTTAACCGACTGAGCCACCCAGGCGCCCCTAAATGTTAAAAATTTTTTAAAAATAAAAAAAGAAACGAGAATTAGACAAGAGAGTGAAGGCAACAATTGTGTCATGAGGAATCTGCCATCTGCTGCCAACCTCATGGCTCTAAAACAAAAAAATTTATCTTGTCATATCCTGCTAAAAAAATCACACAAATGATTTTCTACTGGCTCCAGTCACCCAATCTCATCTCCCACTTTCCCTGAGATACTCTGCCCTCCAATTTGGCCATCTCATCCTCATCCCTGCCCGTAAACATATCCTTCTCATGCCGTGACTCCTGCTGGTCCTGCACCTGAATTCTCCCTTCCTCTTCTTACCTAGCCATATTCATACCCCAGCAGAAGATCATTTCCTTCATGAGGCTACTCAGATCCTCTAGTCCTTCCTGAGTCCCTCCACCTCTGAGCTCCTTCACAGTTCTAGGTAAGTTAATACTTATTCATAACCAACAGTATAGTTTGCCATTGTTTCTGTTTCCCTAGTGGAAAATTCCTTAAGAGAACAACCATGCCAGATTGTCAGGAGGTGCAGATGCTAGAAGGCCTTCAAGCACAGGCTTGGGAGTCAGACTGAGAATGGATCCAGACTGCCACATGCTCAGGTGGCCAATTCTTACATAAGTCACTTGTAAAATGGAGACAGAAATAGTACCTACTTAATAGGGTATTTCTACAAAGTAAATGAGAGAATGTATATCTAAGGTATTTTCTACAATGCCTGACAGAATGCTCAATAAATACTTATTTAAATGACAATGTATCTGCCCACAGTCTAGCCACATGCTGGCTGAATGTGCAGCAGCAGCCCAACAAGTAGCTGTAATTCTCTGATGGGAAATTATTAGGGGTTAGGGATTATTTATAAAAACTGGACAAAGGAAGAAAAGCAAGAAGGAGCTCAAGAAAATAAAATATTAGAGTAGGATAGGTAGTAGAGTGGGATAGGTAGTAGAACAGGGGTAACAATAATAAGATTTAAGGATTAAATCAAACCTGTATTTCCTGGGCGCTATGTACAAGTATTCTGAGGGACATAAAAGGCATGTGAGACAAAGGTCCCATACTCATGGGGCTTACAGTCTAGCTAAGTAGTTAAGACAACATAACTAAAAATACAAAAAAGTACATCATACATGCCAGGGGTGCCTGAGGTTAAGTCAGTTAAGCATCCGACTTCAGCTCATACTTCCTGAGTTTGAGCCCCATGTCAGACTCTGTGCTGACAGCTCAGAGCCTGGAGCCTGCTTCATATTCTGTGTCTCCCTCTCTCTCTCTGCCCCTCCCGCACTCACTTTCTCAAAAAGAAACATTTAAAAAAACTTAAATAAATAAATAAATAAATAAATAGAAAGCAAGCAAGCAAGCAAGCAAGCAAGCTGTGGCTCCTGGGGCACCTGGGTGGCTTAGTCATTAAGTGTCCGACTTCAGCTCAGGTCATGGTCTTATAGTTCATACGTTTGAGCCCTGCATCAGGTCTGTGCTGACAGCTCAGAGCTGGAGCCTGCTTCAGATTCTGTGTCTCCCTCTCTCTCTGCTCCTCTCCTGCTCATGCTCACTCTCGCTCTGTCTCAAAAATAAATAAACAGTAAAAAAAAAAAAAAAAAAAAGTACATACATGCCAAATGAATAGGATAGCCAACAGTTACCAGTTTTGGGGGGGACACAATGGCTCCTTTGTACCATCAACTATTTTTTGTTGTTGTTATAGGATATAGTCTATTCCTTATAACCTGCTGATTGGAAAAAATGCCTAACAATAAAAAGCCTATTATGAAAAACCTACTACGAATTCAACATTTTTCAATGAATTTACATGTCGTTGATCACAACAGCCATCTACACACTGCAAAAAAAGTCGAATATATATGTTTGAGATGGCATAAACTCAAGTTTGGCCACACACACAAATATTCACTGCCTACAGCATGAGGATCACTGGCATAGACTCCTACTGACAATAAGAGTTCAGAAGTGAGGTAGAGATTGGACTACAAACTTCTAACTGATTCAATTTGATAAACACATAACTAATTTAATTACAATGAACATTTAACTATTGTAATGGCAAATAATGCTTATAAAGATAGGTAAATAGATGCAAGCAAGTTTCATAGAAGAAAAGGTGGATTTGAGGAGATCCTGAAGGATGAATAAGGTGAAGATGGGCAGAGAGAAGGGGAAAGAAGAAAAGTGAGAAAATTAGCAAGATGAGAAAGGAGGGAGATAGTAGCAAATCAAACTACTGAAGGCTGCCTTTCTGGGAATGGGGAGGAGGGGGGAGGGAGGAAAGGATAGTACCCTTGGCACAAACAAAAGATGAGTAGTACAGATGCCAGGGGCTACTGTAAAAAGAGCACAGGCTCTAGAATCCCACACATCTGGACTTGAATCCAGGATCCACCCATCACTACACCCCTAGATAGTCAAGGCTTCCTAAGCCTACATTTCCCCACTATGAAACAGAGATCCAATACTACTGAACTCACAGGGATATAATGATTTTGAGGTGAGGCTCAACATAGGCAACCATTGTGAAGTGCCTAAGACAGTGTCCAACACAGAACAGAGAACTCAGTGATCAGCATGACTACTCAAAGCCACAAAGTAGTCTTAAAGGTAAGGCCGGTTCCATGCTAGTCCACCTTTTCTCAAACAGATATGACCACAAAACAGTTTCACATTAAAATCTGCAAAAGAATACTAAAAGAGCTCAAGAGGTATTAGGTGCACTTAGAGCATGGGACAACAAATTTAAGAAGTGCCTAATGATCCAGGGGCATCTGGGTGACTCAGTTGGTTCAAATGTCCGACCCTTGAGATGGAGCCCCATGTGGGGCTCTATGCTGACAGCACGGAGCCTACTTGGGATTCTCTCTCTCTCTCTCTCTCTCTCTCTCTCTCTGCCCCAAATAAATAAACTTTAAAAAAAAAAGTGCCTAGTTATCCAAACTATGAATTCAACAATATTTTGGAGACATTTGTATTCTATTAATCATAAATCAAAAGGTCTCTCATGGATAAATTAACTCTTGCAGAAAAGGATCAGTTTTAAAAACTTTATAAACAAAAAAAAAAAAAGTAAAATTCAATCATTTTATTAAGAACATGTTTTAATTTTCTCTAGAACACTTCAAACACTGTTTAGGAGGCACTGCCTCAAAGTGGGGTGGGATGCTGAAATAGAGAACAAGATAAATAGAAACACAGAAAAGACAATAAATAATACATTTTTCCACACTTTTGTGAATCCTGCTAAATTATATGGCTTAGACAGTCAGACTTGGTACCTCTTCCCACCACCTCCAGTTTAAGAACTATTAAAACACCTACTGCATGCCAGGAACATAACAGGCATTAGGGCAATAGGACTTCATAAAAGGGAGGGGACATAGGAAGAGGCAGTAAGGGAGAAATGATCAAATTCTGCTTCTGAATTTGGATTTTTTAAAATGTATGTATGATATTGATGAAATCTGATGCTTTTTAAGAAGTGAAAACCAAACCTTAAAAATAAGACAATCTGCTACTGCAATAAAAGGGACACAGTTAGAACTGCAGAAGCTTCTTTATCTGACTCCCAAAGGAAACCCTGCCCAGAGCGGACTGGGTGGAGAATGGAGACCGTCATGGTGTGGGCTTCATGGCTGGTTAATTGCTCACTCAAGGATGGACTGGAAGACAGGTTAGAATTTGGTACCCACTCCCAACTTGTATTCAACAACACAAGAGGGACTAATGAAGGAGAATCAGTGCCCCCTCTTCTCGCCTAGCTGAGAAAAGTAGGTGTCAGAGGCAGCTGAAAATGGCATACAGGACTAAAGGTGGGCAGAGGTGACAGACATCCATCCAGAAAAGCCACAAACTCTGTCAAAGTGCTCACTCAGACCGCTGCCACTCCTCAAACTGAGGACAGTCACTTAAAGTGTTTATCCACAGTGTGTGCCACCACGCCAGGAGGGGGGTTGGGAAAGATGATCCAGTTACTTTCCGTATGTTAATCCTGGCAGCCTAAGCAGCAGCAGAAGGCAAACCCAGGGCAGAGAAGTCGACCAAAGGAAAGTATGATTAACAATTATACTCTGAGTTTACAGAGCACCTCTTTCTTCCCTGAAGAACTTGAAGTGCTTTGGAGACATTACTTCACTAGATCCTTCAGGTTCTTTATTTAAATATTTTCACAGGCAAGTCATAGACAGTATCCAGTACATGGGAAAGGTAAGATTTTCAACGCACCCTAACAGATTAGGAAAAAAGCACACATACCCACACCAATTTGCCCCAGGGAAGTCTAAGAAAGAGGACTACCAGCAGCTCCTTCCCCTAGCTGCTCTGGCAAGTAGCAAAGTCTGTTTCTCATATATGAATCTGAGAGCTCAGAAAAAAAGTCAGTTTCTCAAAGGTCCCAAAATAAGTGTCTAGAATTCCACAGAATTGAGAATAGAACAACAGTCCTGCCTCACCCTCCTCACAGTATAGAACAGATCAAGAGCCCAAGCTGCCATAAATCATTTACAAGACAAGCCAAAAAAAGGAGGGAGGGAAGATGGGAGAAAAAGAGAAGGAAAGAAAAAAAGCACATGTATTTTGCCTGGATCAAAGAAGTTTCCATTTTTATCTCAAAAGAGGGACACTGGGTGGGTCCATAAGGCCTATCTACTGCAAACCAACCAAAGCAGTATATCTACAAGATCATCAGTCATTTTGTTTCTTATCCCTTGCACAAAAAGTACATATGTTTCTGTAAAAATATTCAATCATTTAAGAATTTACAGTGAGACTACTAAACACCAGGCGTTGTGCTGGGTCTGACTGAGTACAGAATGTGAACAAAATGCTATGTCTCCTATTCTCCAGAAGTGGAAATACAGTGGTGGACATAACCATCAGTATAAAAGTGTCAACACATAGACCAGTAAGTTTACACTTATATGTTGCAAAAAAGTCTGTGGTGGAGAAGAACAGCAGAATGTATGAGAAAATAACAACAGAAGGGACCTTGTTGGCTGAGGTAGTCAGGAAAGGCCCTAGTAAAGAAGTGGTATTTTGCTTGAGTCTGGAATGATTTCACTAAGTGAATGCAGGAGCTTTTCTGGGGGCAGAAGGAAACATATATGCACAGGTTGTCTGGTGACAACAGACTTGGGTCTTGTAAGAACCAAGGCCAGTGGGCTTAGAGTTCACTGTGAGAAGAAAAAGAAGAGGATGGCAGGGCAAGTGCGGCCATACCACCCAAGGGCAGGCTGGGCATCTTGAGGAATTTGGATGTAAGGACCTTGGGTTTTTTTTCCCTATGTCCTTCAAAGCTACCAGCCCAATGACTTCCTCATGGCAGACACTAAGAAAATACTTGCTTAATTCAGCTTATATACAAAATATAAACCACTAACCATTTAACAAGCAATGCACTGACTTAAAATCTTGGCCCTCAAGAATCTTATAATCTGGTTTGTAGAAAAAAGAAACCAGACTACCCCTTCACCCCAAATGCCAAATGTTTCTGAGACAAGAAAAATATCCTAAGGCAATATCTGATTAAATGCCAAATGAAACTTTCAAGTCATAAAGTTCACTGGAAGGGGGAATAATCTGAGGCTATTGTGACAACAGGTTTCCTAGAGAGAGTGTGACTCCACGTGGACACTGAAGTGTGGGGAGAATTCAGCTATACCACCTGAGGAGAATGTTCGAGGCATGGAGAACAGCGTAAAAGGAAATGCAGAAACGGAAATGAGCAAGGTCCGTTAGGGAGAAAGAAGCACACAGGGACAGCTGGGCCTACCCTAGAACGTACAGCAGTCCACCCCACAGGGAGCTCCAGGCCAGCTCACCCCAACCTCAAGGGTCTTCCTTGGACACAAGTGGAAGATTCCCACAAGCCAGGGCCCTGGGCTGGTCTCCTCCCTGGTACACTTTGAGGAAGCAGGAAAAGGAAAGTTAGTGAGACTGGCCCAAGGGAAGGAAAGGCAGAGAGCTATGGAGCCCATTCACTGGGATAAAAAAAGTTAAACGCCAAGGAAGGGAAGATGGGGGAAAAAAAATCCAAGTTGTTGTAGTATTATGCAACTGAAATTCCATGCATAAGCCAGGAAACTCAAAGGTCACAGTTCCCACAGCAACTGTAACCTGAACCATTAGCGCATGTAGTCTTTGGCACTGCTAGACCCAAAACAACCAACCATGCTCAGTGCCGGGCAGCCCACACGTCGCCCGCCAGCACATACCTGCTGCTTGGCCGCCCTGCGGCCCCGCCCCTTAGCGCCAGGGAGTCAACGCGCCTGCACTCTGCTCCAGGTTCACCGGGGCTGCCCATTATCAGGCTGCATTGGACCCTCGGCCATTCTCTGCAATCTCTGATTTTTGTGGGCAGAGCTTCACCCTGACTCCATGCCTACTTAACTATGGGTATTTAATCCTAACTCTTCTGTGGATTGTGTTATCTTAAAAAAAAAAAAAGGAAATGGTAAGTGTGTTGAGGGAGGGGAAGAGGAGGTGCTACCACCTTTTCCTCTTGAATGTTGTGGCACCCCAATACGTGCAAAGCCTCACTGCAAGAGAAACAGGTCAGGGTGTGGGGGAGAAGCCAGAGGAGTGGTAAGAGAATATTGGGCTTCAAAGGACATCCATCAAAAAAGTTAAAAGACAACCTACAGAATGGGAGATTTTTACAAACCATGTATCTGATAAGGGACTTGTTTCTAGAGAATACGTAACTGAGCACATGTCCCTTCCCAAAAAAGGCTAGGACAAAGACAGGTCATCCAGACTCTGCACTCACCCTGGGGGAACCTATATATTGTGATGATAGAGGATGGGGCGAGAACCTTCCTTCCACCTTCATCCCCCAGCGTGGGGTGGCAGTTAAGGCTGTGGATACAAGGAAGACCAATAGCGACCTGGCTTAGAAACCGATGATCATGGGCCTTTTTATTTTTTTCATTAAAAATTTTTTTAAGTTTATTTACTTATGGGTGGGGGGAAGCAGAGAGACTGAATCCCAAGCAGGCTCTGCACTGTCAGTGCAGAGGCTGATGCAGGGCTCAAACGCACGAACTGCAAGATCATGACCTGAGCCAAAGTCAAACACTTAACTGACCGAGCCACCCAGGCATCCCTGATCATGGGCCTTTTTACTTTTATTTTATTTATTTATTTTTAAATTTACTTTCAAGTTAGTTAGCATTTTGTGCAGTAATGATTTCAAGAGTAGAATCCAGTGATTCATCCCCTACTTATAACACCCAGTGCTCATCCCAACAAGTGTCTTCCTTAATGCCCCTTGCCCATTTAGCCCATCCCCCCACCCACAACCCCTCCAGTAACCCTTAGTTTGTTCTCTCTATTTAAGAGTCTCTTATGGGGGCGCCTGGGTGGCGCAGTCGGTTAAGCGTCCAACTTCAGCCAGGTCACGATCTCGCGGTCCGTGACTTCGAGCCCCGTGTCAGGCTCTGGGCTGATGGCTCAGAGCCTGGAGCCTGTTTCCGATTCTGTGTCTCCCTCTCTCTCTGCTCCTCCCCCGTTCATGCTCTGTCTCTCTCTGTCCCAAAAATAAAAAAAAATAAAAAATAAAATAAACGTTTAAATAAGAGTCTCTTATGTTTTGTCCCCCCTCCCTGTTTTTATTTTTGCTTCTCTTCCCCTTGTTCATCTGTTTTGTATCTTAAATGTCACATATGGGTGAAGTCATATGATATTTGTGCTTCTCTGACTAATTTCACTTAGCATAATACCCTCTAGTTCCATCCACATTGTTGCATATGGCAAGATTTCATTCTTTTTGATTGCCAAGTAATACTCTATTGTATATATACACCACATCTTCTTTATCCATTCATCAGTCAGACATTGGGGCTCTTTTCATACTTTGGCTAGTTGATAGCACTGCTATAAACATTGGGGTGTATGTGTCCTTTTGAAACAGCACACCTGTATCCTTCAGATAAATATCTAGTAGTGCAACTGCTGAGTCATAGGAGTTCTATTTGTAATTTTTTGAGGAACCTCCATACTGCTTTCCAGAGTGGCTGCACCAGTTTTCATTGATCATGGGCCTTTTTAAAAGACAAGCCCCCCCCCCCCCCCAGGTGCCTGGGTGGCTCAGTCGGTTGAGCATCCGACTTCGGCTCACATGATCTCACAGCTCATGAGTTCGAGCCCCATCGGGCTCTGTGCTGACAGCTCAGGGCCTGGAGCCTGCTTCAGATTCTGTGTCTCCCTCTCTTTCTGCCCCTCTCCCATTCATGCTCTGTCTCTGTCTCTCAAAAATAAATAAACATTACAAAAAAAAATTTAAAAGACAAGCCCCCTGAGGTGGTCCTCCTCACTGTTCAGTCATCACAACAGAAAAGACTCACCCTGGAAATCTTACCTCCCTCCGGGCCATTGCTTATGTGCATAGCTGAAATTACAGGCTCAAGGCAAAGAATGACTTTTCCTTTCCTATTACTTTGGCTGTCAAGGGGAACAGAGACAAGGGAAGCAACAAAGTGGTCAAGAGAAAGCCCAGCTCCTGAGATACGTGTGACTAAGATTAGCTCTACACTGAGCACCTGTCTGACTCTGAGCACGTCCCTCAATGACACTGATAAAACTACCTTGCATGACTGCCATGAGGACTAAATAAGGAAATACATGTCAGAGCCCATGCTATAGGGCCTAACACATAGAAGGTGCTCAATAAATGGAAATTATGAATACTGTTATTTCTTTTTACACTTCATGTTTTACCAGAAATACTGCTACCCAACTTGATTACCCACTTCATTTACAAGAGCTGGGTCCAGATTAATGTTTTGGTTGTTTCATACCAATAGTAACAACAATAATAGTTGTGTGTTTACTATGTGATGAGTGGTATTTTGCATGCTGTTCTTTGAACTTCACACAGGATTTCACTTAATCCTCACAAAACTCCATAAGACAGGTACTATTATACACATTTTACAGGTGAAGAAATAGAAATTTAGTATGTACTCAAGGTCACAGTTCTAAGTAATAGAAGACAGAATTAAACCCAAGCAGTCCCACTTTAGAGTTCCATACTTAACCATATCACATCCATCTTCACAGTATCTGCCCTCAGCAAGTAAAGTAGGCAAAGAGGACAAAGTGTCACAGGTCCCAAAAACATTCCAAGAGTGACTTCTTTGAAAGAACTGTCAGTCTCAGGTTGACCTTATGATCACAAAGCCATATGGCATGGTTCTATGGAAGACAAAGGCCAGAGAAATCCAAGATGGCATCATCATCCATTATCATCCGCTTGATCACAAGCAGCCCAATTCAAAGTGGGAATATGGGGGGGGGGTACCTTAGGTGGCTCAGTCAGCTAAGCCTCCGATGTGGTATCAGCTCAAGTTGTGTTATCTCACGGTTGTGGGATCAAGCTCCATGTCTCTCTCTTTCTCTGTCTCTCTGTCTCTCTCTCAAAATAAATAAATAGACTTAGAAAAACGAAAACAAAAACAAAGCGGGAATAGGGGACCATGCTTCATTTCAAAACTACACTTGGTAAAGTCATCCAAGCATTTTGATGCCTCATGGGTAACACTTAGTAAACAAGCTTGGGAATCTAAATGGTCTTATACCCTACTTGACTCACTTCCTATTTCATAAATTCCCACAATTTTCTTGCATCTGGAAAGACAGAATTTCTCATCTTCTCCACTTTTCTTTAATTAGGTTTCCTCTCCCTCTCACATTTTTGTTCTATGTTCCACACACTCCCATCCCCCAGCTACATGATTTATATCTACTTGTTCAGATTACATGCAAAGAATAAAACTCCACAGATTCATTTTCCCCAACTTAGAAATGGAAATAACAAAGAAAGCTAAAAGGGTTATGTAACAAATCAGGCTCTGAAATACCACATTTGCAAGTAATCCCAAGTATGCCCCCCAAAAGGGACTGCAGCATTCCTACCTACCAATAGGAATGTGATCTTGGACAAGAACAGCCCCTGCTGCATACCCCCTGAGCTGGCTCCCTCATTGACAGGAAACAGTATTTACTATCCTAGAGGTGTTAGGTGGCTCAGACAGCCAACAGAACATTATTATGTAAGTAAAATGTCTTCTTTTTAGTCTTGTCTGACAATATAGGAAGAAGGTGGACCACTAAAATATTTTGTAGGGATCCAGATAGGAGATAGTTTAAGTATTTCATTCTGGTAATTTATCTACATAATCTAGATGCACTTCATGCTATTAAATTCCTTGCCTTATAGAGTAAATATAGCCAAACATCTCATTAGATAACACAAAGGAGTTAAGATTACAATAAGAAATGACACTACTCCATTTTCTTGGCTTGTGCTTAAATAAAACCTCAATACACTTGTGTCCAACCTCCAGCTATTCCCAGAAACCTTCTCCCCCAATGTGTTCAGTAGTCATCAGTGTATGGTTGTGTTTTTTGTTGCTGTTGTTGCTCTTTTACCAGTGACATGGTGAGTAAAATGCTATGAAGAGCCTATATGCCTTAATCTTTGCTTTCAGCGGATTTTAAGTTTCTAACAGCTAAAACAAAATCACCAACATAAGAAGTTCCAAGTATTAAAGGTTATGAGACTGGTTATAGACTATTCAACTCTAGAGACTTGTTAAATATAACAGAAATACCTGTAAGCATAGAAATCTGTCATGCCAACATGGGTTTACTCAAGGACTAAGGGCAAATCTGACTCATCAAAATTAAACTTTTATGCTCCAAAGCAAAAAGGACACGATCAAGAAACTGAAAAGGCAACCCACAGAATGGAGTAAAATATTTGCAAATCATATATCTGGTAAAGAACATTATCCAGAATATATAGAGACCTCTTTACAACTCCATAATAAAAAGTAACCCCCCCAAATGTTTTTCAATGTTTTGTTTATTTATTGAGAGAGAAAGAGTAAGTGTGTGAGCATGAGGAGGGGAGGGCGCAAAGAGACAGGGAGGCAGAGAATCCTAAGCAGGCTCTGCACTGATAGTGCAGAGCCCAACATGGTGCTTGATCTCACAAACCATGAGATCATGACTTGAGCCGAAATCAAGAGTTGGAAACTTAACCAACTGAGCCACCCAGGCGCCCCAGTAACCCAAACTTTTAAATGGGCAAAGGACTTGAATAGATATTTCTCCAAAGAAGATATACAAAAGGACTTGAATAGATATTTCTCTAAAGAAGATATACAAATAGCCAATAAGCACATAAAAAGATGTTCAACATCATTAACCATGAGGAAAATGCAAATCAAAACCATAGTTGAGATACCACTTCACATCCACTAGGATGGCTATAATCAAAAAGGCAGACAATAACAAGTGTTGGTGAGATGTGGAGAGACCAGAACCCCCATATATTGCTGATGGGAATGTAAAAATATGCAGCCACTTTGGAAAATAGGTAGGCACTTCCTCAAAATGTTAAATACAGAGTTATTATATGACCCAGCGATTTCACTCCTAGGTATATAAATACATAAGAGAAATGAAAACATTTGTCCATACAAAAACTTGTACACAAATGTTCATAGCAGCATTATCTGCTATTTATCAAAACAGCCCAAAGTGGGACTGCTGAATGTATAAAGAAAATAGAATATATCCATAAAACAGAACATTTGGCCATAAAAGGGAATGCAGTTCTCATGCATGCTACAACACAGACAAAACTTTGAAACATTATGCTAAGTGAAAGAAGCTAGTCACAAAAGACCACATATTATATGATTCCATTTATATGAAATACCCAGAGTAACAAATTTACAGGGACAGAAAAGTAGACTAGCAGTTGCCTAGGGCAAGAGGGGGGCTGGAGAGAAGTGAAAAGTCACTGTTATGAGCACAGGATTTCTTTTGGGGGTGATAAAAATGTTCTAACATTGATTGTAGTAATGGTTGTACAATTCTTTGAATACACTAAAAGTCAGTGAATCGTACACTTTAAATGAATGAAAATGTATGGTACGTGAATTATATAATAAACCTGTTAAAAAAAAAAAAAAAGAAAGAACCCAACTGAGAGCAGTAACTGTGTCACTATACTCCCCTACACTAGGGCCTGGCACAGAGCAGGTACTTAATAAATGTTGGTTAAATAAAGAAAATAGAAACTGTGAGTCTTTCACCAAAGATTTCATTAGAGGAATTCATCACCATTCAGTGACTCCAATGAAATAGTCCCAACCTAGAAGAGACAGGAGCCCCTCTATAGCACCTTCTCCCAGCCCAGGACACCCGCTACATATTAGGCTTATATTCGCAGTCTAAAGTTTCTTCTAAACCTGGATTCTATGTTTTGTCGGTGAATATAAAAAGCCAACAAGAGGTGCCTAGGGAGTTCAGTTGGTTGAGCAGTTGAGCGCCCAACTCTTGATTTCAGCTGAGGTCGTGATCCCAGGGTCATGGGATCGAGCCCTGCATCAGGCTCCATGCAGAGCGTGGAGCCTGCTTAAGATTCCTTCTCTCTCCCTTTGCCCCTTTCTCCCCCCTCGCACTCACTACTCTCTCTTGGGAAAAAAAAACAACAACAAAAAAGAAAAAAAAAGCCAACAAATATTTCTGAAAGCACATAATGTGAGCTCCCGGTCAGGTGCTATGAGGAATGAAGTCTGGGATGTGGGTCCCTCTCTAGCAGCCTGGTTAGAGGCAAAATTAGCATTGATGAAATAAGCAGACTTCAGGGCAGTGGACACTGGGGATAAATCAGAAAATTAAGACAGTAAAAGCCTTTGGTCAAAAGTAGGATATTCTTCTAGGGAACCCCTAGTAAATTACTGCAAACTACTATCATGCCTTGTCCATATGGCCTTCCCCTTCCCACAATCCAAATTAATTGCTTCCTCAACAGCATTTTGCTTAAAGCCATCTTTTATTACAGTACACTGTACCTGTATCTGGCTCTCCCCACCATGCAATTCATTCCTAATTAGTAAGGACAATGTTAACAATTTATGTTTCCTTGAAAACCATTAGCACCAAGTCTTGCATACAGTAAGTGGGTAATTCATATTTGTCAACTTTAAGTATTCACTCACAAAAACTATCATTAACGCCTTTTCTTATTTCTTAAACCCATTAGTTGGCCAGCCTAAAAGCAGAATCCTTAGATTGTTACCACAACTGCCACATGATCTACAAGCACCCACACAATGTGGCCCACCCCCACCTTTCCAGAACTCCCACCTTCCTTCTTCTCATCATTATGCTTCAGTCCAAAGGCTTTTCTCCTCAAGCCTGCAAACCTTCTGCAGGCCTACACTCTGTCCCAGGTACTCCTCCACTCCCCATTCACTACCACTCAGTGCTTACCTAACCTAACATTTTCCCCCAGAGGCTATTCCCACTTCCCCACTCCAGCCCAGAGTAAGTACTCTGTCCCACACTTTCTCTGGACCCTGCACTGGTCCTTCCTGCAGGCCCTTCATACACTTAGATATCTCTGTGACTACTTGTTTGTCTATTTCCCCCATTAAACTGTGAACTCCATGCAGGTAGTGTTCATTTAACTCACTAAGGTAGTGTGCTGGTAAATGCTTAATTACCTATTCTCCAAAATCATGTTCATGTCTTTAAAGGTATTTATATGTACATATATTTACATTTATTATAAATTTTACTGATATAAAAATGTATAGCATACAACAGTAACAAAATATACAGAATAGTAATAAATATGTACTAATATATAATAAAGTATGTATTAATAACATATGTAATACTCTTTACTGTAAATTCCATATAGCCAATTGAGTTTCACAGAATGCTGTCATAGATTTTCGTCTAACTCATATCTACAGCCAACTCATGGATTCAATTGATAAATAAGTGAGTTGATATTTTCATTTACTTCAAGGAGTAAAACAAAATTAGAACAAGAAAGATGTATATCAAACAGGATATGAGCAACTTCTTTGCTGAACTGGACTCCAGCATTCAAATACTAAATATTTCCTGAAATTTTTTGTGTTAATTCACAATATAATGGCTATAGACATAAAACACTAAGTTCAAACTGCAAATGTTAACATTTTCTCCATCACTCTCTTAGACAATGGACAAAATAATAAATCAGGCCCTGATCTGTAGTGTTGTTGGTTTCCATGGTATAAATACTCTCATCATGGCCAACTTCAGGCTACCAACTTGACATCTCTGAGCACAGACACAGAGCTGGGAAGAGATGCACCATAGCTCACTATTACATAATACTCCACCGTATAGATTACAAGAGACACAAAGCACAGTTTATGCTAAAATAACGAGGAAGTGAAGAATTTTGAGTATTTACTAGCCTTGTGTTAATATAATTTAATTATAAGTATATAGAACTAATTTTTAATAATGGCTATATTTATCAGCCAACCTGCAAAATTCCTGAAAATTTAACAAGGTAAGGCAGGCCATGATTCACGATTATATTCCTAGTGTTTAGTACACAAAAGGTGCTCTGGTGTTATTTGTGGAAACAAAGCATTATCCTGTAGTTACTTCACTCCTAAGAGTCTGCTCTTCCAAAGGGAATCAAGACTTTCCAATAACAAGATTTTACTGTATCTGGGAATTTTGAATGCTAGAGAGAATAGCACAATCTTCCATGGAACACATTATCTTTCAAAGGGAGGGGTGTCTTTTAATATTTAGTGTAAGCTCAAATGAAGGATATTTTTGATAAATTCTCCCTGAGATATTTCTTCCACAAAAACACTTAGGCACTGGGAAGTTGATTTTAAATCCTTCAACAGTCTGATTTGGTTTAGCACCCTGGGTGGCATTATTCACAGGGTGTTCCTGAAAGCTCATGAGTTCTGGCTCCCATTCTGGAAAAAACAGAGCCCAACAAGTATCTCCAGGTCCCAGGGGGTACTGGGCTGGTACTGAGAACTGCTGGGAGCTGGGAGCTTACTCACCCACTGCCTGGGTCTCTTCTAGCTCAGTGTGGGTCCTCTTCATGCTATTTCTTTTGATATTACTGTCGCTACCTTCCCTTTAAGTTTCTTTCTCTGCTCTTCACACTTCTCCCTGGTTCTCTATAGATTGCTTTACCAAGGCTGATTTTGGTCCCTGGCTTCTCATCATCCTCCCCACTCAATACCAACTGTCGTTGTCACTAATGACTTCTAGATCTACATCGGACTGTCTGGACTGTCTGAATGCTCAGCCTAAAGTACTTTCCCCAGTTATCAGCAACTGTAGTGTCCTTCAGATCATACTGTGTATCTCTATGCCTTTGACAATACAAGCCTGTCACAGCTGCTCCTCTAAGAATGCAACAGATAGACTCTACCACATCAGCCAGGATTTGATGGACCTTTATCTTCTGTAGACTGTAATATGAACAAAGGGCGTAGTGAAGTTTCATTTTCCCAAGCATAAAATAAAGATGAATTTGCTTTTTCAGATTATGCCTGCTGCTCTCCTTCCCAGAACAACAGCATTGTTACATAGGAGACCTCCTTTCCCCTTGTCATCTTTGTCCTCTCCCAAGCAGTAATATACCCAAGACTCACTAAACATCTCCTAGGTCTATCTCCCTTTTCCCATTTCTGGTCATCACTCTGCCTTCATACCCTCCAATGGAAATTATCCCAAACTACCCGCCCATGGGTCCACTTGGCCTCCAGCCCATCTTCCTTAAGTAATTTTCACACAGTGCCACTTCTCTATTTAAGAACCTAAGGCTCCCTATCAAAATCTAAGAGAATATTCCTCTTCCTAGGAGATAAACACTGAAGTATTTAGAGGTCAAGGAATGCAATATCTCTAATTCATATGGAGAGAAAGAAAAAAATATGAAAAGCAAATGGGACAAAATGAAAACAACTGGTGATTCTGGGTAAACAAAGAGTTCCTTATACTATTCTTGCACTTTTCTGAAATTGTATCAAAATCAAGTTACAAAAAAACCCCTACAACTCTCATCTTAGCATCAAAGTACTTACTAACAGCCCCTTCTTACTAACCACTCCAGTCCAGCGTGTTGGTGATGGTGGTCACCTCTTTATCTAGGATCTTGTTTTTGTCCCCCTCTCTACACCTAGACTCAGGATTTCCCCTGTTCCTCCATAACAACTGGCTTCCTTCACTGACTCACTTCTTCCAGGGGTGCTGAGGAAGGAAAAGAACTAACATTTACTGACCATCTGCTACGAGCCAGGCCAGCATCATGCTTGGCACTTTTTGCATATTATTTCACCTAATTCTGCTAACAACTCTGCGAGGGAAGCGAGAGCTTGAGCCTTGGAGAGATTAAGACCCTGGTCCAAGATGACACAGTGCGGAGCTGGAATGGGAACCCAGGTCAGCCTCTGCCATCCACAGTGCTGACCCACACCTCACTGCTCCCCTTTCCAGACCAACTCGTCCACAGCTCCTTCATTCGCTCAACATGTACTTCCTGTCTGCTTTGTGCCAGGGTTTGTTCTAAATACTAGAGATACATCAGAGGACAAAACAGATAAAACTCTGTGACCTCACGCAGCTTCCATTTGACAATAAAAACTGTATTTATCAAACACTTATGTAGCACCTACTCCATATCAGGTGTTAGGCTAAGCATTTAATAAACATTAATTCATTTGATCCTCATAAAAATTCTATGGATTAGGTATTATTCTTACAAATGGGGAAACTCAGACTAAAGGGGTTACAGAATCTACCCAAGTTCACATAAGTAGTAAGTGGTGAGGCCAACATGTATACACAGGCAGTCTGGCTCCAGAGCCCAAACTACTATGCCTCTCAATAAACATAAGTAAAACATGCTAGAGGGTGGGAAGTACTCTGGAAAAAAGGGAAAAAGCAAAGCAGGATAAAAGAGTTAAGAATTTAGAATACTGGGGGACACACTGAAATTTTAGACTAGGAGGCATGAGTAGCGTTCCTAGAGAAGGTAACATTTAAGCAAAGGCATACAGAGGCCAAGCAGATCAGCCATGTACCACCATAGGGGAGACTTGTTTGGGAAGACTGAACAGTGTGTGTGAGGCAGGGTGTGCCTAGACGTCCAAGGAACAGTAAGGCAGCCAGAGAAACTAGAGCACAGGGAGCAAGGGGAATAGTAACCACTGCCTTTTGAGCAGCAGAAGACATGGTTTATACTCGAGTCTCTGTATTTGCCTGGTGTTCACTAACTGCTTTTATTATTGATCTTGATTCCCAAGATGAACTATGAACTCTTAAGAACAGAGCCTGTGGCTTCTATTCTCTTTGTTCATCCCTAGTACTTTTAAGTTAATGTTTACTGAATCCGTCTGCCTTGCCTGTGTGTATTCCCTGAACTGCACAGAAGACAAGCAGATCCTGTGAGAGCAGCTTCTAACATCTCTGACCATCAGTCCTCTCACACTAGCAGTGAGCAGTAACCTCTATCTGTGTTAAGCATGCTCCTGTGAAAATGTATGTACACAGTACTCGTAGTTTGTTTCCAAGCACACCTGCAAATTTTATACTCAAATTTATGTCTCTTTAAATGGCTGATGGCCAACATCTGTCTACTTTACAAATGGCAAAACTGTGACACACAACCATTAAGTGATTCACTTGAGCTCACTGCACAGTAGCAGCTGAGTCAAGGTTTTCTCATGTAGACTGGGAGATCAGGGAATGCAGAGGCACCCAGCACCTTTATCCTCCTTTGTGACCCACCTCCCACCCCAAGGCACAGGGCCTTGCAGACCTAAGACACTGAGAACTCTTGACTCAGATTTCAGATGTCCTCGCTTACCAAGAATGGTCTCTCTGAAGGTCAGTAATGACTGAACACAGTGAAGGGTCTCAATCACGTCCACACTGGTAAAGATCAACCATTTAGTTAAGTCACATAGAACTTAGATAAATGGAATGAGTCACCCAAGTTACACAAAGATAAAAGCCTTCCCTTTATTCCTTTCTCATCAGGTGCAGAATTTCCAGATTCCTTTTCCCATAGTTCCCATGGAACTAAACAAGCTATTACTACTCATAAGGAATTAAAGAGTATGTATCAGACATTCCCCTATTTCTGGTTTCAGTCTCTAAAAATAGCCAAGAAAGGAAAATCCCTTTTTGCTCTAACTAGAAAAGGTAGTGTAGCTTTTCCTCCCATTTTATTTCCAAAATACATTACTCCAATTTAATTCCATTTTATTTTCCAGATCAGGACTGGAACAAAATCCATCCCAGAAGAATCACCTTCCATAGCCTGAGGAGCAAGGGAGGAGACGAAAGCCAAAAGCAAGACTGTGTCTGTAACTGTAAGTGAGATCTTGGGTGTTGTGGCTGCTGTACTCCATTTAAGAGATTAACTTTCTCAAGAAGGCATCAGGAAATGGCAGGCGCTATGTCAAGTAAACAGCAGTGCCTGTCCTCTGGCAGCTTAGAAGCTCACGATAACAAGTGATCCTTCAGCCCTGGGGCTGCTTCTCCTTTCAGAGCAGCCCAGTGATCAGCCCAAGCATGAGTCCCAGAGAATTGCTACTGCTGGGAGTGTGGGTCCTGAAGACAAGCAGTTGGCAACTTGTGTCTCTAAGTGTTGGGAGGGAATAGCAGCATCAGTATTTACCTATGGCTGATAATCTATGAGTAACAGTTATTGGAGGTGTGCTAGGTTCAAAAACAACCAAGATTGTATCACTGTTAAGTTTCCTGCTGTTGATCACCATCCTGTCATTACCTTGTCATTACCATCCTGTCTTGATAAATCCATGCTGCAGTACTTAGGGGTAAAAAGGGGCACAATGTCACCAACTTTCAAATGGGCCAGGAAAAAATGGGAAGAGAGCAGGGAGAGAATAAAATCTAATTTAATAGATCTAGATAACAGGCACAAGGGAGCTGCTCTTGCAACATCTCTGTAAACTTGAAATTATATAAAAAGTTATCCAACAAATGAACTTTACTTGGGCCCCAACAAACAGGTGGGCATGCTGTCCCAGTTACAGCAGGAGCCACCTCCCGCCTACAACACCCAGAGGCCAAGGCAGCAAAGGTGGCTTAGACACAGTGAGAGTCAGAGGGAGACAATTGGGACAATTAACAATGCTGACAGAAGTCTGGGAGCACATAAGGCTTCCGCTATCTCTCAGTTTTTCTCTAGAACCAAGCCATGCTCTCTGGTGTTCTCCAGAATCAAGTCCTACTCTGAGTACATGGAAAATAAGCCCCCAAAAGGGGTCTGGGAAGGCACCAAACTTGAAGCTTCAGCATCCTCTGGAGCTCTTCCCTTTCCATATCTTTTCTATCTAATCAGTGTCCTCTTTCCAAAATGTCTCTGGCATGGAGTCCCTTCCTCTCTGTTTCTACCGCCAACAACCTGTTCCAGTTGCTTGTCACGTCACACCTGAATTACTATCAAGGGGGGCAAACCATTACTTGCGGGCCAAATCCAACCTCCAAGCAAGAAGGGTTTCACATTTTTAAATCGCTTGGGGAAAAAAATCAAAAGACTATTTTGAGACATGTGAGAATTGTATGAAATTCCAACTCAGAGGGCCACAAATAAGAGCTTTGTTGGCACAGTGCCATGCCCATTTGTTTACCAATGGTTTATGGCTGCTTTCCTGCTACAACAGCAGCTGCATAGCTGCATCAGAGACCACTGAAGCCTAAAATGTATACTCCTGGCCCTTTATAGAAAAAAGTTTGCCAACTCCTCCCATAGGTGGTCTTGCTTGACTTTCATTTTTCCCTCCTCCACCATATTAATGGGCACAAAATACTACTTCCACACTATTGCTCTATGTTCAAACACCTCTGATGAACTTCCTGTTGCCTATAAACTTCATACTGTACCATGGCATGCATCAGACCAGGTGAATAAACTTGTTTTTAAAGGTCATGCCTTTGTTCATGCTGTTCTCTGCCTTTTAGAAAACTCTTCTTGGGGCGCCTGGGTGGCTCAGTCAGTTGAGCATCCAACTTCGGCTCAGGTCATGATCTCACTGCCCGTCAGTTCGAGCCCCGAATCGGACTCTGTGCTGACAGCTCAGAGCCTTGGAGCCCGCTTTGGATTCTTTGTCTCCCCCTCTCTCTGCCCCTCCTCCACTCATGTTCTCTCCATCCCTCCCCCCCAAATAAATAAACATTAAAACAAAAAAACAAAAAAAAAAAAAAGAAAACTCTTCTTGCCTTTAGCTGCTAAGCCCTCCTTTCAAGACTCTGGGAGCATTTCCTGGTTCCCTTTCCTGTGTTTCCACAGCACCCTATACTTACCCTCATCACAGCTCTTACCACACTACACTGAAATCATCTATTTGTGTGTCTGTCTCCCCAGCTACAGTAAGATTCCAGAGGGCAAGGAACACGTCTTACTCATCTCCCAACACCCAGACAGACAGTGGCACGGCAATCCCCAAACACTAAACTTAACTCCCACCCAGTCAGGCTGGCCTTCTCGCTGCCGTGAATGCATCCTGCTTACTCTCACTCCAAGCTTTGCTCACACCAGCACCTAGACAATCCTAATAGTGACCTGGGACACAGTCTATAGGCCCACGGGAGTCAGTGTGGACTAGGGTTCAAACCCCAGGCACCTCCCATGCACATGCTATGTGTCCTTGGACAAGATACTTGTATCTCTGAGTCCTCCTCTATAAAGCAGGGATGATATAGTATCTCCTAACCTGCAGGGCTGACAATGCATGTAGAGCATCTAAACCAGTTCTTGGTATATAGTAAGTTCTCAAAAGGTAATACAATTGACCCTTGAACAATGGACAACTTAAGGTGCTGACCCCCATGCAGCTGGAAATCTGCATATAACTTTTGACTCCCCACTAAGGGTCAACTGTTGACCACAAGCCTTCCTGATAACTTAAACAGTTGATTAACACATATTTCGTATGTATATGCACCATGCATTATATTCTTATAATAAAGTAAGCCAAAGAAAGTGTTATTTAAAAACCATAAGGAAAATACATTTATAGTACCATGTTGTACTTATCAAAAACAGCTTCGGGGCGCCTGGGTGGCTCTGTCGGTTGAGCGACTGACTTTGGTTCAAGTCATGATCTCACAGTTTGTGAGCCCTTGTCGGGCTCTGTGCTGACAGCTCAGAGCCTGCAGCCTGCTTCTGATTCTGTGTCTCCCTCTCTCTCTGCCCCTCCCCCAATTCATGCTTGGTTTCTCTCTCAGAAATAAACATGAAAAAAAAATAATTAAAAAAAAAAAGCCTCACATAAGTGGACCCACACAGTTCAAACCCGTGTTGTTCAAGGATCAAATGTAGTTACTATCCTTGTTTTCTCCAGACAGTAGAGTCACCTGTTTGTGCCACTTTGGTATTTCATTGCTTTCCTTTCCTCTTCACCCAATTGTTTTTTACATTCATATTGTATCTTCTGAAGCAGATGCATTAGTTATGAACAGGGTAAGGTCATATATTTCTATGAACCTGTGCCCTGCCCTGATACCCAGTACAATGCAACATGTGGAGGAAGGGCCAAATGGATGATAAATTAATGAACAAATTATTCCAGGAAGTCTACACAGTTGCTAACAAGAAAAAGAATGCAAAAGAAGAAAAGAAAAAAAGAATGCAGAGCTAGGGATAAGGCTGAGAGTAATAAGGCAGAGAGAAGTTGAAGGCAGGGGGCATTTGAGGATACTTTTATATTAAACATGGACCCACACATACTCTGTCCCCAGAAGAGAAGAAACCCAGTGTCTCAGTATTCTTCTCCAAGTTTCATAAGCAACAGTCAATAATAGTACTAGCTAACACTTAAGGTGCTCAGTGGGTACCTGGCAGAATTTTGAATGCTTACGACTGTACAAAATAAACAGGATTGTTACACCGTTGCACAGATGGTACAATGAGGCCCAAGGAGGTTAAACAACACAAAGTCACACACCCTAATAAACTGATGCAGAACTGTCTAGTTCCAGTGTTCATGTTCCTAACCACTACACATTTTGGTGTTTTAAAAAAAATTTTTTTTAATGTTTATTTTATTTTTTTTTAGGGAGAGGGAGAGAAAGAGAGAGAGAGATGAGCAGGGGAGGGGCAGAGAGAGATGGAGACACTTCAGATGGAGAATCTGAAGCAGGCTTCAGGCTCTGCAATGTCAGCACAGAGCCCGACCTGGGACTCAAGCTCACGAACCATGAGATCATGACCTAAGCCAAAGTCAGACGCTCAACCGACTGAGCCACCCAGGTGCCCCCACATTTTGGTTTTTTAAATCTAATTTAGCTTCACTATTCACCAGCTGAGAGGTATCAATCAGGCAGGTCATCTCACATCACTGAGCCTCATGTTTCCCAACCTGTTAAGTGGGCACCATATACTTAACTGTTGTTAAGGATTAAAGGAGAGGGGTGCCTGGGTGGCTCAGTCAGTTGAGCATCCAACTTTGGCTCAGGTCATGATCTCACAGCTTGTGGGTTCAAGCCCCACGTCGGGTTCTGTGCTGACGGTGCAGAGCCTGGAGCCTACTTCAGATTCTGTGTCTCCCTCTCTCTGCCCCTAACCCACCTGCATTCTGTCTCTATCTCTCTCAAAAATAAATAAATATTTTTAAAAAATTGTTTTTAAAGGATTAAAGGAGATAATGTCATAAGTGTATATATAAAGTAGACTCCTGCTATATTAGTTCCTTTCCCACCTGTCCCATACTTCAGCAGAAGTAAGGCTTTTAGCCAACCCCCTTGGCCTGTTTCAGTCTACTAGCAGGGAACAATCTATATATGCTTCACTCTGGATTTTCTTGCCTTGCTACCTATGCCCAAACGTTTGGGCCTCATGAAAGCCAGCAAAAATAACCTGAGACAAGCATAAAAGGAAACTGTACATGGAGCCACGTGAGGTACCACAGACAGAAATGGTCCAGATGAATCCTGGCACGCAAATGAATACTGCATGAGCAAAAGCTAGCCAGTTGGGCGTAACCAGGATGCACATTGACTGACAGTCATAACAGCAGCTGATTCTGCCTCCCACACCAACAAGCCTGGATGATAGGCCTGGGAGCCTGTAAAGACAGAGCCCAGTAACATCTGTGACTCTGAGGCTGCATGTATACTGGGGGAGGGAGAAAGCCAGGCAGGTAAGTGACACACAGTCATTTCCACCAATGGTGGAAGATCAGACTGCCTGAAAAAGTTGTATGTAGAAAAGTAAAATTTTAAATCCCTACAGAGGGAATTCTGTTGCAAAATTCCTTTGCTGTGATGAATTAAATTTAAAGCCAAGGAATACAGACACAGACTATTATATTTTGGAGGTCAATCCAATTTCCATACATCAAGTTTGCTTAAAGCAAGAGATACCTTTAAGCAGATGAACCCTACTCTGGAGTCATTGGTCATGAACAGAAAGAACTTTTCATTAGCCGCATATGAAAGAGTCCTAAATGTTATTACCAAACTGAGTCAACTCAATTTCCAGGAGAGATAAGTAATTTCTACTTGAATGGAGCTGATTATAGAGATCCAAAGGTCTTATAAAAGATTAAAACACAAGCAAAAACTGTATGTAAGCCTAACAAGCAATATGAAGCCCTATTAGGCCTTTTCCACAACATATCAATTTCCAAGTATAGCATATGACAAAGCGATACTTAAGAAAGATGGAGGAGTAGGAGGGCTGGCAGATACCAACCACCACAAGGCTACTACTGGGTGCCCAGGTCACTATTGGCACAGTAATGTGGTCCTAGAGTTAGAAAGGAGTCATAGTGGCGACATGGTCTGATCTAATTCCCAAAACATTGGTAAAGCATCTCCATGCCCAGGACTGCTCCTTCCCCTACTAGAACACCTGGAAAGGGCACAGCCCAGCAGCATGCTCCTCTAGCAAGGGAGAACATATACATCCAAGCAAGTCACCAAATGACTACACAAGGACAAGCACACCAAACTCAACAGATCCACGGTAGTGACGGGCCTAACGGCAGCCTGCAGGAAAGGGAGGTGGCCCCAGCTGAGGGGCTGCAAAGAGATCCTCTGTTTGCTAAAACACAAACATTCCAGAAACAATAGCCACAGGGGGTAGGTAAATTTCAGAAATTCTCAACCTTATGTGCATGAAATTAACAAAACTGAATCAAAAAGAAATATTTTGCCAGTAAATATAAATTTTCTTACCACTCCATGTTCAGGGATCCCTGGCCAGTTAAGTGACTTATCCCAACACACTATATAGTTTTCTGCATTTGTGTCTGCCTGCCCTGGAAATATGGTGACCTCTTGCTGGCAGACATTGTTTTAATACCTGGCACTTGCTTTATTATATAGTAGTTACTCAATAAATATGTACTGAAACCAAGTCCCAGTGTGTAACCTAAAATTTACTCTTAGGTTCTCAAACTTCTTGGTTCCCCAGCTCCCTTAAGGTGGTTGAGGTCCATGGACTTCTTTGTGCTCCACCAAGCTCACTGAAGCTAGATACACAGGGTGCAATAAATCCTAGGGGCTGTTGCCATCTCATGAACTTCTTTCTCCTGCCCAACAGTCTTTTTCTTCCCCATTTTCTCTTCCTTTTGCTCCCTCAACATTTCACCCTATAATGAAGTGATTTAGAGTTATCCAGCCTCTACAACTTATTGGGTTTATGGACCTTACCCTCTCTGGAGCAGTTTCCTATCGTAAAATAGGAGTGACAGTACTTACCTTAAGACTTAAGAAATGATGTGTGCATATTAAAGCAGTCGGCACAGTGTATAGCCCATAGTAACACTCAGTAAATAACAGCTATTACTACATAATTGTCCACAGCACTCACTTGCCTAAAGATACTTAAAATGCCAAAGGCAGAAAGTTGATTTTTTTTCCCCCTTCCTCTGCAAGTCTGGTTTTGAGAAAAACCTGTTTTGGAAACGAACTGACACATGTCCATGTCACTGGTCACACTATTTCCCTTTTCCTTTTTCACAGGGAAATAATGACTTTGATCAGTTATGACCAAACTGGGTAAAAGGTTCTGTTCCAAACATGGTTAGGACCCCAGACTAATTTATTTAAGTAAGTAAATGAAATTAAAATTATCCACTCCCCCTCCGCTGCTTGTGCTCTGCCTCTCAAAAATAAATAAATGTTAAAAAAGAATTTAAAAAAAGGGGGGGGGCGCCTGGGTGGCTCAGTCGGTTGAGTGTCTGACTTCAGCTCAGGTCATGGTCTCCAGTTCATGAGTTCGAGCCCCATGTTGGGCTCTGTGCTAACAAACAGCTCAGAGCGTGGAGCCTACTTCAGATTCTGTATCTCTCCCTCTCTCTCTCCCCCTCCCCTGCTCATGCTCTGCCTCTCTCTGTCTCTCAAAAATAAATAAAAGTTAAAAAAAAATTTTTTTTTTAATCATCCATAAAGCTAGGGCAATGAGAGGGTTGCTTAAGTTCTAGGTCTTGGGAATAAGCAACCCATGCCAAGACAAAAGGTAGAGGAGGGAAAGGAAAGGGTTCCTTATCTTTTCTAGAAGTAGAGCTGTCATCAGCATTCTTTCCAGATCCCATGATCCAGCCCCTAAGTCTCTGAAGACTCTTATACTGTCCTAGGTATCCCTTCTTGGAAGCCCACCTGGGCCTGTGTTCTCTAAATGCTTCAAAATTACCTTCTCTGACTCTGCCCCAATTTTAAAGGAAGAAGCCAGTTAACCTAAATACATCTCTCCTGTAGCATTTCAGATCAGTAACTTAAAAGAACGGGATTAAATGTGAAAATGAAGGGGAGGTTGGAAGAGAGGAAAGGTGACCCTCAGGATGGAGAAAACTTCTAGGTGCAAGTCTACTCAAGTCAGCGGCCCCTTCACTGGTCTATGAGAGCACAAGTCTGGAACCAAATGCCTAAGTCTGAAGTCTGTCTCCACCACTTTCTAACTGAGACACTCAGTAAGTCACTGCTCCCTGTGCCTTGGCTTCCTCATGTACAAAGCAGGAATCATAACAGTACCTGTCCTCCAAGGTTGCTGTGAGGACTGAATGAGTTCATCCATGTGGAGCCTGATACACAATTTGTCTCTCTGTCTGTGCTGCTACCACTGCTAATGTCATTATCATCATGATGCTACCTTCCTCACTTCTTTTCCTTTTCCACTCACAAACCCAACAATTCTCAATCACAAGGCAGCTCTGGTGGTAGAGGTGGTTGAAATGGGGGGAAGATGGGGAGGAGTGCAGTCGATTTTACAAGTCAGTGTTTTGTGGAAGCAGTCTGTGCTGAAGGTTTGTTGTAACCCAGAGGGGCTACAGCATCTAGGAGTAAGTACTGCCTACTCTTTTTTTTTTTTTTAATAATTATTTAATTTTTGAAGAGAGAGAGAGAGACAGAGACAGAGAGACAGAGAGAGACAGACAGAGTGTGAGCAGGGGAGGGTCAGAGAGAGAGGAAGACACAGAATCTGAGGCAGGCTCCAGGCTCCAAGCTGTCAGCACAGAGCCAGACATGGGGCTCACACTCACAAACCATGAGATCATGACCTGAAGTCAGCCACTTAACCGACTGAGCCACCCAGGTGCCCCAAGTTATTGGCTACTCTTAATGTTCCCTTTGGATTACTCTGCTCCTCCTGTCTTCCTAAGCTCCAACACTAACATAGGAAAGTCCTCCCCATACTTTACCTCCCCTCAAGCCTCCTCCATACTTTACTTAAATCAACAGAAGAGAAGCAGGGCAGGAGAGAGGGCAAGGCTGGGACCAAAGTTTCACTTTGCCTTTCAGTTATTATTTATTTTAAAGTAGTAAGGAAGTCAATAAAAGCTACTAGTTAACCACCGGCTGTCTCTCTCCTTCCAGAGTTAACCAAACCATATTCTTCACTGGATATACAATATACAAAAAAACGACAGACCTCTGTAGACCCATCTAATGCAGAAAGACGCCTTTCCTGGTTTTCATTCACATACTAAGACATGCTCGCTTCTCCCTGCTGTGACAGACACAGCAGGCCCTGCAAGAGGGATGCAGGGAGACATAGCTGTTCTTACCACAGAACTTAATACTCAGCAGAAGCTCCTGTCCTTCCGCCTCTCAGCAAGGTACAGACCAACAGTCCTACTTCTCCTCCCTTCTGTAATCTGATTACCACCGCTTTCCTTTTTTTGTATTTGTGGCAATTTTCTCTCCTCTGGGAAATTCTGACTTGCCAATGACAAAAAGTCAATCAATTACAGGGTTTGGGGTGATAAGTTTCCCTGTCCTACGTTCCCAGTTTCTTGATGACTATAAACCTTCATAGCCAAGACAGCTAAAGCCCACACCAAGAAAACAAGTCATATACTGCTGAGCCCACAGGGGTAAGGGTGTTCTATTCATCGGTGTATCCCAAGCATCTTGGAGCCTGACACCCTCCACGATTCCACCCAATTCTACAGAATCAGAGCTGAATTCTGAAAAGTGGAACCAAAGATGGGGGGTGGGGTGGGGGAGGGGATAGAAGGAAGGGGAAGTCCACAAAGAGTTTAGGTAAAACTCCAAACAATATCCCCACCATTCCCACAACGTACTGTATTGTTTAAGGAAGCTAAAGACTGAAAAGGAATCAGATTTTCAACTTTGCCATCTAAAGTAGAAACTGAGAGCCTAATACTACACAGATTCTAGCCCAGTCCTGCTGTGCCTCCTGGTTTACAATTTCAACCCACAGCTTAAGTTAAAAAGCCGGGGTACTAAAGACATCCCCTGTGTTAGAATATCACAAATTTCCTGTCAACAAACCACCTTGATTCTCTCTTTCCCTATTCTCCCCTTTTGGTCTTAATAAATACTTCGTACTCTCCAAATATAGATGCTTTTTCAGCTCTGATTATGTTTTCTACAGTAATGACCCTCCACCTGGCTAGAGGAATATTTGTGGTACAAGAAAACTCCAGGATGTGAAAACTTTACTTCGGTGAAAAATAAAGCCCCAGTACAATCACAGCTCCTCAGGTCCCAGGCACCAGCAACAGGAATTAGGGACTCTGACGTCTGCTCCTTAGTCACCCACTAAAGCATGGGAGTTAAGAGCACACACTTTGAAATCAGACAGCCCAGGTCTGAGTGCCAGCCCTGCTTTCTGTCACTCCTTTGACCTAGGGTCTCATCAAACCCTAGTTCATTATCTATAAAACTGGGGGTAATAATAAGCCCTACCTTGTATACTGTTGTGAGGAATAAATGAGGTAATATACATAAAGTACCTAGCACAGACTCCCATACTTAAGCACTCAATAAGCATCAACTATCCGTAGCTGTCTAGTCAATCAGAAAAGCACAATGGTCTGTTATCTTTAAGTCCGTCAAGTTCCAAAAAAAAAAAAAAAAAAAGTGGGGGTTTTTCCCTACAAAAGTATCAATTAAATGTAATATAAGAAGGAAAACTAAATTCAAATCCAGTTCAGGCCCCACCTCACTTGCGACTGAGAGCAAATTATGTCACCTCCACCTTCTCATCTATAAAATGGGAATAATAAACTGTACTAAACTCTGAACATCTCAGAGACAAGTAAGAATCTATGAGATAAAAGGCAATGAAAAAGCTGGGGTTTGCCTAGGTGGCTCAGTTGGTTAAGCGTCCAATTTCGGCTCAGGTCATGATCTCATGAGTTCAAGCCCTGCATCAGGGTCTGTGCTGACAGCTCAGAGCCTGGAGCCTGCTTCATATTCTGTGTCTCCCTCTCTTTCTGCCCCTCCCCCACTCATGCTTGGTCTCTCTCCTTCAAAAATAAAGACATTAAAAAAAAAAAAAAGGCAACAAGGAAGCTTTTACTTCTACAAAGAAAAAATAAGTGAATCCAGAGTATGATTATTATTATTAAAATGTCACACCCAATATTATTGGACATAAATAAACCAGTGACATTTCTTTCTCTTTCAAGAACATCAGGTTTGATAGCCTTTTAATCTGCTCACAATGAGCCTGCCAAAGCAGGAAGAAGTAAAAGGCTTCTTCTTATAAAGCCCACCAAATCTAAGACTGTGCCCCTGTCTGTTGGTCAAGCTTCAACCATCCTGGGCCATTTCTCAGGCACCAGTGTCAGGAGAAATTAGAAAAGGTTTTTAGTTCCACTTGACATGTTAAACCAACAACAACCAAAATCCTTATCTGCAGGATGACTGCTCAAAAGACCCAAGAAAGGGTCAATTCTGACCACCACTTTCTCTCCTATACTGAGTGGTTTAAAATGTAATATGTGAGCTGGGAAGAAGAACTCAATTTTTTTCCTTGTTTGATTTTTACTTTTAGGTCCAGGCATTGAGTTTCATTTTTAACTTACTATAAAAATTGTGGTGTTAGAGTTAGAGGTTAAGGTGGGAAGGGAGGGTGGCTAATTTTCCTAACTTAAGAAGGAAGCATGCAAAACTGCATCCGATTCATCAACCACATGTCTGTCTCCCAAACCCAAAGAGGGAAAAAAAAAATTTATCTACTTTTATTAATCATCTACTATATGCCAGGCACTGAACTAAGTATATATATTATTCCAAAGCCCATTTTTCTCTCCCACATCTACAAACACCATGAAGCAGTCCTCACTGAATGGGAACCATCCCAATTGGGGGTAAAAAATCACAGTCTGACAAACAAGTTCTAGACATTTCAAAGGTTAGTGTTGTGAACACACAAAGAAGTCTTGGATAGGAACAAGGTCCCCGTTCCTAAAGATTCTTTGCAAGAGGAATACTCAAACTATGTTTTTCCACTAATTCTGGAATTAACTTGAAGCTATTTAATACACTATCCAAAAAGTTTAAGAATTTTTAAAAATGAAGCACAAGAAGAACTCATTGTAGGGCTAAAACAACCTAAGCCAAATTACTGACCTGAGAGTACATTTAACACTCAAATACAGAATTTATAATATCCTCTTAAAGGATCTTTACAGATGTGCTCACAAGAGAAAGCAACCACAATGAATTGGCATCTGTACGGCCAGGTAATGAGAGGGCAAAGCCTTCCTGCTGGCAGTAGCAATTCAAAGTGAGATATCATTCTCACTATAAAACCCAACTCATTCTCACCCTTGGGGTACAAAGCCATCATCCTAAACGATTGTCTACATAGCAAACTGTCAGATGGGACCAAATACACACTGATGTTCCGATGTGTAAATGCCATTCTCTCCATCTGCAACTCTCGAAAAAAGAAAAAAGTAATAAGCCTTAAAAAGGACACTTTTCACAACTGACCTCTACATTAATGCACTTTATATTAACCATGGTTAATGTCTGTGTTAAACACTAACGTTAAAAGAACATAATTGTGTTCTGTATTCTTGGAACGCTTTCCCTGAATTAAGACTCTGGAGAAAAATCAGCCAAAATATAGGGCTAATCCATGCCCCCTAATGGGATGAGGTAGAGACCTTGCCTGAGGAGCCCAACAAACAGTTGTGACGACTAGTTTACCATCCATGCCAGCACCTGCAAAGCTAAAGCTATCACCACGTCTGGCTTTCTGCTAACAGAAGGTGAGCCTCTGATCTGTGTATAGGGCTCCTTAGGGTGATTTTTAAACTAGCAATTTTCAGCGTACCACACAGACCTCCAATAACGCTATCACCTTGTAAGGCAGTTAGGCAAGGGGGGGGGGCGGGGGGCGGTGGCTCATAGATAAGTGACGTATGTGGCTGCCATCATCTCAACCAGTCCAACACTACCATAAGAAAATAAAAGGGAAAAGCACTTCATGGTTCTCTCGTGGCCACCTGACCATAGCGACTCAGCAGCCCATACTCATCCCCCTGCTAGACCCCCGATCAAGGGTATCAGGACAAGATCTACCCTCGGGATGCGGGCACTTGCCCAGCCACGGTGCGACAGAGGAGCCCCATACCTCAGCTCCAGTGGAAAGCCAATGGCCCAGGGGCTGGGCTGGGGCGGCAGGACAGTGCACACTCCATCCCTAAGCCTCCCGACACCGGTTAAGATAAGAGATCTTCGCCCCCGCCCCCAAGGCTTCCCCAGAAGACTCATTCCAAGCCACTCTCCCACTCACAAATAGCTGGAAGCCTCCCCCTTCCCCTGGCTTTCGCCAGTGCCAAGCTCCCCCTGGAACTCTGGGGCCCGCGCGGCCGCCCTTGACCGAACATTCAACTCCTGGAGGTCAAGGACAGGGGCCGGGAGGGCCGGGGAAGCGCGAGGAGGGGCTTCCTCGTCGGTCCGCCGCCCCGCTACGGAAAGGGCTCCAAGGGGCCGCCAGAAGGAGGCGCCAAGCGCCCACGGCGGGTCCCGAGCCCTCCGGGCTGCCCAGGGGAGGCAGGTCTTCAGCCACAGGTCGGGTCGCCGCGGTCGCCTGCTCTAGAGCCGCCCTCTGGGGGCCCCGGAAACCCTGCACTTGGGGCGCTGGTGGAATGAGGCCCCCACGGAACGGTTGGGGTCGGTCTGGGTCCCGAAGCCCGGTCCTCACCTCCGTCTCATGCTGGTGTGTCGCTCGGCGCCGGCGTCCCCTGGCCGGCCTGGGCCGCCGAGCCCCGCTCCGGGCCCGCAGCCCCGCAGTCCCGCAGCGCCAGCACGCCAGCCGCAGCGTCCGCGCGGGCAACAGCAGCGGCAGCAGCTAAGGCAGCGGCGCCGCCGCTGGTGGCTGGGCGGGCACATGGGAGGGCGGGGGCTGCAGCCTTCGAGCCCTGACCATAGGGCCCCAGCCTCGGGGGCGACAGATCTAAGTGCGCCTCTAAAAATGGCACTTGGTTCCCATCCTTAGGGTTGCTGTTGCTACCTACAGGCTCAGACTTTGCCAGAATCTCATGGTTACATGCAGAAGGTGAAGAAATGAGCTGTTGCCACTCCCTTCCTCTTCTCTACTTCCCCTCATGGTCCATATGGTACATTCCTCAAAGCCAGGCCCAAGAGAGAGGGAGGATTTGATTGGTTGTGAATCTTGGAAGGGCGCAAGGAGCCACACAAAATGGCCAATGGAAAAGCACGGTGGGCATATCAAACCTGCCAGATGGGGAGAAGAGAGGATGCGTTTAAAGGGACCTTGTTTGTTGCCCTCAGAAGTCACGACAAAACAAAACCAGAATCTTTTTACTAATCCTAGCCAGACCGGAAACAAAGAGATTAGGGGCTCCTCAAATGTTTGGGTTAGACAGCTAAAAGAAAATACGGAGAGAATTGAGCCAGACATGTATGTGGCTTTGGGTAGGTTACTCCATCTCTCTGCCTCAGTTTCCTCATCTAATCCAATGACAATATTGGACTAGAAGTGATCTCTGATGGGCTTTCTCATATTTTGTGATCCTACAATCCTTTGCATGGGATTAGCAATATTTACATATATTCTTCAATATTCGCCATGCTCCACCGTCTTAAAGAACTTTGAACTTCTGGCACCAAATCCTTTATACAGACAGTATAAACCCATCTTTTATGAAGACAAATTCAATATACTTTGTCCCTCCTCTCTTAAAAGCATTCCTCTTATGTGTGGAGAGAACCCCAACTCCCTACTACCCCCAGTATCTCATAATTTCTGCTCTTGCAAGTCACTTCTTCTTCTTCCTTCTCTCTTCATCCACAGCATCAAAGTTTCAATTAATAATTAATTCACCTGTTGAACTGTCCAGAATCCCTGCCAGAGCTTGCTAAAGTCTTCATCAGGGTTGCTGAAGTGCTATCTGAGGTCTCTGGCATGCCATTCAACTATACATGGCCAATTATGCTTTTGGTCATATTACATGTCAAATTCAAGACTTTGAAAACATCCCTTGGGGGTCCTAGTCTGCTCTATTTTAGAGCTTTATACTGGCATCTAGGCCTATGTTTTGGCCACCAAACTTCAGACCAACTCCACCTTCATTTTTCAGAACTTTTTGACCTTCCATCATCTGCTCACCCTACATCCACTCAACCTTCTTCCAAATTATATGAAGTATGTGGGATATTTTTCTTTTCTTTTTAAATTTTTTAATGTTTATTTATTTTTGAGAGAGAGGGAGACAGAGTATGAGCAGGTGAGGGGTAGAGAGAGAGAGGGAGACACAGAATCGAAGCAGGCTCCAGGCTCTGAGCTGTCAGCACAGAGCCCGACGTGGGGCTCGAACCCACAAACTGTGAGATCATGACCTGAGCTGAAGTTGGACACTTAACCGACCGAGCCACCCAGGCGCCCCTGGGATATTTTTCTAATAAGCTCAACTCTACACCACCCCCCCCAACTCATCCTCCAATTATTTCTCCATGAAACTTTCCCAAGTTGATTAACAGAAGCTGCTAGCTTATAGAGCTCCTATTTCTATTCTGTGCTACCATAATCCTGAGTTTCTGCCCCAATATGCAATTTTTTTCTTTTCTTTTTAAATGGCATTATGGTTTTCTTTATTTTTTAACATTTATTCATATTTGAGAGAGAGAGGCAGAGTGCAAGTGGAGGAGGGGCAGAGAGAGAGATACACACAATCTGAATCATGTTCCAGGCTCTGAGCTGTCAACACAGAGCCCACGCGGGGCTCAAACCCACGAACCACGAGATCATGACCTGAGCCTAAGTCGGATGCTTAACTGACTGAGTCACCCAGGCAGGCACCCCTCCAATGTGCAATATTTATTGACATAATTACTTCTCTCATTCATTTACAACAGCAGCTGCTTACATTCATTGAATGCTTACTATGTGCTAAGTACTGTTGGGAAGTGCTCTGCATGTATCATTTCATTTCACCATCACATCAAATCTATGAAGTGCTATTATAATTCCTGTTTTGTGGAGAGAAAGTGAGTCTTAGAGAAGCTGATTTGCCCAAGTGCACACAGTAGAGGTCTAACTGTAGTTTCTACCTTCACAATCCCACAGCGCAATATTATCTCCTACTTCTTTTTCTTTTTAAGTTTATTTATGTATTTTGTCAGGGAAGGGCATGAGTGGGGGAAGGGCAGAGAGAAGGAGAGAGAAAATCCCACGCAGGCTCTGCACTTTCAGCACAGAGCCACAGAGCCTGACGTGAGGCTCGAACTCACGAACCCTGAAATCATGACTTGAGCTAAAATCAAGAGTTGGAGGCTTAACCGACTGAGCCACTCAGGTGTCCCCATCTCCTATTTCGTAAGAACCTACTGCATTCTATACAAGAGATAATGTTATACACTTATACCATTTTTTTTTTTACATTTCTATACCTATAAAATCATTTAAGGCTCAAAACAATCATGTCAGGTTAGAGGCAGTTTGTTTGTAGTGAGAAAGAAAACTACAGCTCAGAAAGCCTGACCAGTTTGGCTATGGTAACAAGGCTGGTAAGTAATTAAGTCTGGTTTTCCAAGTTGTCCATCTTTCCCATTGAAATCCCTGCTTCCTGAGTGAATACAATCTTTTCACATATAACAAGTAGAAAACAATTATAAGCAACACAGGAACAAATAACAGCAAACCCCACACCATGGAATCCAGGGAGAATGGTACCAGTGCTTACCATGGGCAGAAAATAAGTCAAGGAGGGCTTCTACAAAGAGTGAGAAGCATTATGTATTTCTTTCTACTGTCTTATTGTTTATATTTTGTCTCTGAGACTGCCTTTGACACATCTGGCAAATTCAATAGCAAATAGCAACAAAAACTGCCCCCCCCCCCAACTGCCTAGAACACCTGGAGATAGAACCAGCACCATGCCTATGAGGAAGGAATCTCTATGTGCAGGGCTGACAGATTCAGGGATGTTTCCAAATTGCTGTTTAGTAAAATATCCTGCTTCACTGACACTTGTAACATAGCCCTGAAAATAGAAGCTGGGCTAATGACTTCATTCTTTTTAAACTGCTGAAATCCTCATAGGGGAGGACACACTGGCAAAATGATGTGAGAGCCAGTAAACTTTTTTTAAAAATTTTTTTTTTTCAGCGTTTATTTATTTTTGGGACAGAGAGAGACAGAGCATGAACGGGGGAGGGGCAGAGAGAGAGGGAGACACAGAATCGGAAACAGCCTCCAGGCTCTGAGCCATCAGCCCAGAGCCTGACGCAGGGCTCGAACTCACGGACCTGGCTGAAGTCGGACGCTTAACCGACTGCGCCACCCAGGCGCCCCGTGCCAGTAAACTTTTAATGTCAATCAAGAAGCTTGAGCCTGGTAATTCTGAAGCCAATACTTGTGGTGCTCATTGCCTGGTCCAGAACTAGTCAGTCCAGTTAATTTTCACTCCCATTGTTCTCCTGACTTTTCTTATCTCCACAGAGCATTCAAATGCACTTATCTAAATGCTTTATTTATGCACTGTAACATTTAGTGGGCACCTACTATGAGCAAAGGACCATCAGATTGTTTGGGGCTATCCTGATGGACCATACATGAAGTTTATTAAGTGGAGAAGTTGATAACAGCAGATCCACTTGGTGAGGAATGGATTGGATTCCATCCCCAGTCTAATTGCAAGCTCATGTTGGAAGGCCCATCCTCTAGAATAGGATGAGGACCACTGGGCTGAATTCTGGGCGAGGGCAGGGGTGGGAGAGATGGGCATATATATTGGGGAGGAAGGTGGAGAAATGTAGGGTACCCAGAAATAACTAGACATGTATAAAACAGTAGGGGGAATAATATCAATCCATAATTTGGGCATTAGAAGAATTGTCATTCTGTCTTACTTTAAGAAAGTATTTTTTTTCTGATTTCAAAAGTAATACATGTTCATTGTTTAAAAAAATTTTAATACAGAAAAGTACAAAAAATTTAAAATTACCCATTACCCTTAACAGCATTTCACTGTTACTATTGTAACGTATTTTCCTATGTTTTCTTTGGTATGTGTCTTCTTTTTTTGTATGTATCTTTTTTTTTTAGTTTATTTATTTATTTTGGGAGAGGGAGAGAGAGAGAAAGCAAGTGGGGGAGAGGGGCAGCGAGAGAGGGAGAGGGAGAGATTCCCAAGAAGGGTCCACACTTAGCACAGAGCTGAATGTAGGGCTTGATCACACAGCCATGAGCTGAAATTAAGAGTTGGTCACTTAACAAACTGAGCCACCCAGGTGCCCCTGTATGTATCTTTTAAATAAAATTTGACCAAACTGTTCTGCAGTCTACTTTCTCCTGAACAATAGACTAGGAATTTTCCCATGCCAATAATTCTAATTCATGATTTTAAGTGGCTGCACTTTAAGTGGCTATACTTTAAGTTATTTAACCAAGATTTTACTTCCAGTCATGGATTATTTCCAATTTTTCATTATTATATGTAACTTCAAGGATTATTCATATATGTAAATGTTTATATATGTTTGATTATTTCCTAGTATTTCTAGAAATAGAATTCCTTGGTCAAAAACATGCACTTTTTTTTATTTTTATTTTTTTATCTTTTAAAGTTTATTTTATTTTGTTTTTTTTTTTAATATATGACATTTATTGTCAAATTGGTTTCCATACAACACCCAGTGCTCATCCCAAAAGATGCCCATCACCTCCCCTCTCCTCCCTCCCACCCCCCATCAACCGTCAGTTTGTTCTCAGTTTTTAAGAGTCTCTTATGCTTTGGCTCTCTCCCATTCTAACCTCTTTTTTTTTTTTTTCCTTCCTCTCCCCCATGGGTTTCTGTTAAGTTTCTCAGGATCCACATAAAAGTGAAAACATATGGTATCTGTCTTTCTCTGTATGGCTTATTTCACTTAGCATCACACTTTCCAGTTCCATCCATGTTGCTACAAAGGGCCATATTTCATTCTTTCTCATTGCCACGTAGTACTCCATTGTGTATATAAACCATAATTTCTTTATCCATTCGTCAGTTGATGGACATTTAGGCTCTTTCCACAATTTGGCTATTGTTGAGAGTGCTTCTATAAATATCGGGGTACAAGTGACCCTGTGCATCAGTACTCCTGTATCCCTTGGGTAAATTCCTAGCAGTGCTACTGCTGGGTCATAGGGTAGGTCTATTTTTAATTTTTTGAGGAACCTCCACACTGTTTTCCAGAGTGGCTGCACCAGTTTGCATTCCCACCAACAGTGCAAGAGGGTTCCCGTTTCTCCACATCCTCTCCAGCATCTATAGTCTCCTGATTTGTTCATTTTGGCCACTCTGACTGGCGTGAGGTGATATCTGAGTGTGGTTTTGATTTGTATTTCCCTGATGAGGAGCGACGTTGAGCATCTTTTCATGTGCCTGTTGGCCATCCGGATGTCTTCTTTAGAGAAGGGTCTATTCATGTTTTCTGCCCATTTCTTCACTGGATTATTTGTTTTTTGGGTGTGGAGTTTGGTGAGCTTTTTATAGATTTTGGTTACTAGCCCTATGTCAGATATGTCATTTGCAAATATCTTTCCCATTCCGTTGGTTGCCTTTTAGTTTTGTTGATTGTTTCCTTTGCTGAGACATGCACATTTTTAAATGTTTCATTTATATCGCCAAATTGTCTCTCAGGAAGTTTACACCAGTTACTTTCTCACCAGCAAGGTATGTTGGGGCTATTTTTCTGAACCCTCATCAATCCTAGGCATTTGTCTTCTTTTGTAATCCTTGTCAATTTGACAGATGAAAAACATCTCGTTGTATAAATTATTATAGTGTGTATTTTTACCTGCCAAGGTAATAAATATGCATTTTTCCTTTCAAGTGCCCTGGAATTAAACCACAAAATGAGTGTTTCCCTTTTCCTCATTCAACCATTCTTCTCCCAAATCCCTGAAAAACTATAGAAAAATCAGAGTAGAATCTGCCAAATGATCAATGCTCAGACAAACTCAGTATCATTTCACCTGAACCAATAAAAAAGGTAGTGGAACAGATGGCTCAAAACAACACATAAACCTATACATTATAACTTTGAAATGGGTAACAAATCCATGCATAGAAACTTTTTCAACTAAAACGGATACCAGTGACCCAAGTTATACTTACTACTGGCTAATATTAAAATCAGTTTGAGGGGCACCTGGGTGGCTTAGTTGGGTAAATGTCCAACTTAGGCTCAGGTCATGATCTCATGGTTTGTGGGTTTGAGCCCTGCATTGGGTTCTGGGCTGACAGCTTGGAGTCTGGAGCCTACTTCAGATTCTGTGTTTCCCTCTGTCTCTGCCCCTCCCCACTCCTCTCTCTCAAAAATAAACATTTAAAAATAACAATAAAATACAATCAATTTGAGTTTCTTCAACAATGCCCAATTCTGTGATGGGGACAAGTCCAAGATGGGCCAATCTGGCAGTCCATCCTCTATATTGAGTGGCTGACTAATCCACTCAATATTACTCTCAGCTCTTGCTTAGCTTTCTTGTCCCTTGGCTTTATCTTTGTTTTGTGGTTGACCTTTACATGATCTCCTTTTCTCCAGCATCAACAAGCCTAATATCCCATTGAAGAATTTACCCCTCCCCCATTCTCAGTGTAGTTTGCTTGTATTGATCACAACCCTTCTCTGGACTTGAAGTGGGATACAGATAGCTCTGGGAGCTGCTAGCAGCCATCTGGGGCCATGAGGTAGACCTGGCCTGCAAGAGGAACAAACCAGAAGGAGTGGAGTTGAGAAATGGAGAGAGGTAGAGCTGGACCTGGTCTCATCTGTGAGCCCTGAATCAAGTCTCATGGGGCCAGTTATATGAAACAGTAATTACGCCCTATTTTTTAACTTAGATCAGGCCAGCTTTCTCTCATGGCAAAGAAAAAATGCTTACTGAAACACTGGCTGTGGATGGATTCTGTAGTTCAATAGGAACTCAGCCCAAGTACTACAAATATCACACCCATTACTGCCACTAGCTCAGTTCATCATGACCCCCAGAGGTGTTTAGCTTTAAGGCAGCTCCAGGGATATCCCAAGCTACATGTAGCCTAAAGTCTCCCAGGATTCCTTGGACAGGCTCAGAGGCCTATCTTCTCTATCTATAGGATAAGAGAGTGAAGAGAGAGGAAGAAGATGATTTGATACAATTTTGATTCCTGGGCTACATGCATTGTCATATGGCCCTATGAAGACATGAGGATGTGAAAAGCTTGATGTCCTTGCTTCTCTCCTCTTCTACACCAAAGACTGGGTTGAAACAACAGTCTTTTGGAGAAAAGCCAAGGGGACCATGGACTGGGATGTCCCAGAGCTGGAAGACATTCTGGGTTCTGGGGTTTATCCCTAGGCTAACATTTCATAGTAGGTTACAAAAATAGATTTTTTAAAACTAATTAAATCTAACTAATTCTTGATTTGCAAGTTTCACCATCCCAGGAAAAATGATGTTTAAATGCAACTTGAAAAGTTTGCAAATCTACTTTTGCATTAATTTTCCACAATACAATGTCAAAAAATTAAGAAGTGTTTGTCCCACATCATTGGTATGTATGTTCTGTAATCAGAAATTCTAAGTATGAGCAAGCAAAAACCAAGACAGTCTATACAAGAAATCTCTAGTCACCAGAGTTGCTGCAAAATAATATCTAGAATTACCACACTCTATCATCACAATAGAGTTTCCTAGAATCATAATGTAACTTTGAAGAAGGCTTTTCCCTAATCCAACTCAGACCAAGTTCTTGAAAGTCTCTAGGAAGCACAGCAAATCTTGCTGTGTTTTACGTGTGTGTGTGTGTGTGTGTGTGTGTGTGTGTGTGTATAATTATATGCATACCCTTGTGATTGGTTCCTTTTGCAGTGAGGAGGGACAGAAGCTGTCTTTCCAATTCTACCTTCCTTTGCTGCTCACAGTGCTCTTAAAAATAAAAACATCAGCTTCAATATTCCATAAGGCATAGGTCAAGTTCAGTCCACTTGGGTTATATTTGAATAGGACTTATTTTACACAGCTCTGTTTTCAATTGTGAAAGAGAAAAAAATAAAAGGAATTGAGAAAAGAGAGAAGAGGGGAGAGAGCATATGATACTGCATATTTAGGAAGTGGAATAATGGTAGAAGATGCCCTGAGAAAGCCTCAGAATGGAACCAACAAACTTGAAACTGCTGGTATACAAACTGGTATTTTTTAGATTTAAGAGAACACATCCAAATGGATCAGCCCTTTATTTTTACCTTATTTGATTTGATTTTTGAGAGAGAGAGAGCATGTGAGCAGGGAGAGGGGCAGAGGGAGAGAGAAGGAATCTTAAGCAGGCTCCACAACCAGCATGAGATTATGACCTGAGCTGAAACCAAGAGTCAGATGCTTAACTGACTGCGCCACCTATGCACCGCTTTTTTCTTTCTCTCTCTTTCTTTCTTTCTTTCTTTCTTTCTTTCTTTCTTTCTTTCTTTCTTTCTTTCTTTCTTTCTTTCTTCCTTCCTTCCTTCCTTCCTTCCTTCCTTCCTTCCTTCCTTTCCTTCCTTCCTCCTTTCTTTTCCTTTCCTCCTTTCTCTCTCTCTCTCTCTCTCTCTTTCTCTCTCTCTTCCTAGAGCGTGTGGATCAGCCTTTTTCAGAGAAGGAAAAGATGTCAAATCTTCCTTTGTCCAGTGCCTACTGAGGGAATATACAGGATCCCAAATCCTCCTTACTCCCCTTGAGGTCATTGAAGTTCTGTTTGATTTAAGCTTCCGATTCTTTTTCATTAATTCATCATGTTACGGTCAAGGCACTTGTAGGTACTGATGGCATTCCAAGATCAAGTAGACATAGGGTCTTGACCTCAAGGAGCTAACAATAGGGCAGGGAAAGTGAGACACAGATAGAAAATGGACTTTGCCAGGTGGAAAGTACTATCTTGTGATACTAAGAAGGCTTCCATTTAAGAGATCAGGGAAGTTTTATGGCAGGGTTATTTGAGTGGTCCCTCAACAGAGAGGTATAGAAAAAGGCATTCCAAGAAGTGAGGCCCCTTTTCCCCTTGTTTCAGTTCCTACATGCAGAGAAGAATCAGCGATTCCCCCCTCCCCTCAGCCCAACCTTATCAGAGCTTTTTGGAAGCACCTCAGTGCCCCACAGGGGAAGCAGATTGAAGTTTAAAAAGAAACATAATTTGAAAGGATAAATATTAACATGTGAACATCTAAGTGGAGAGAGGGATGGGTGGAGTTTGAGTTTATCTTCTTTTTGCTTATTTGTGCACTTTCATTTTGGGAAAGAATGGACTATGGAACGTACTTTTGTAATGAGAAAAAATAAAAACAATTTAAAAACATCAACCCCACTCTCCCCCAAAAAGAAGAGAAAAGGAACAAGAAGAGCATCCACATCTTTTCCACATTTAATGGTATTTTGAGTCCTCTTATCTCTCCATGATCACAGGTCTTTAGTATTGCCAGAGTTTCATCCTGCTTGGAAACCCAGCCTGTATGCATCAACCAGAGCTGCACCATGTTTCAGAGTTGCCTCCGGAGAGTATGTCATGGAAAAATCATTGGCTTTAATAATACCAGAGGCAGTGAAATAAAATTTCTAAGATAGTTTAGGCCATTTGGGCCAGAGGTCCCTAACCTCATCTAAAAGAGAAGTTACTTTCATTTTCTGCCAATCTTGAATTTCTGACAGTGAAAGCCTTAGGAATGAGTGGGGACAGAAGATAGCTGAGGGCCACCACTATTGACTCCATCTCCTGCCTGCTTGCTGGGAAGCCTTGTTTAATTTGGGAGGAAGAAAGGGGGTACAAGCCGAGTCGAGACTATGTAATGGCAGGTGATCTGAAAGTTCTATTGTATAAGCTTAAGCTTTGCTACTGGTGTGTCACTAATGGGTGCCACATAGTGATGTCCTCAGCTCTCAGGGCTTCCTGGTAGGACCAGGAATGGCCAGAGCCTCCCATCAAGCCTCCTCCTGTGGGAGTACCTTGTCAGTTCACCTTCTACGTGTATCATAACTTGGCACACATACAGAAAACACTGAGATATAATTTCAATATGTACTGTTACACCACAATTTACTAGTCTGGAGCAGCTGTCTTATGAAAAGTGATGTGAAAACAACAACAGCAAGCATTCACAGAGCTGTTCCTTTGTTCCAGGTCCTAGGATGCTTGATGCATTAATTCCGTGGTGGATATCACCAGCTTTTGCCTGCTCAGCATCCAGGCTGGGTAATAGCACCTACATTGTCTGTGGGAATTGTCTTTCCACACTGCATGCAGGCCTGTGGGCATGACAACTAAGATGCCTTGTTCTCCACCTATGAGGTAGACAGCACATGGCCCAGCCAAGGCCACGCTGACTTCTCTTCCTATAATTCAGTGTTAAGCAGAGAGACACAAGAATGGAAAACAACCTGAGCTGATATATCCCATTGTGAATATCCTGAAGAAGGAAACTGGTTATCTTTCTACTCTCTAGATCCCATTAGCTGCCCTAGTCCTCATCCTTTGCAAGACCTAGTAATATAATTTTCATTCAATTATGTTAGCTAATCCATATTCTTCCAATAAGTTTCTTCCACCCTCCCCAAAGTTAGACCTAAAGTCTATCTTTGTTGTTTGCAACAACAACAAAAAACCCAAAGGTATAAGCTAACCTTCTTAAGAACCTCATTTTGTGTCATTATTATCCCTATTTTAAGATAAGATAATTGAACTTCAGAGATGTTAAAAAAAATTGCCCAAGGTCACACAGCTAACGAGTGGCAACCACAATCAGAATTTTAAGCCAAGTCCATCTGACATAGAGGCATGAGAAGACTGCAGATTTTGTCATGAGGGCAAAATTAACTCAACACCCCACTTCTCCACTCTCTGCATAGAACACTGGTTACATCAATGTCTCTGAACTGCAGTAATTCCAAGTTAAAAAATGGGAAAAATAATGCTCATTTCACAGAGTTGTTGAGGGTTGATGGAAATATGTACATGAAAGCAGTGGCCTGGAGTATGTGCTTAATACACATTAATATCTTTTCCCTAAATATGAAATTTATTATCTCTGCAGAGTTAATTCAATAAACTAATTGAGGTCTTGTTTAGTTCAGAGATTACTGCTTCTGAGTTGACGCAAATACAATCTCTCCCTCCTACTCTCTATTTCTCTCTCTCTCTCTCTCTCTCTCTCTCTCTCACACACACACACACACACACACACACACACACACACACAGAGTTTTGTTTATGGGGGTTTCCTCTCATATCTTTATCCTCCATCTGTGTCCTGAGGTCCTCTCTGTGGAAGGCCTATCAGAAAATACATATGCCCTTAAGAAAAGGATCAGAGGGGATACATACATAGGCATACAATCTAAATCTTCCACCCAATATGCTTTTGGAGAAGGCAGAGAGAAAAAATTTTCATTCCTCTTAGGAATGATAAAAATGAGGCACAGAGACACTAAATATCTGTCTTCAGGTTACACAGCAAACCAAAGGCTAAGAGGGGACACAGAAATTCTACACTAAGCCATTTGGTCTGAAAATACCAGAGCCTGGAAGAGAAAGAGCAGGTTTTGTGGTGCCTGAGTGGTTCAGTCAGTTAAGCCTCCAGCTCTTGATATCAGCTCAGGTCATGATCTCACGTCTCGTGAGTTCGAACATCACGTCAGGCTCTGTGCTGACAGCCTGGAGCCTGCTTCAGATTTTGTGTCTCCCTCTCTCTCTGCCCCTTCCTCACTCACACTCTGTCTGTCTCTCTCAAAAATAAATAAACATTAAAAAAACTTTGTTTTAAAAAGAAAGAGAAGGTTTTTTAAGTTGCTGTTTTTTTTCTGCCCCCATCTCTTCCCTCCTTTACCCACTTCCCTTCCCAATTCAATTAAAACAGCTCCATCTTTTAAACACTTGCATTAGGGATGCCTGGGTGACTCAGTGGGTTAAGCATCTGACTTGGCTCAGGTCATGATCTTGCAGTTCATGGGCTCAAGCCCCACATCAGGTTCTGTGCTGACAGTTCAGAGCCTGGAGCCTGCTTCAGATTCTGTGTCTCCCTCTCTCTGCCCCGCCCCAACTCACACTCTGTCTTTGTTTCTCTCTCAAAAATAAATAAAAATTAAAAAAATTAAACATCTACATTAGGCACATTTCTAAGAAAATTTCCCCAGATCCCTGTCCAACTTTCAATGACCTTATAATTCTCTTAATAGGGGAAAAAAGCCCCAAAGATGTGTTCTGTATGCTGTAAAAATTAAAGTCCCCAGGGGCACGTGGGTAGCTCAGTCGATTGAGCATCCAACTTTAGCTCAGGTCATGATCTCACAGCTTGTGAGTTCAAGCCCTGCGTTGGGCTCTGTGCTGACAGCTTGGAGCCTGGAGCCTGCTTCCAATTCTGTCTCCCTCTCTCTCTGCCCCTAACCCACTCACATTCTGTCTCTGTCTCTCTCAAAAATAAATATTCAAAAAATGAAAAAAAATATTTTAAAAATGAAATTCCCTTAAAAATATACAGATAAGGGCAAAGTGTTATTTGTAGTGACATTTCTGATGCTTCTGCAGAGATAAATTAGGTTTTTCTAGGATTGTGAAAAACACAACTAAAAGACCTATTTAGTCAGTCAGTTAACAAGTATTTATAAACTGCCTGCCATAAGCAAGGAATTTACCCAAATAGACATTAGCTCATAACAAGAATGAAAGAAAATCCATACAGCTTGAACTTATTCAACATAATTATGACTCTCATGATTCTTCTGGTTTCTAGGGCCAAGAAAACAAAACTGTGATATGATAATATCTGGGATTTCTTTTCTTCTTCACATTCATTTCTTTCGATCGTGAAGGTTTTGAGGGTTCTTTGTTATTGAAATGGCAACATACAACAGCAAGTGAATTTTTAAAACTTAAAAATCATCTATAATACATTATTTTAGCACAGCAACTTGCATGTGAATATTGTGTCTTCCAGGTGCACACACATTACTTAATGGCACAAACGTGGTATGCTTGTTATTTTATGTTTCGTTGTCCATTTAATCATAAATCTTTTCCATGTTTCTTTGTACATGTCTCTGGATTTAAGCTTTTGTTATGAATGCAAAGTATTCCATTGTGTTGATGTACCACACATTTTCCCACTATTCCTCTAATGTTAGACTTTTCAGCTTTTTCTATTTTTTTCCTATTAAAGCTAACACAGTAGAAGATATCTTTCATGCATTTGGAATTTCAAAAATCTTTATTAAATAACTTTGTTGGGAAAAATTCTAGAATATAGTACTTCTAGGACTTTTCCTGTACACTGGCATGTTGTATTCCCCCCAAATTTTACCTATTGCACTCTAAACAGCATTATGTTATTCTTTTTTAAATTTGTTAATTGTTAGCAAAAAGGAAAACAGTATCACAGTGTTGTTATAATTTGCACTTTTGATTATTGTCAAAATAAACACATATTTGTGTGTTTGCTCATTTGTTTCCTCATGTGAGTGAATTTCTTTTTATGGACCCTGAATTTATCCATGGAGGTTTTTTTCCCCCCAGTCAGGTTTATGGAGGTATAATTTACATATTATAAAATTTACTGTTTTTAGTGGAGAGTTCTGGCTTTTAACAAGTACATGCTGTTATAAAATAGTTCTTTTATCCCTGAACTTTCCTTGTTCCCCTTTGTAATCAACTTCTCCCTCACACCTCCAGCTCCTGGAAATTGTTAATCTTTATTTTTTTCTCTATAGTTTTGTCTTTTCCAGTATGTCATGAAAATGGAATCATAGTGTATAGTGTGTTTTTTTTTTTTAATTCTGAAGAATGTTTTTGGTAGTATTCAAACTACTTCATTAAAGGTTTGGTTCAATGTAAGAGAGCAACAGGAAGAACAGAAGTTGTAATTGTCACTCAGTTTCTTGTACCACCACACCTGGGATAAAGAGCTTTTTAGAAATGAGAATTCAAAAAGCCTAAGTCAATGTTTAACTTTTTCTGCTTCTCCCTTTTCAACACCCCACCTCTCTCTCTCTCTTTCTCTGTCTCTTTCTCTCTCTCTCTCTCTCTCTCTCTCTCTGCATGTGTGAGCAGAGGAGAGAGAGAGAGAGAGAGAGAGAGAGAGAGAGAGAGAATCTTAAGCAGGCTCCATGCTCAGCACTGAGCCTGATGTAGGGCTCGATCCCATGACCCCGGAATCAAGACCTGAGCCAAAATTCAGAGGGATGCTCAACTGATTGAGCCACTCAGGCACCCCTAAAGACATTAGCTTTTAATCTATAATATAAAATGCAAATATTTCCCCCACTCTATTCATTTTCTGTCAAATTTTAAATTTAAATTTGAATGAACAGTTCTCTCCCCCATGGATTGATTCAAATAATCCATGATTATTGATTCAAAATAATCCATAGATATAAAATAGATTGAATTCTATTTTTTTTTTTTTTTGCTAGCTGTTCTAGAATTTGACTTTTTAATATTTAATTTGATTCAACTTTAGTTTTGGCCAGTGTTTGCAGTAAGGCAAAGACTTTAAAACTTTCTTGGATGTGACCCACAATAAGAAATACATTTTACATCATGACTAAGTACACACAAACAGATATACACAGAAATAAAACTGAAACACATGTTTTGGGAAACAAAGCTTCCACTCACTGCAGGGGATGCACTCTGATATTTTCTATTCTATTATATTGTGTTTTCTTTTTCAAATGCTGGCCATGACCCACCAAACTGATTTCATGACCCACTGATGAGTCTGAAAAAGTATAAAATAGGATTTTATTAATGCATCACATTCCTGTTAGGTATTTGCACTCTACGCTTGGGTGACACCTGCAGATAAATGGATATACATGGATTAAACCGGGTCAGTTGGACATTTTCTTCCAGGGCCATGTAGAAGCAAATTGCTCCTTTTCATAGACTAGATTTTGGTGGTCACAGTAGAGAGGGGCATGGTTTTGCTCTTCCCAGTGTAGCCATCTAGTGGACTGGCAGCCTTCACAGGGTTGGCCTAGCCTGTCCTGTGAGGTGGGTCAGCTCTGAGGTGGCCTGTTGGTACAGGGTCTTTGGGTTTGGGGTAGCAGAAGCCACCATGAGCCATCTTTCATGTGGAATTAGTCAAAAGCAGCTCCAGTTCATCTGAGAGCTAAGAGCAGTCCAGGTGAAGCATGCCTATGGCCCAGCTTTGCCAAGTGAATGCTGGGGAAAGCCTGTGCAAGGCTCATGCTGGGTAAGTGAAGGCATTGTCTCAGGAGGTGAGGTAGACTCCATGAGGAGATAAAATAGTGTGTGTGTGGCTGTGCACAGGTTGGAAAAACAATGACTAAAGGGAAGGATGGAGGCTGTTATAACTATCTTGGGTTGTTTAGAGAGAGGCACCAAGAAAGGGCTTGCTTGTCTAGGTCAGAGCCTGAGAATGCAGAGACAAATAGTCCTGTGTAGCAGTGTGGGAGAGCTATGATCATTCTGTAGTCAGGAAATACCTCCCAGCCACTCACTCAGTGGCCCTGGCACATAATGTTTTGTGATCCACATTAGGTAGCTTGTATGATCTTTAAACAGCATCTTAATTCTCTTGCCTATTTATTAGGTGAATGACTGAGCCATTCTGAGGGTTTCAGAAGATACAGTACTTTCATACCTATTCCTCAAGGAGACCATAACTATTTCTCTATTTAACCAAAATTAAAGAGTATAAGGCAGCTGTGATGGATGAATTTCTGGTTCTAGTTTGGTAGATGATGCTTAATAGTGTATTTAAAATTCTAACTTCTCATTCCCAGAGTTTTGAGGCCTTACCTCATTTCCTTGAGCACCTTAGGTATTGCTGTGTAGTTTCTGCCTCCCACCTGCTTTACAGCACTTATGAATATTCATGAGATAATATTAGAATGTGAGCATTGGAAGAACATCCCACAACAAGGTTTGCTTGCCAGGCTGCAATAGTACTTGTAGAGAGCTTACCCTGGTGCCTGAATTTTCAGGGAAACTAAGATTTTAGGATTTCCCTTAAGCTTGGAGGAGTTCAAACCATTCAGGAGTTTGACCTGAGAAGGATAATGCTTTATAATTCTTAAGTGATTTTGTTGTTGCTTTTCCCTTCTTTAGAGTGACCATTGCATTCCTAACCTCTCCTGTACTTTCTATGTCCGGTCTCCTTGCAGTGGGTGGAAGATCTACACATGTAACTCTGGCTAGTACTAACAGATGTGAAATCTATAAATCTACAGGGAGCCATGGCTTTCACCCTATAGACTTGCAAAGGCACACATCTCTTTTTCCCCTTGCACTGGAGTATAAATCAGAACATTTCATTTAGTGAGAAAACCTATTGTGGAGAGATGCTTCCTCCCTCCTCTGAAATATCACCTTCATCCTGAGCCTCTTTGAAGCATCTGGATCCCTGCCATCTGTCTTCACTTGAGCTTCTAGGCATTCACAACAATTGTATACCCTGCCCTACAGCAGCACCTTATTTAAGAAGCTTAGTTTAACTATCAAGTTCAACTGGGAAAATGTCATCCTAATCCATTGGAATGGTGGATTGCAAATTTCATTCATTAGGCTCACCTGGGAGCTTTAAAAAATCCTACTGTTTAGGCTGTATCCCAGATCAATTAAGTCAGAATCTCAGGAGATGGGACCCAGGCATCAGTATTTTTTTAAGCTCCCCAGGTGTTTCAACATGCATTCAGGATTGAGAACCACTGAATAGTATTGCAGGGACCCAGCAGTTCAGCCTTCTGTTTATCTTTCATTTTAGCAAGATTTTGCCTTTCCTGTGAAAGGAATCTTTTTTTGTTATGTTTTTTAAAGTTTATTTATTTATTTTTGTGAGAAAGAGAGAGAGAGAGAGAGAGAGAGAGGCAGAGAGAGAGAGAATCCCAAGCAGGCTCTGCACTTTCAGCATGGAGCCCGATGTGGGGCTCAAGCTCACAAACCGTGAGATCATGACCTGAGCCGAAACCAAGAGTCGGAAGCTTAACTGAGCCACCCGGGCGCCCTGAAAGGAATCTTTACAACAATTAAAAACTCTAAATAGTTGATCACAGTGCTAGACCAATAAGAAAGCTTTCTTGGGGGGGGGGGGGTGGAGAGGAACGAGATGGGTTGGCTAGCAAGGAAAGGACTTCATACACACAAAGTATTTTGCTATGGAATTGTAATCATTCGATTCTGAAACAAGATGCAGTCCCCTAGAAGCCATTCGACCCTTCCCTTTGCTACCTGGAAGGAATGAACTTGACCATCCTTTTGTTAAAAATCTCCAAGAGAAGTCGTGTGCTGTATCCCGCGCAGCCTCCCGGTACATGCGTCTATGTGCCTATTTTAGCTGTGGCTGTGTACTTAGCTGTGTAGGCAAGCGCTAGCGCCCTCTGCTGGAACAAAGTAGAATTCTCTCCTCGCGTAACAATTGTTTCTTCAGGCTGAGGTAATGGATTCGTTTCCTTGAGCTCACCAGAAAGGACGAGGTTTCGACAAGGACTTCCTGGCATTTATTCCTCTGACATCTGGCATACCACTGGTTTGTCTGGGTTATTTCTTTGATTGTAGGAAAGAAACACAAAGCATATTGGATGAAAGTGCTGGGAAACTGAGCCCGGCTCCTTCTCTGAGAGGTTTTGGAGCGTTCATTTGTGATGCTTGGTATTGGCACCAGTGGGGTATTGTGTGGTAATGGAGACACTGAGACTGGAGTGTAACTCCCACTGGTTAAGAGAGTCGTGCATTTAAAGGGAGACGAAATAATAATTCCAAGAAACCCAAAGATGTCAGAAGGGAAAATGCTTCCCAATCATAAGCAATTTAAAGATGTGATTTTTTTTTTTTTTAAGGCAGCAATCAAGACATACAACCTTGTCATTTGGGAGATTTGTTCACCCAGAGGAAGACTTGATGGTACTCACCGGTTAGAGCTTCAAAGGGCATCTCCTCGATACGTAACAAATGCTGGCTCTCCACCGTCAGTCCGTCCTCAGTATGCAGGTGCGGCTGCTATGGCTGCGCACATCGTTAAGTGCTGCACACTCCACCTTCCCGCTGGACCACCCACCGGAGGTTAGCATCGGGAGTCTCCAAGGTACAGCCTCTTCTCCCCCTTGTCCCTTCGCTGCAATTCTCTCTCAGGGTACAGGGATTAACAGTCGAGGCAATGAGGAAGGAATGAGATCCTGGGTGTCTGCCGCTCGCTCCTTGTCCTCACCGCTGCATCTCAGCTGGGGTTGGAGAAGTCCGTGCAGCAGAGCTGGATGCTGGCTCGTCACGGTTGCTATGGTGATCAGGAGCAGGCGACTTGACGGTGGCTGGGGAAGGCAGTGGAGAAGAGGTAACAGATGAGTGATGACGTGCTTGACTCTCCTGGGATCTGTTGAGCCACAAGAGAGCTAAGAGAAGTGGAGTTCCTGGATGGTACTATCCAGAATGTCTGTTCTTCAGCTTCAAACCAAAACCAAAACCAAACCCTCCCTCTTCTGGGATTCTTTCCCTCCCTCCCTCCATCCCTCCCTGATCCCTATCTCAACACACACCCTAGCATTTTAAGGCTTGGAAATTCCAGTGCTATTTTGATGTTCCTTGCCCTAGGGAATCCCGCATGGCTCCCTGGGGGAAGTGTGCAGTTGCAAGAGGCCTCTTAAGGATCCTTTTTCTGAGAAGGGCTCCTGCTGCTGGAGTCTAAAGAATCATCTTTCACACTTCCAAATGACTCCCCCTGGATTGTCATGGCCCACGGAACTTGAAAGAAATCTGCCAAGCACTAAAAGATGGAGGGCAGGATAGATTTAAATAAATTCCTATCAGGATTTGCTTATTATGATTATAGCTTTATAATCAGAGCAGGAAGAAGCCTTAAAGATTATTTCGTCTTCAAGGATCATTGGCTTCAGTATGATATCCTTCTCAGCTATGTGGTCAAAAGCAGATTGACTCCAGCCAGAACTCTCAGAAGAGGTCTGACCCTTGCCTGATGACTTTGAGAAGGGGCTCTTGCTTGTCCAAAGGGTATCCCCTAATCACATCATTGTCTACCTCATTAATTAGTGTTTCCCTTATTTCCATAATCATTATTATGAGGAGTGGAACTGACAGATTCAGGGGTTGTAGTGTAGAGGTGGTCCCTGCTTGTCATCGCGAGTCCCTCATTCATCACACAACTCTGCATCTGTGTCCGTTCCACCCATAGATCTGCAGGTGTTTTGCTCTAGTTCTAGAATAAGGGAGGGAATACATTTTTACTGAGCTCTGACAATGTTCCTGGACTTTTCATGGGTTATTTCATTTAATCCTCCTGTCAACTTGTGAGATTTTACATCACTGTTTTATAAATTAAGAACATAAAAGCACAAAAAGTAAGTTTCTTGCTTGTGTAAGGGTATTCAGCTAGAGAAGTGACAAAGCTGGAATGGCTGCCCAGTTCTGTTTGACATGATAATGGAAGGTAGGAGGCCATCTGGGTAGGAAAAACTTCCTGGGATGTTCAGAATCACTGGTAATTTCTCCCACTTCTCATGTACTGCTTTAATCTATTTCCACTGTTTTTAAAAAGAAATAAAATGTTTATTTTAGAAAACTTGAAAAATGTAGAAACATAAAGGAATAAAAGCCATCCATACTCCTACCATCCAAAGAAAACTATGATTAAGGGCACCTGGGTGGCTCAGTCAGTTATGTGTCCAACTTCCGCTCAGGTCATGATCTCTGGTTCACGAGTTTGAACTCCGTGATGGACTCCGCTGACAGCTCAGAATTTGAAGCCTGCTTCAGATTCTATGTCTCCCTCTCTCTGCTCCTCAACTGCTTGTGCTCTCTCTGGAAAATAAATAGAAACATTTTAAAAAATTAAAAAAAACTCTGATTAATATTCCTGTTTTCTTCCAGTCTTTTTTCTTCTTATCATTAAACTAAGACTGTCATACGTAAATGTTTGTGTCACCCCCCAAATTCATATGGTGAAACCTAATCTCCAATCGATGGTATTTGGAGGTAAAGCCTCTGGGAAGTGATTAGGTCATGAAGTCCTCATGAATGGAAGGAGCACTCTTATAAAAGAAACTTCAGAGAACTCCCTGGCCCTTCTGCCATGTAAGGATACGCGGAGAAGACTGCTGTGTGTGAATCTTCACCAGACATGGAATCTAGTGATCCATGGTGATCTTGCACTTCCCCACCTCTGAAACTGTGAGAAATAAATTTCTGTTGTTAATAAGCCACACAGTCTATAGTAGTTTGTTATAGCATCCTGAATGAACTAAGACAAGGAATACACGCACACACACACACACACACACACACACACACACACACACAAAATTGTCTACAATTGTACAATTGTAATTGTATCCTGATTTTCATTTAAAATAACCTTGTGAAAATTTTACCCTCCATTAGGGTTATTTAAAAACATTACTTTAGGGGCGCCTGGGTAGCTTAATCACTTGAGTGTTGGACTTCGGCTCAGGTCATGATCTCATGGTTCATGAGTTTGAGCCCCACATCGGACTGGCTGCTCTCAGTGTGGAGCCTGCTTTGGATCCTCTGTCCCCCTCTCTCTCTGCCCCTACCCTACTTGCACATGCTTTCTCTATCAAAAATAATAAACACTAAAAAAACATTATTTTAAATGCTACACACTATTTCATGAAATGAATGTACCATAATTTATTTTTTAAATATTATTTATTTATTTTGAGAGAGAGAGAGAGAGAGAGAGAGAGAGAGAGAATCCCAAGCAGATTCTGCACCATCAGTGTAGAGCCTGAAGTGTGGCTTGAACCCACCAACTGTGAGATCATGACCTGAGCCAAAGTTGGATGCTTAACCAACTGAGCCACCCAGGTGCTCCTGTATCACAATTTCTTACTGAATATTTGATTTATTTCCCATTTTTATTAACTGCATAGAACTGTAATAAAATTTTTTCTATATAAATCTTGCCCATGTTTGTGAATATTTCATTTACAATTGAGTCCTAGAAGTGAAATGAAATATTGGATTAAAGGTATTAACTTTTTTCTTTTAATTAAGACTTTACTTTAAAAAAAAAAAAATATATATATATATATTTTTTTTTTTTTAAGTTATCTCTACACCTAACATGGGGCTCAAACTCACAACCCCAGTCCAAGAGTTGCATGCTCCCACTGACGGAGCCAGCCAGGAGCCTTAAGACTTTATTTTTTATTTTTTATAATTTTTTTAAGTTTATTTATTTTGAAGGGGGTGGAAGGGGCAGAGAGAGCAGGAGACAGAGAATCCTAAGCAGGCTCCTCGCTGTCAGCACATAGCCCGATGTGGGGCTAGAACTCACAAACCATGAGATCATGACCTGAGCTAAAGTTGGACATTTAAGGGACTGAGCCACCTAGGAGCCCTGAGACTACTTTTTTAGAGTAGTTTTAGGTTCACAGTAAAACTGAGGGAAAGGTACATAGATTTCTCATATACTCTCTGTCTTTAGATATGCATAGCCTACCCATTATCAAAATCCCCCACCAGAGGGGTACATTTGTTGTAACTACATTGACACATCATTATTATCCACATAATTTATCTTACAGTTCATTTTTGGTATTGTACCTTTATGGATTTTGACAAATATATAATGATATGCATTAATCATTATGGTATCATATATTTTCATTGCTTTAAAAATTCTCTGTGCTCTGCTTATTTATCCTCCAACCCCTAGCAACCACAGATCTTTTTACTGTTATTACTGACTGTAATTTTGCCTTTTCCAGAATGTTGTATAGTTAAAATCATACACTACATAACTTTTTCAGATGGGCTTCCTTCACTTAATAATATGTATTTAAGATTTCTTCATGTCTTTTCATGACTTGATAGCTCATTTCTTTTTAGCACTGAGTAATATTCCATTGTGTGAATGTACCACATTTCATTTATCCATTCACCTACTGAAGGAAATCTTGGTAGCTTCCAAGTTTGGCCAACTGTAAATAAAGCTGCTATAAACAACAATGTACAGGTTTTTATGTAGGGTAAATACCACAGAACATGACTGCTGGATCATATGCTGAGTATGTTTAGTTTTGTAAGAGAATGTCAAGCTCTCTTCTAAAGTGGCTGTACCATTTTGCATTCTTGTTAACAATGAATGAGAATTCCAATTGCTCCACATCCTTATCAGCATTTGATGTTGTCAATGTTCTAAATTTTGGCCATTCTAATAGGTGTGCAGTGGTATCTCATTATTGTTTTAATTTGCATTTCCCTGCAATGATGATGTGAAACATCTTTTCATACACTTATTTGCCATCTGTATACCTTCTTTGGGAGAGGTCTGTTAAGGTCTATGGCCCATTTTTTAACTGGATTGTTTGCTTTCTCACTATTGTATGTTAAGGGTTCTTTGTATATTTTGGATAATAATTCTTTATCAGATGTGTCTTTTGCAAATATTTTATCCCAGTCTGTGGCTTCTCATTCTCTTGGTACTTACTTTTGCAACTAGAAGTTTTTAATTTTAACAAACTCCAAGGTATCAATTATTTCTTTTATGGACTGTACCTTTGGTGTTGTATCTAAAAACTCATTACCATACTCAAGATAATCTAGGTTTTCTCCTACATTATCTTCTAGGAGTTTTATAGTTTTTCATGTTAACATTTAGCTCTGTTGCCTATTTTCAGTTGATTTTTTTTAATTTTTTGTTTTTAATATTTATTTATTTTTGAGAGAGAGAGAGAGACAGAGTGAGAGCAGGGGAGAAACAGAGAGAGAGGGAGACACAGAATCAGAAGCAGGCTTCAGGATCTGAGCTGTCAGCACAGAGCCCGATGCGGGGCTCGAACCCACAAACCATGAGATCATGACCTGAGCCGAAGTTGGATGCCTAACCAACTGAGCCACCCAGGTGCCCCTTCAGTTGAGTTTTTATGAAAGGTATAAGGTCTGCATCTAGATTCTTTTTTTTTTTTTTTTTGCATACAGATGTCCAGTTGTTCCAGCACTGTTTTTTGAAAAGACTGTCTGAACTTATTGTATTGTCTTTGCTCCTTTGTTGCAGATCACTTGACTGTATTTATGTTGGTCTATGTGCTTTCTTTTCAGTTCTATTGATCTGTTTGTCCTTTCTTTCATCAATACCATACTGCTTTGATTATTGTAGCTTTATAATAAGTTGTGAGATCATGTAGCATCAGTCTTTTGACTTTGTTTTCCTTCAATCTTGTGTTGGATATTCTGGGTCTTTTGCCTCTCCAAATAAATAAACTTTAAAATCAGTGTGTCTAACCTCTTTTTTTTTTCTCCCCTCCCCCATGGACTTCTGTTAAGTTTCTCAAAGAGGTTAGAGATGGAGGGAGCCAAAGCATAAGAGACTCTTAAAAACAGAACAAACTGGGGTGCCTGGGTGGCGCAGTCGGTTAGGCGTCCGACTTCAGCCAGGTCACGATCTCGCGGTCCGGGAGTTCGAGCCCCGCGTCGGGCTCTGGGCTGATGGCTCGGAGCCTGGAGCCTGTTTCCGATTCTGTGTCTCCCTCTCTCTCTGCCCCTCCCCCGTTCATGCTCTGTCTCTCTCTGTCTCAAAAATAAATAAACGTTGAAAAAAAAAAAAATTAAAAAAAAAAAAAAAAAAAAAACAGAACAAACTGAGGGTTGATGGGGGGGGGGGTCGGAAGGAGGGGAGAGTGGGTATGGGTATTGAGGAGGGCACCTTTTGGGATGAGCACTGGGTGTGCTATGGAAACCAATTTGACAATAAATTTCATATTTAAAAATAAATAAATAAGTAAATAAACATTAAGAAATGACTAGCACAGAAAAAAAAATCAGTGTGTCAATATCTACAAAATAACTTACTAGGAATTTGATTGGGATTACATCGAGTCTGTAGATCAAGTTGGGAATAATTGACATCTTGAAAATAGAGTCTTTCTATCCATGAACGTGGAAGATCTCTCCACTTATTAGTTCTCCTTTGATTTCACTATCAGAGTTTTGTAGTTTTCCTCATATAGGTCTTGTACATATTTTGTTAGATTTGGGGATCCTAATGTAAGATATAAGCATTTTTAAGACCTTCTAATCCTCCTCTCTGGTGGGGATTTCTGAATCACTGGCTGCTCCACAGGGCATGCATAATCCTATCCACTCATACCTTTCCCAGTGTCTGGTGTGCCCACAGCTGGCATTTGGCATTTATATTGTTTATCTCATAAACGCTTTAGGAAGTTGAAGTTAGCTGTTTTCAAAGTTTTTCTGTTTGTTTTATTCAGAAAAACATGATAGTTATTTATTATTTTTAAATGCTCTATAAATAGCATGGCCCCTGCACAAGGATAACATGCAAATTCGTGAAGCATTCCATATTTTTAAAAAATGATCTACAAGCAAGAAATAGTAAAACATTAGTCTTTAAGAAGAAAAAATTTAAGACAGAAGTGGTAAGCTTTCCAAGGTCTTATAGTAAGTCAGTGATGCTGGAACTTGAAGCTTATTCACTATTGACTCTGATGGTGGCCTCAGTCCCATCCTGTTATAGAAAAGCTGCCTTTGATTTCCTTCTGATCCTTGCATTTTATTTATTTTTTATTTTTTAAGTTTATTTATTTATTTTTGGGAGAGAGGGAGAGAGAGAGAGAGAGAACACACTAGCGGAAGAGGGGCCAAGAGAGAGGGAGAGAATCCCAAGCAGGCTTCATGCTGTCAGCACAGATTGTGTGGAGCTCAATCCCACAAACCATGAGATCATGACCTGAGCCAAGATCAAGAGTCTTACACTCAACTGACTAACCACCCAGGTGCTCCAGATCCTTGCATTTTAGTTCAGTGTTTAACACTAACTGGATGATTAGATAAATTTAATAATGTTGTCAAAGGGGGTTGTGCTTGGATGATGAGAACTTCTGAAGAAAAGCAACTAGAGTAATAGAACTTTCAAAGGATGGGAGATAAGGCTGCTTGATGTCACTGATGATCTGCCTAGTGAAATGTGAGGAAAGCCAGGCTAATGCTGACTCCATTCTTCCTTGGTAGAAGATGGCAAAAGAGGGAGGACATGTAGGGGAGGGTGGGTACAACACTGACTGGAATGTCTTCAAGCTACTCATTCATTCATTCATGCATGCATGCATTTGTTCATTTAAAATAAGCTTTATGCCCAGTGCAGGGCTTGAACTCATGACCCTGAGGTTAAAAGTTGCATGCTCTACCAACTGAACCAGCC